>NW_024609846.1:111627623-112180690 GCF_016920785.2 Ixodes scapularis | reverse complement strand
GAGTGGAATACAATGAGCGCTTCGCGGCAGTGCGAGTCGAATACAGGGTGTGTGTGTGTGGGGGGGGGGGGGGGGGGGGGGAGGGGTGTTGGGGACTCAGTTGTGATAGGAATGATAGCACGAGGAGAAAGTACGTTTGAAGGGAGCCTATACGCCCCGTGCGGAAACTATAGGGGCGCTTCCAAAAATACGCGTAGCGCCACTAGAGAAGGATCTGGCGTGCGACAGCGAGACGCCTTTTCCCGCGCGAAGCTGTGGCGGCGAAAGCGCGCACGGACGGAACTTTGGTTCTTCCAGCCGACACGTTGAGTGTGACGTTGCATAAGAGCTGGGGAAGACCAACAAAAATATTATCTAGCTGTTCTCCGATTCTTGTATATCCCAGAAAAGCAATTTAACATCTTCTATCAAGCACACTGCAGGGTGGCTTCCGACGAGAAACATTTTCGGCTTCTAGAGGACGCAACCACTGCAATTTTTTTTTTGCAAAGTCAGCGAGTCATTGCTATCCTCAAAATTATTCTACCACGAAATGATTGAGTTAAGGGTGTAGATTAAAAATCAAGATGATTTAAAACGTAATCTAAGCCGCACCAATATCAATGTGAGAGGTCCCAAAAAAAACATCTTTTACAAAAAAAAAAAAAATTTGAAGCTATTATTATACATGCGTTTTTATTATTGCTTGTTGATAACTTGATGCCGTCAGTGTAAATCTATTTTGTGTTTAAATAAGAAAACAACAACAGAAAAATAAAAATGATGAGAGGCTGAACCTGACCAAAAGGCGTTGCTTTTCTGTGGTAATAGGAGAGGGGAGCTTTGATTATATGTTCCACTTCTTTCGTTAATTACATGGTATCTTATGCAAGCATATCAGAAACTGCAGGAAGCAAACAATCACGTGTGTGCGTGCGCGCTGAAGCACACAGACCGAAGAAGAAAGTTACTGAGAGCGACATTCAGAGACAGATCTAATTGTACGTTAGAGGTTGATCTTACGTCGGTCAGTATAAGTATATTGTTTTGGAACCTGACACATTTTCATGAAATTATTCCACTACCTTCTGCACTTTAAAAGAAAAAAAAATTAAATCACTGTCATTAAACAGCTCTCGAACAATGCTCGAGTTCTCGGACCATACATTTACGTGGCTGAATAGTTTGTTTTTAACTTTTAATGTGTCTGAGAGCTTTAATACTGTGTTTGGATCCGGTTTCAGCAGCAATAACAACAGTGGCACTATGCACGAAGCTGATATAAAACGAACTGGCGAGAAGAAGCTGTTTCCTCGGCATTTTAATCTATACTTCGGAGATATTCTTTTTTTTTTTTTGTTTTGTTTTGCTGAAGTATTACATTTAACAATGCTCTCTAAGAAACAAGCAAGAAGATGAACGACGTTTACAATTCTATGTAAAGCCGAATTCGAGCTTTAGCTCTTGAGGAGGAGGAGAAGAGGGTATGCAGTCGAGGGTCACGTGCGACGTCATTATGAGAAACGTCCCCTAATGCAACGTGCGGTTACGCCGACGGTGACGGCGACGGCAACGGCGACCCGGAAACGGGCGGCTAAGAGCTGCGCTCTAAAAACAAAACAAATCGAATTTTTTTCTTCTTCTAGTATGACATGGTTGATATCGAAAAGACTGTTACTGATCTGATCGAAAAGACTGTGCACTTTACAGCGTAATTAAATTTACAGTCAATCTTTCTTTTACACTGTTTTTAGGAATTGGGCGGATTGAAAAAAAATTAAAGACGTTTACAAATCTCCGTAATGCGAAACTAGAGCGCAGCTCTTGAGGATGAGGAGGGGAGGATATGGTGGGGATGGTATGCCCCTCCTACTCTTTCGTACCCTACCCTCCTCCTCCGTACCCTCCCCTCCTTTCCTCCTCCTCCCCTCCTTTCCACCTCATCCTTCTACCCTCCTCCTCATCCTCTCCCTCCTCCTCCTCCTGTCCTCCTTTCCTCCTCCCGCTGCATTCTTTCGTGGGTGAAGTGACACGAAGTCCTGTGATTTCATTTGAAACTGAATCGGTCTTAAAGTCACGTGACGTCATTTCCCCGCTAAATTTAGCGGGGAGACTTAATTTAGCGGGGAAATCGACGTCACAGTTGGCTGAGGGCTGATACAAGCTCGAGCCTGAGATAATATGAAAGTTTCCCCGAGCGTAGTGAGGTGGTTCGCGCGTAGAGTATATTTTTTGGAAGTTAAGGATTAGAGCTCGCGAATTTGTTTTTGCCCTATCGGTTATACGTGCCCCATCCCCTTCAGTGCCGTGCAAATGTCCGTTTACCGCAGCAGAGACTGTTGTGAACTATGAAGGAAGTTCGCTATTGTCCCAGAATATGGACCAACCTGTTCTGGAAGCTATAATTTATTAGTGTAGGTGCATTTTGATTGTCCTCAACTACACTTCAAGGATTATTTTTAATCTCAAATTATACATTGCGCCACTTATCACATATTCAGCAAAGAAAAAACATTAAATTTTGACCTATTTAAAACAATTATGCATGGAAACGAACGAACCTGATTAATTGATTAATTAAGCGAATAAGTGGTGGCGACTAATTGGGTTATAGATTTTAATCGACGCCGAACCATATCTTGTCATTTTGTAAGCCTAAGGCTATTGTGACGGTACTACTCTGAATTCATCGGACTGAACATCTACAACAGCTAAGAGTAATTTTTTTGTTGTCAAGTATCACGGTCAAAATAAAAATCGCACTGACCAAAAATGCGAAACCTGAACAAAAGAAAATAGTTTATTGGTTTTTACTTCTTGGATATTTAATTCCTCAAGCTAGAATTCCGGAAACCCATGTCTATAACGTCATCATGGCTTTTGTTGAAATCTATAAAGTTCCAAACAAAGAGTTGTGCTTGTTACCTGAAAAATGTAATGGATTAAAATTACAAATTACCGGTCCTCAAATGTAATGAGTTACAGTTACAAATTACTGTCGCGGAAAAGTAACGGATTACTTTACTCTTTACGTTACAAATTACTTTCACGTTACTTCTTCCGTACATTTATCCAGAAAACAATAAAACAATTTTGAAAATTTTCAAAAATGTACTGCAGCAATACTTTTCATTTCTCATAGTCCTCGTAAAAATGAACCATTGTATTTAAGGAAAGAGTGTATAATGCACTCCGTTCACCTGGAAGCTGACAAGGCACCGAAAGCTGCAACCACACCCGCCATCCCGCTAGCTTACGGCCTCCGGAAATGATCCCTGGAATTCTGCAGACAAAGCTAGCGGTGCGCATGCTCAGTAGCGGCGTCTACCTTTACTCTACGAGGTTCGGAGCCAGGGGAGCGGTCTAGGAAAGCTCCCATTTGACTCGGGTGTTTCGCCTGTCATTCACAAGAAAAGAAAAACTTGATTTTAACGTTACAATGTATAGCCAATTCAGGTGTCCTAGCTTACCTTGATGCGTTTCCGTAGGTTAGAGTTCGCTGTTTTTGCTGATGACAATCTGTGTTTCTTGGCACGCAAGGTATGCACGAAACTCTAGGTTTCCGTTCTCCTTAATGCCCTGAATATTGAACAGCTCATTAAGAGATGACCATGGAGTCGACGGACACTTCATGACTGAAAACTTGACCAGTTAGAGAAAAGGTGGCGGTTAAGGGTTATCGATCGTTCATCGGTTCTGACTTTCATACCAATATTCGCGAAGGCCAGGGGAGGGGATGCATAAAGAGCGAGAGAAGCGGTGGCCATCCGTCTCAAAAACAAATAGATGATCACACCACTTTTACGCGTTCTTTCTCTCTGTCAGCACCCCTTAGATAGCCTCCCCCCCCCCCCCCCCCCCCCCCGCTCCTCCCCCCCCCCCCCCCCTTCCCCCCGTTATGTTGACAGTTGGCTGTAAGGTGGGGAGTGGACTCCACCACCATGCCCAGGCAAATAAACCAAAAGAAGTGTCGTCCGTACTCTCAAAAACGATGCTCTTAGCCTTGCGCCGGGCGTTTTTCAGCCGTGCTTTAAGAGCGTGCTAGAATACAGTAGCGCACATCAAAGACAAAGAGGATTCGACCCCCTCCCTCGAGGCTACATCGTCTGTTACGCCAGCTGTGAACCCGTGAAACAACGGGGTACGGACCCGCGTTTGGTGTCTCTGCAGGTGGCGGAAACCCTTGAAGAAGTTGGAAAGGGTGAAACAGTGTGAAAGACAAATACATAAAAACACGAAGAGGTTTCTCGTGCCCAGAGAAGAAGAAAAACACGATGGAAGGCGACGGAGAGCCTACTCGGCGTTGTCTTACTTGATGTTTGTCTTTTGTATATTTGTACATGCCTTGCCCGTTTTTCTAGTGGTTCTAGTGACCGGTAATTTAAAAAAATCGTGTTTTCTTTGCAGCTATTCTCACCCTTCCTGATGCTTTCTATTTTGTTGAACTTGCTCCCTTTATGCTACTAAATATTCTGCTCGTATTGCTCCAGTTACTCTATCATGCTCAAATTTTAGTAACGAGCAATTAAAGTAATCCGTTACAAATATTATGTAACGAAATTACATTAAAAATTACTTCCGAAAAAGTGACGTCGTAATTACAAAATTACTTCAAAAACTAACGGATTACAAGTAATCCGTAAGTAATCCGTTACTTGTAGCAGATTACTTTCGAAGTCTGCTCCAAACACATGCGTGGCAAAACGGCCGACCGGTCATCCAAATCTGACCACGTTGAAGCATGGGTAATTGGCCTTTGAGATCCCCGGGGTAATAAAAGCGCACCCGCGATCTAAATATTTCGACGCGTCGGTTCTATTGCCGTGCATGTGCCTCGGCATTAGCTCAAGACAATTTTCACATTTTGTTGTGACCACATTTGCAAAAGACGCGAGCTCACAGCAATGGCAACTGCTCCCGTTGCACGAGAACCGCTGCAGTCGGGCCGCGTTCCACAAAAATCTCGCGCATCGAGAAGCAAGTGAACGGGCCGGGATGTCAATTTCAGGAGAAAGTAGAATACTAGAGCCACTATATGACCTGCGCTTAGAGTATCGGCACTCCGTTTCCCGACATTGTTGTGGGCGCCGCCATATTGGGGCTTCTGCAGAGCAGACGCAACTGCAGATCGTCATGATTCAAAAGTGCGACTTCTTCAGCATTGGATTTGGTGTTAGGAAGCTGATGTAATATTGCTTTTCTCTGTCGCGGTCTGTTTAAACATTTGTGGAGGACGGAAAAGCGTTTCCTGTGATTTCAGATAAAGCTTTCAGATAACTGGCCACCATGATTTTAAGCCACAATATGGCCAAGTGTCGTTACTCTGAAGCCTAGCTTATTTAGTGGCACTATAGAATACCACACTGTAGCGAAGCGCCACCACGCACGATGTATCGCGTTTTTGCACAGGTCTGGAAGGCGACCCCATTGCTATTTGTTGGTTTAGAATCAAACTAACCAGAGGTGGGGTTTCACCTTAAGTCCAGACCACAGTGTAAGATATACTCTTTGGGTGAAGACCACTGATCTCCACTATAGGGGGCTGGATGGCGTATGGCTGCTGTCCGAGCCCGGCGCAAATGAAGCCATTGGAAGTGCGATGCTTGTGTCGGAAGTCGGGCGTGTGCTGGGCTTCCTAGTGCGTTCAGTCGATATTTTGGTTTATGCTTTTTGTGTTTTTGATTGGGTTTTAATACTTTTGTTCTGAATTAAGTCCTGAGAATAAGGCATTTGAAGGTGGAACATACGCACACTGGATCAACTAAAATCTCAAACTTTCCACATCGAATGGCTTCCCAGGAGACTTCTCGGGTCCGCATGCACTGTTGAGGCTCTCTTGAAAGGACAAGAAAAAATCCAGCGCCCTGAACGTTGTTCGATTCAGCACTGGCAAGATTTGAAAAGCCTGTCGAGCGCTTAGTTCCGGGACGACCCGCTTACTTCCTGTGGCTTCATACTTGTCTGCTCAATCCGCCATTCAGACCCCTATTGGCGGCGAGATGTTTTGGTGGCGCCCTCCTACGGTTACCTTTCGTGACATCATTACCTTGTGAACAACAAGCTTGAAGGTGTTTGTGAAGAGCCTGGTGGAAGCTGGAAATTACAGTACTCTCAGACCAACACTGCCAACACCGTCAAAATTCAAGTTCTTCCATTCCTCTTATTTCCGTCGATGGGAAATCCTTTGCTGACGTCATAGTCAGTATTCGGCCTATCGTGGAAGACCGATCACAGCGACGCTTTCGATCGCTCACGTCGCCAATGGTGGAGATTAGTGGTGAGGGCACAAGCGTTAGGTTGCTCGCTGGCCAAACGGCGCAACTGTGAAACAACATAAAGAAAATATTTCGTTGCCATGGCATCTCTCGTGCAGCTATCGCACACCCTTAAGCAACGAGCTCGTGCTCATCTGATACCATGGCAACGAGATATTTTATTTGTTTTTTCAGTTGCGTCGTTTCGCCAGCGAGCAATGCTAGTTCGCTGCAGACCGTTGGACGCGCGTATCTGCTCGTCGGAAGACTATCTGGTCGCTCCGCGTCGGGCAGAGTCCTCACCTAAGGAGTATACCTTACACCGTGGATTGAGCCCATGATTCTGGTTTCTGCAGCACGAGCTTTCGCTCCACGTTCTCTGAGCTGCTGTGCGCTAGACCTCTCGGCCACCGGTCCCCCTCTCTAGTGACGACGCATAATCCCCCAGTGAGAATATTTGAATGCGTCTCATAGATTAAATCCAAGCATTCCGTGATCACTCGATTTGAGCTCGCGATATTCAATTGCTCGACAAGCAATCGAGCAGTGGCTCGTGCCCAATCGCTTCATACAATCGGCATAGAATCGGCTCAAGATCTGGGGAGATAGGGTGAGATGGGAAGGATTCAAACGTACATACATGTTGTAAGGTCCGTAATAGATGCAGTATCCGATGAACAAAATAAAGTAGGCCTAGTCGAACTAGACGTATCCAAAGCATTTGATAGAGTTAGCCACTCCTTTTTATTCAGGCTGCTTTCTCACGCAAACATAGGGACCACGATAATAAAGGACATCTAGCTATGTTACAAGAACAGCACCACAATACTAATTGTAAATAACTCACTTTCTGAGCCTATGCTTATAAAATTCTCGGTAAGACATGGTCGTTTCCTTTCACCCCTGCTCCTTGCCTTATATCTTGAACTTTTATGCCGTAGTATCATAAATAAATATACTATTCGTGGCTATCATCTTTGCTTCGCAGAGGTGAAGTTACTAGCACACGCTGATGATGTAGCGTGATTCTGTTCAAATAAGGCGAGTGTTGAAGAGGCACTTCAGGTAATGGAGACATATTGCAACCTAACTGGACCAAGGTTGACTGCAGAAAAATCAAACCGTTCTTAGTAGGAGGGTGGGCAACCACTACAAAGTGCTTTGGTGGGATTTCATGAAATCGCTGTCTTTTCATATAACTTGGTGTTCCCCTCGACTAAACTAGTTCCACTGATCCATATTGGAGCACCGCCGTAACTATGATTAGACGTAAATCGCAGGCATCGAGGGAACGCGAAATGTCAAATTTTGCGGAAGCGGCCGTCTTTAACACCCGCTTAACATTCAAACGTATGTACGTTTTGCAAGTACTGTATTGTAATCGCGCCAAAACTTCAAGCTTTTCACCGAATTTTCGCTACATTTGTCTGGAGTACCCCTTGGGAAGGCACGAAATGCGATAATTTATTCCTGCCTGTGGAATCGGGTGGCCTGGTCCTGGTACATTCATTTGTGCGCCAGCTGCTTTCAAGATTGTTTTTCCTTAGGAATTTATCCCACCCATTTCTTGTCATGGCTGTTCAAAGAAAACTGGTTCACCATTTATCCTTTCTTATCGTTTCTGCTACAAGCTCAGCTCCAAGCGGCCTCTGAGGTATCTGCAAAGTCGATACCTTCTTGTTTTTGAAGTCCTCTTTTCATTAGGCTATCTTTTTGGAGTACCCAGAAAACGGTTAGCACAAGCGTTGATCGAAAGCTTTTTTCCTGCTTTGTTGTATATATATAAGTTTAAAACCCGTGAAGAACAGGACGTTTTAAAACGAACGTGTAAAGCGTATGCGTGTATTTTTAAAGGGACCATGAAATGGTTTTAAAATCGAATTTCATCCACCGCACGTCGTAAAAGGTGTGAAAAGAAACACAAAAACAAAAATAGGGAACCAAAAAAAATTATTTGCTATAGAACTTAAAAAAAAACAAAAAAAACTGGACTCTTTTGCGCCTTCTTTCCTTCGCCTTTTCACTACGATGGATCCGCGGAAACGGAGCACGTCAGCCGAATCCACGTCGCCTATTGGGTAAGAGCCTACCTCATCAGCACCGCAATCGTAAACAATAAATAGCCGGCGAATGTTTCCTAAAAGTTTTGCTAAATAATATTCAGATCCACATTATTTTATAGCATAATTAGAGATGTGTGGCGAAAAACGCCAAATTTGATAATGCTGAGAGCCAAGCGCCATCTATCGTGTGGTAAACGAAGCAACTACTGCGCGTGCGCAGTAGGGCAGAAGCGTTGCCAGGTTGGGCTATAAATAGCCAAATTGGGCTAGTTTTATTTGCGGTTGGCGGGAGAAAATGGTAGTTGGCTATTTGGCTAGTATTGGGCTATTTCTGACCTGTGCATTGGGCTATTTCTGACCTGTGCATTGGGCAATTTCTGCCCTGTGCTGGAACCAAAATGCCTGAAAGCACTTGCGTTTATAGGTTCAAATGTGTTTCTTAGAGTAGATAGATAGTCTTTATTCGACCCTGGAGGGTCGCAGCACCACAGAAAGGCCATTGGCCTGTACCTGAGGCCTCTGGTGCCGCAGTATAACAGGAACTTAACACAACAGTAACAAGGACGTTAACGGTAATTAATATTTAACGAAGTCTAATTCTTCCTTGCAGTATGCGACATCAAACAAACTCGTCTTCTTTTTGCGCGCCTTGTGCAATTGTTTACCTCCGAATTTTGTCCGAATGCAAACATGTGCTGTTATTCCTCCATCTCAACAAGTGACGGCGAGATTCCTTGCGGCCTGAACAGCACCTGCTCTGCGCATTCTTTAGGTTGTCTGTTGAATGGCTTGCACCTATACTTTGTGTTTAATTCTGGATAGTTCTCCCGTGACGTCATTCTGGTCATCATGCCCCGATAGTAAGCGCCCCAATACAGTGGAAGGTATGTTGTCATGCGCTTGTACGAGTGTTTCAGGAAGTTCGCCGAACGTGCAAGGGACGCCATTTCTGGGGCATATGGTGGATAAAAAGGTACTGTGTCTTTTCTGCTCAAAATAAACGTTTCAAATGATAAGATTTTTTTTTGGCTATTTTTAGGCTCTTTTTTGGATTGACATTTGGCTAGTTATGGGCTATATCTCGTAGACGTTTGGCGGGTTGGAGTTCAAACACCTGGCAACCCTGTAATAAGGGCAGGGCCGACTTCAGTTACTTGGGTGCTTGGGTCGCGACGACCGACGAACGTTTATTTTTCTACGTGTTCTTCTCGCGCGTGCCGACTTCAAGCAGCAAGAAAAAAAGTACTTAAAACAGACCACGACGAACAAGAACGCTGGATCCACAAATACCCGAGAAAAGCGACAATGGCCACGAATCCATCGACTCCGACAAAGCGAGCTGCTCAGAATATAGGCCTAGCAGGCACTCCGACTCGGCGTAGCGTTGCTTCGTCGCAAGACCGTCTGCCTACGACCGGCTGGCGTGCTGAATGGAATATGCCCGCGCTACCCTCGTGGACCCTTCCCGTATTATAGTTTGATCGCTGACCTCAATTTTAGATTAAGAGGTAGGGTCAATCTCTTCCCCTTGTTTTCCGAGGCAGTGTTGACGAACACTCGTCGAAAAGGGACTCTCGTCGATTCTATCTTCTTGTTTTGTGTGATATAAAGCTGAAATAAACGCCGTATGGATTACCATCGTAACACGGTATGTACAGTTTGTTATTGGTATGCCATTTTTATTCTGACAGACTGCACGTCACAGTCGAGCTATAACAGTTCGTGGGAGGTATACGTGCAATGCCGGTCCAACCAGGGCCGGCGCTACATAACGCGGGGCCCAGGGCAAGAAAGTAAAAGAAAGAAATGTCAACAAAAGTTTAAAAAGCAAAATCTGAAATTTAAAAATAACTTCGCTTATACTAAACATGAAGAAAAACGAGACGGGCACATTATCATGCGGGATATCTCTGGTGTGTATTTATTCAGTAGTGCTATGTGCAGATTGGCTTGGTTTTTTATATATGCAATAAATGAACAGAACAGAGAACTGAGCAATTACAAAGGTGCTATCGACGCACGCCAGCCATAAAGTCACAACAAGGAAAACGAGAAAATAACATTACAAAACATAGACTATACATAGACTATACGGCCGAGAGAGGGCGCCACCGCACGGGAGACGGGGCGTGTTTGAGAGATGAATAAACGCGGGCTCGCCCGACAGATGGGTTCTGACACTCACACAGGCTGGTCTCTTGTCTGTTCACTGCCCAACCGCGACATGGTGGCAGCGGTGGGATAGCTGTGGCATTTTTCTGTCCGGGTGGAACAGTCCGGGTGGCATTGTGGCAACACAGGCATTTTTCTGTCCGGGTGGAACAGTCTGTTAATTGGCGAAGGGCCCCGCGCCCGTCGGCCAGCTATTTTTTCCTTTGGAAAACTCCACGAGGAGAGGTTAGTTTTGTAACACAGGAATTTTTCTGTCCGGGTGGAGCAATCCGCAAATTGGCGAAGGGCCCCGCGCCCGTCGGTCAGCTAACTATTTTTTTTTCCTTTGGAAAATTCAGCAATGAAAGTTATCTGTGGTGGCGATGTTGAAATTTTACAAAAAGTTCAACCGGCGAGTGACCGCGGGGCCCCTCTGTCACTTGCGGGGCCCTGTCGTAAGCGCGGGGCCCGGAGTGCCCGCCCCGCTCGCCCATGCCTAACGCCGGCCCTGGGTCCAACCTTTCTTTGCTGAGTGTCGCGTCAATATCGAGTTGCAATCGTAAAAGATCGGTCGCGAAGCGCTTACCAACAGCGCGAATACAGCGCTTCCATCAAACGCGCGCGTCCGCTCCGAGTGTGAACAGGTATTTACGTGGCTCTTGCTGACACTCATAGTTCAAACGTATCTTTTTTAACGTCAGCTCGCTCCTGCATCTCCGAGGCCGCGAAAAACGCCGCGGCAATTTGTTTCCATCTACGTCGCTTTGCAAACGACTGACACGGGCCGCCTTTTACCAACAATGACAGTTGGGTTGACTTCTGGACTCTTCACCGGAATACTCGCTGCACTTCCCAACAGGCATACCGGCGTATGGGACTATACCCGTTTTCACCTAAAGAAAAAGTATGTTTTGCACATTGTTCATACACGGCGCGAAGTAGTTCTTACGAGATTTGGCTATCGAAAGAAAAAGCGATGCCTTTGGTGTTTGGCACCTGTATGTCTTGATAAGATAACATATAAATAATCTAAAACTCACCTGCATGTATCTCACTTATCCACATAGAGGGGAAAATTAGTAATGCTCCGCTACGGGCCGGACTTGTTTTACTACGGTTCTTGAGGTGAAAACGGGTATAGTCCCATGCTGCCGCTGTAGCGCAACATACCTCATTGAATTTCGCTCAGTTGCGACACGGCGATGAGAGGCGCCGATTCAGAAAATACGTCGATGACATCAGCGCAGTAAAACCTACCGGCGCACCCCAACTCGTCGCCGCTAACGCTCCCATTCTCCTACTGCCGAGAGAACTTCCTGTTCCGGAAACAGCGTACGTCACGGCTTGTTTTGCGGTCAGTTGGAGAGAAAGAAAAAGTCGATATTTCATTAATTTTTTGTGTAGAAGTTAATAAATCGAGACGAAAACGGATGCCTGTTCGGCATTCAGTGAACATTGACGGTTTAATGTAAAAGTTATATGGAAAAAGTAAAAAGGCCATTTCATGGTCCCTTTAAGCACAAAAACGTTCATGTTAAACTACACACGTCAACGCTTCCAGTCAAATGGTGGCTCCAGGAACGTGAATTAGAACGGCGAGTTGGGGCTAGTTGGTTGTACATGCTTGAAGTGAGGCGCCAAAACAACAATGAGACAAGGAGAGAAGCAGACAGGACGAGGCGCACTTTCAACTGAACTTTATTTTAGAAAAACACAGAAAAGCAAGCTATGCCCAATGTACGCGTGCGCATGGGTAAGAAATAAAGATAGAACGAAGCCTAGCCCGTTTTCTTACGTGACACGTTCATTTTGAAGGAACGTATACTCTTTATCAGATAGAGATAAAGATGGGGCGCTGACACAGACATCGGTGCCACGAGATCTTATGGTGAAGGCCTCCAAGATTTCGCGAGCGATTTTTGTTGCGCCGCTTCCAACAATTCTTGTTTCGTCAAACTTTGGGTCACACTCGCATCAATCACAGTGTACTGCCAAGTGGCCAGACGGGGATTGCCTTGTTGACGCGGAGTGCTCCCTGATTCTATCATTAATGCACCTCCCCGTCTGGCCAACATACACTCTCCCGCAAGACAGGGGTATCTCATAGACGACTTCAGTGACGCAATCGCGGTACTGCGTCACGTGTCTCCCTTTGCAATCCCTTTCTGTCCCAGTGGCTTCACCTGAGCTCCTTTTGATCCTATTGCACAATGCAGGAAGTTTATTTGGCGGAGAAAAGACAACTGGAATGCCAAACCTATTGGCTACCTTCTTCAGGTTGTGGGAAAGTCTGTGTATGTAGGGTAAGACCGCTGGTCTCGCCGCCCTCCTTATGTTACCCTCACAATCCTCCCTGGTGTGCTTTTTTTATCTTTTTTAACAAGGTCTCCGACACATCGCGAAGCACATTGGGAGGGAAACCCGCCGCCTCCAATCTGCTGAGCTGCACGTAAAAGCTGGTGCTCATTCTATGCTTGCACGATTTTTTCAGCGAGGCCGCCAAGCAGGTGGAAGCTATCCCTCTCTTCACAAGCTTGGAGTGAGCAGAATCGTACGGCAGCATCCCTTTCTTTGATCGAGGCTCGTACGCCCAGCACACATGATCTTCGCCGAATGACAACCCCAAGTCCAAAAAAACCTGAGCATGCAGTTTCATGTGTGAAGCTCAGGCCGAAGGCACAGCTCGTGAACAGCTTCAGCACCCCAGAAATCACCTCATCACTCAACCCCACCGGTTCAGATGTCAGCACCAAAAAATCATCTACATATCTAAAAATCTTCACTTGTTCTTTAATCTCCAAATTTCACGTTCACGGTTCACGGTTCAAATTCACGGTGGGCAACCACTGAACGGGAGGCGAGCAAGAAGTTTGGTGAGCACCTCAGACTGGCCTCGCAAGTCACGGATCTTCTTTGGAATCAACTTCGAGCGTCGCTGCCGAAGAGGCCAAGAAGAGAAGTTGCACCGATTAATGTCACGTTTCTCGGAGACGCGTCCGCACCAGCTAACGTCACCAACATCTTGCAAAAAGGACCCAAGTTTAGCTTAGCGCCTAGGCCAAAGCACGCAGAAAAGCTTTGCTTAGTGAGAACTTTGGCGGAGAAGGCGGGGCAACAGGAAAACGAAAGATGTATCTCAGAAGGTGTAGATGTTTTGATGTGCACTGTTTGAGATGGACAGCGAGATGCGAATACGAAGCACGTTGTAAGCTATTTCAAGGACAATAACCTTCGCCTGCTGACTGCTGATAAGGAAGGCGGTTTTGTCGTAGCGGGGGAAGGAACGTTTGGGGACAAGTCTAGAGAGGCCATGGAAAAGCATTTTAGGCGTGTACAGCATGTTTCGCTGGTCAAGGTAAAATCACAGACAACGGCTCTATGCAACAAACTTGAACTGAGCATCCTAGGTAAAAAAGTGCAGGCGTCCAAGAAACTCTGTTTACAGGTCTTTTTTACGGCAAAAACCCACAAGTTAGGATGCCCTTTTGGGGCTATAGTGACAGAGAGGGACTCGTTGCAGCTCGAGGTGGGTGCTTTCCTTTGCAAACACCTTTCGGAGCTAGAGCTGGGCGACCCTTTCCTGGTTAGGAACTCAGAAGAAATAATAAAGTTTTTGGATGGGGGAGACCTGCGGGGAACTAAGGGGTCTCTATTGATGTCGCAGATTTGTTTTACTCGGTTCCGCATGACCACCTGCTGACAGCTATTAAGCTTTGCATTGAAGAGAACGGGGAGATTTCTTTCCGCAATTCGACTGGCCTCACGGTAGAAGGCTTCCTGGAGTTATTAACACATTACCTGGGCTCCACTATGGTTTCTTTCGAAGGGGAAATATTTGTTCAAAAACGCAGAATCTGCATTGGCTCGAGAGTGGCTCCGGTCTTGTGCGACATGTTTCTTGCCTTCTGCGACAGGGCGATCGCAGATAATTTGGAGCATAAAGAACAAGTGAAGATTTTTAGATATGTAGATGATCTTTTGGTGCTGACATCTGAACCGGTGGGGTTGAGTGATGAGGTGATTTCTGGGATGCTGAAGCTGTTCACGAGCTGTGCCTTCGGCCTGAGCTTCACACATGAAACTGCATGCTCAGGTTTTTTGGACTTGGGGTTGTCATTCGGCGAAGATCATGTGTGCTGGGCGTACGAGCCTCGATCAAAGAAAGGGATGCTGCCGTACGATTCTGCTCACTCCAAGCTTGTGAAGAGAGGAATAGCTTCCACCTGCTTGGCGGCCTCGCTGAAAAAATCGTGCAAGCATAGAATGAGCACCAGCTTTCACGCGCAGCTCAGCAGATTGGAGGCGGCGGGTTTCCCTCCCAATGTGCTTCGCGATGTGTCGGAGACCTTGTTAAAAAAGATAAAAAAGCAGAGCAGGGAGGATTGTGAGGGTAACATAAGGAGGGCGGCCAGACCTGCGGTCTTACCCTACATAAACAGACTATCCCACAACCTGAAGAAGGTAGCCAATAGGTTTGGCATTCCAGTTGTCTTTTCTCCGCCAAATAAACTTTCTGCATTGTGCAATAGGATCAATAGGAGCTCAGGTGAAGCCACTGTGACGGAAAGGGATTGCAAAAAGAGACACGTGACGCAGTACCGCGATTGCGTCACTGAAGTTGTCTATGAGATACCCCTGTCTTGCGGGAGAGTGTATGTTGGCCAGACGGGGAGGTGCATTAATGATAGAATCAGGGAGCACTCCGCGTCAACTAGGCAATCCCCGTCTGGCCACTTGGCAGTACACTGTGATCGATGCGAGTGTGACCCAAAGTTTGACGAAACAAGAATTGTTGGAAGCGGCGCAACAAAAATCGCTCGCGAAATCTTGGAGGCCTTCACCATAAGATCTCGTGGCACCGATGTCTGTGTCAGCGCCCCATCTTTATCTCTATCTGATAAGGAATATAAGTTCCTTCAAAATGAACGTTTCAGGTAGAAAAAACGCGCTAGGCTTCGTTCTATCTTTATTTCTTACCCATGCGCACGCGTACATTGGGCATAGCTTGCTTTTCTGTGTTTCTCTAAAATAAAGTTCAGTTGAAAGTGCGCCTCGTCCTGTCTGCTTCTCTCTTTGTGTCCTCGTTAAATCGAAAAGAATCGAAAAAGTCAACATTTTGTGATTCTTTTTGCTGCAACTAAAAAAAATAAACATTCTAGATTTTTTTTTAAATTTTAGCCGATATGCCCTTAATGACCGGTAACTACAAATCTGCACAGACATGTTGCATTCTTTTGTTCTAAAAATAAATAAATAAATAAATGTGTAACCAGGTCATGGTCGCATCAATTACCGCAGGGGCGTTTCTGCCTTAAGGACTAGAGGTACACGAGTGACGCACACCACAGTACCAGTTCTTGGTCATATTAATGCCCGGGCGCCATGAAGCACTCTAGAAATAACACGTGAACTTGTTTTTATCGCTGATGTGGCTGATATTGACAATGAATACTGAACTTTACGGCGCGTTCGGTACTTATTAGGGTGTTATGCTTGGCTGGTTAGATGCTCATCATGCTACCTCTTCAGATGAGTATTTTAATATGAGTACTTGGCTGACAAAATGATTTGATTCGTCATTTTAGGAACCGCTAGGACCGAGTGATGTTACGGAAGCTTTGGTCCGACTGACAATGGGCGCGACGTGAACGGAAGGTTAAGCCGGTGGTATCTTATTGCATTCTAACGCATGGCGTCGCTGGACTCCGACCCGGAGCATAATTGAAGACGGCGGAGGAAAACAAGTGTTTCTTGATAAAAACTTGCCAACAAAATAAATAACAGCCCCCCCCCCCCCCCCCCCCCCCCCGAAAGTGAGGCCGAAGGTTATATCCGGGCGTGCAAAGGCGATAGCATTTCACCTACTCGAGGCAGCGATACGCGACACCGGTGCGCGGTGTAAACATAACCTGCAGGGCGTGTGGCGATGGTAAACAAACACAAGAGTCATCCCTCCTGTGGTGGCACAACAGCCCCGGGCCCTTACCATGGAAAACAAATACGGAAAACGGACGAGGCCAGGCGTGTAGATGCAAGGGTGGTCAAGAAGATGTTAAGGCAGTTCTTGCATACTCAAAAACGGGCAAGTTGGATTGCTCCAGGCAAAGCACGAATAAGGAAGATGGCGTGCGTGTAAAAAGCAATAGAGAGACCCAATGTGTTCCAAATAGTTTCATGACCCGGTTGCTGCGCGAAGCATACGGCGTCTACAAACTTGTCCACCCCACCTTTGCGACTGGCCTCACGAAGTTTATCTCTTTGCGACCTCGTTGGGTCAAGTGCTTGCCACACCGGGAGGTGTGTGTTTGTACCTACTGTGCCAAGTTTCAGCTCTGTCTCGTGGGGCTGAAAAATACGACAAGGGATTCACTTTCTGCGGAAAATGTGCAGGCTCTCTGTGTATGTCTGCAGCGTACCTCCCCTTGCTTCCTCGGCAAGTGCGACCAGTGGCCAAGAGCGGAAAAATCGACATTGAAAAAATTCGATATTGGACATGATGAGGAGATAGTCTTCGCCACATGGGAATTGGGGGAGTTAATTAAGAAGGCTCTGACGGCCTCAGCGTTTATCAAGGAGCTTAAACAAAAACTGTGATGAAGTGGATCCCTCACAACTACCTACGACGCCTGCAAGCAAAGGCAATACATGATAAGAAGCAGTCTTGTGAAAGGGGTGCTATTG
This sequence comes from Ixodes scapularis, assembly GCF_016920785.2. NCBI lineage: Eukaryota > Metazoa > Arthropoda > Arachnida > Ixodida > Ixodidae > Ixodes > Ixodes scapularis. The sequence goes on along the minus strand of NW_024609846.1, from coordinate 112,163,562 downwards.
TTTTCCAGTTTGACTTTGCCGAGAATGAGACTGTGGTGCTTGCGGACGATGTACAGGCGTACCACTGGCAAAAGAAACAAATCAGCATCTTTACGTGCGTTCTAAAGTCGACGAAGTCGAAGCGGATCTACGCCGCTATTTGCGACGATCAAACTCATGACTCGGCGCATGCATGCTTGGCCTTGTCAAAAATTGAGGCACACCTCGAGGAGAACGCACCCAATCTACTCTCGCCTCACTTACGTTAGCGATGGAGCGGCCGCCCATTCTAAGAGCCGGTACCAACCTCGCTAGTTGCAATGGAGTGAGCTCCAGACGACGAAGTGTATCTTTTTGGCAACAGGGCACGGCAAGAATGTATGCGACGGGGTAGGGGGGCTTGCAAAACACAAAGCCTACGGATGGCGAGCTTAAGGCATTTCGACAAAAAAAAAAAAAAAAAAACTAGAGTGGGAGGACGCTGTGCCTGGAATGCAGTCACTTTACATGTAGAAATATGAAAAATCGGATCAGGAGATTTCCTTGTAGTACGAGGCACGCAGCGCGGACTCTGAGTGGAAGAAGCCCTGAGTCCCTTGAACCTGTTCTGGTACATTGCTTTTCACCAAATCCGGCTGCGCTCGAAAACATTAGATACTCCTCTCGTTGAATTACCGGGAGACCAACCTAGGCGTACATCAGAGTTTCCGAATTCCATTCGCTTGAATATAAACAAGACCCCGCGGGACAAACGGTTCGAAGGCCTTCTTGCACCTGGTTTGATATATCACGTCGCGCTTTCAACCACGCTCTTTGCGTCTCTCATGAAATGCGACCTGTGTGAAGACGACGTCTGCTCTGGACTTGGAGCCGTGATATTTCATCCGCGAAAAGCGACGGTGGCTGGCCAGGTCCGTGCTGGGGAAGCCTCCGCAAGAAGTGTGTGTGTGTGTGTGTGTGTCTGTGTGTGCGTGTGCGTGTGTGTGTGCGCGTGTGCGTGTGCGTGTGTGTGTGTGTGTGTGTGCGCGTGCGCGTGCGTGCGCGTGCGTGCGTGCGCGTGTGCGTGTGCATGTGTGTGTGTGCGCGTGCGCGTGCGCGTGCGCGTCCGTGCGTGCGCGTGCGCGCGCGCGTGTGTGTGTGTGTGTGTATGTGTGTGCATGTGCGTGTGCGTGTGCGTGTGCGTGTGTGTGTGTGTGTGTGTGTGACTGGCCCACCGTGGGATCCACCGGTACCACCTCCTCAAGACAATGCAACGGAAGAGGCAGTAACTCCCGGACAGTGACAGATAGACACTTCCATCCACCCGCTAGCTCCTCAGCATTACAATCTGGTGGACAGTAATTTTGGCTTTTAGGAGTTCAGCTTTGAAATGTCTAGTAATTGTTTTTCTTCTGTGTATTCCCTACGTAGTTTTGGATCTTGTCACCAGCGCACCGGCACGGGGAAGTAGTGCTAAGACTATTTATTGCCACGTTTCGATGCCTGTGAATCCTATTATAATATTTATGTTTCTATTCAAATCACCGTTTGAATTAAACTAATAAGCCAAACTAAACTAAAAATAAAAAAAAACACAACAATTTGCTTTGCTTTTGGCTCAAGATCACGTAGACGCTTGATCTGGCTGCGAGTTGAGGGGGAGAACGCTGCTCGTTTTCTTTATTTTTTTAAAAATTGTTTGGCGATTATCTTAGCACAAAAAGAAAAACTAACGCGTGCTTCAGGGGTTATAAATGTCAGAGGTTCATACTAAGCGGTATTTACGCAAAGTACAAAATTCGTTGCACTGCCCCTTTAAAATTTCTCCCCAGCCAATGAAACTTCGACATTTGCCGATAAGATCGCCTAAGAACGCCGCAGCCACGCGCTGTGTTCCTTAAGCAATCCATAGAAAGCGGCGTTATCATAATCTTTCAAATATCGAAGGTTGTCTAAAGGCTCCAATAAAACACACAACAAAAAAAGAATGAAAACGGTTTATTTCATGTAGCGCTTTTAAATTCCTGTGCGCAGCCCCTTTTGAAAGAGGGCGAGTGCAACAACGATCACTCTGTTCTAATCGACGTAGAAATACCGGGCGCTGAGAAACGCAGGCATTAACTGTTGCTAGCGTCACGGAATTATAAAACCGAATTTCAATTAGGAGCGCGCCGAATTACTAGCACGATTACATTATATCACATAGAATAGACTTAACAGGCAAAGAAACAATGAACACTTTTTTTTCGGTCTAGGTAATAGAGTTTTATAAATGTCGCACACTGGGTCTAGATTCTAGAGTGTTTCAAACTGCTGGATCGGGGTTACGTGGTTGATAGGCAGTGTTCCCATTGCAAACTGCAAGGAGTATAAAAGAGTTGATCATCCCCAAACGTCCCCGCCTCTACGCCCGCTTCCTACTCGCACAGCGACAAGGGAACGCATGCGCACTAGCGATCAACCTGCCCAGAATCCGTGCGCCATGAAATTGCAAACGCTCTCCATGGTTTGAAATTGCTCCTTCTCTCAAATCTAGGCCCTTTAACGCCGCATTAGGTGACTATACGTAAAACGCTAGTCTGAGTGACGGAACGGAAATTAAGTTTTCGCGTCTGAATGTTTTTTTTAACGACAAGGCTGCCATTGAAAGGATCCCGCGGTAGATGGCATATTCTTAGTAATTAGCTGTCCACGTGTTCTGAAAGAGGGTGACGTGCAGCATTTTTTTGTTTCGTTTGGGGTGCATATTTATGAAGATCTTCGCATGCGGGCGATTTAAACGGATTCAAGGAGCAGTAAGTTGCAATGGATTCATACGCTCATTTTACTAGGAGAAAAGTGAGTGTTTCGGCCCTAATGTATATCTGACCCTAAAATAAGAAAAAAAGCAACACAAGGTGGCCAGTAGGTTTTCCTTTACAAGTACATTTATACCACTGTAGAGAGGGTCTTCAGTTCCATGCGATTTATTTACGATCTTGAGAGAACATTACCATGAAAATAAAACGTCGGCAGCGTCGTCGGTACCGTTGGAAATTCTCGAAATTCCGGTATCGGCCTGTTAGCCTTCATGTTTAGAAAGGCACCCCCTGCGAGCAAAATGGAATATTTTTAGGTCGCGTCTCGATTGCGGATCATTATACTTTTCTACGCTGCTCCAAGACGCTATGAAAGAAAACAGTAGAAACAGAACAGCTGGACGGAAAGTATTCTTCACGTTTGAACTGAACGCGGAGGCCTCAAGTTGCAGATTTTTATTGATTTTCTTTAGTCTCTCTGCTAGTGCGCATAGACAAACGCCGACGGGCGCTTGTATTGGACCGTGGCTCGTTCGTTATCAGGCGCTAAGTGCCGCCTTTATGGTCGCGTCTTGCAGACGCTACAACCAGCATTACATGGTCGTGTTTTGAGTACGCGCTCGCGCCCCTGGCCGAGAAAAAGACGCCTGTTGAATGAAATGTGCTCGCTTCCTCAAACGCGCGAGCAATGCGTCTTCGTCGGAGCGCTATGGTGGTACTAAATACGTTTATTTTACAATATATATATATATATATCGCCGGAGGCTGGAAGTTTTCTTGACGTGGTGACCTTAAAGAACCCCTAAAGAGAAGATTTTTTGTTTAACAGTCTGGTTGGGGCACGCGTGTCATAAAATGAATTTTACGCGAAAAAAATAAATAATTTTTAGAGCAATATTGACGGCGAGATATTTATTTGAAATTCTGCGCGCAAAGTCCAGGACGTCACGGAATGGTCATTAGCTCAACGAGATGGTAATTCTCTCTTTCCGCCTCAACGTTGTGGGGCGTTCGGCCCGCCACACGGCGGCCAACCGGCGACTAGCGGGGGGGGGGGGGGGGGGGGGGGGGGGCGGCTCCCGGTGTTCACAGGCTAAAATGGGATGGCCCGTGCGGCCGAAGGCAGTTGCTGCCCTGAGTGTTGGCCGGACCTGGATCCCTGAGGAGCATGATAATAAACCCTCATTGACCCCAAGGAACGAGTCGTCTGGTTGATCACCTGCGGCGGACGGCGGAAGTCGAACGCCACAACGTGAAGGCAAAAACCGATCCACTTCTCTACGCGCCCGAAATGCCGAGAGATAAAACAAGTGAAAAGGAGTTGACTACCAACTAAGTCGCATCTCGCGCCGTTAATGTTGCTCTAAAAACACTTTCGCGTATAATTATTTTTTTTTTTGACACGCGTGTTCCATCCAGACTTTAAAAAAAAACACACGCACACACACAATATCTTTTTTAGGGGCGTTTTAAGGCTTGGCATCGTCTCATAGGTTAAAGGTGGTAGCTGGAGCTTCCCAAATCTCCTTTAGAGATATACTCTAAGAGAGACCTGAGAATTCTGGTTTTGCGTGGGGTGCCGCCCGCTGGGTGTGTCCAGTCCTACAGTTTTGATAGTCTTTCATCCTTTGCCATCTTACTGAGGGTGAGTATTCTGAGGGCTAACATGGCCTCACATTCCCAGAGTATGGATTCTTCGGCTTGGCATCGCTGGTATCTCGGGTCTGGTGGAGCGGCGTAGGGTTGTTGTTTCTTAAGTGTTACTAGGTCCGTTTGGCATCTGAACCTGGGTGTGACTGCTCCTCCTGAACGTATGCAACGGAGCATTACCGTTTCTTTTTTTTAATCCTTCCCTTGAAAGAGGGTGTTGTTCTGAGGTCTATAATTTTGCCAGATGATATTTTCATGTCTTCCTGGCTACCCGGAGTTCCTCCCTTGGATCACATGGGGGAAGCTTAGGGTCTTGTTGCTGTGGTGCTGAGCCAGCCGTGGAGGACTGAGACAACAGGGACGGTTGCGAGAGATCCCCCATTACCTGCCGTGTAGCCTTGTGTGTGTGCTCGTGATATCATCTGCGTACATCGTCGTCCTGAGGTTGGGTATTTTATAAGGTTGCCAGAGGAGTGGTCCCATGACGATGTTGAATAGTGTAGGTGACAGTACTGCGGCCTGGGGGACCCCAATGTTGCTTTCTTGAGGAGTTCCTTCTCCTCATTCTTTGTCATGTCCGGCTCGGGTTTTGTAGACCCGTCCCAAGAGAAATGATTTTACGAAGTCTAGTTGTTTACCGGCCTTACTGCTACATCTTGCCAATGACTGACTGATGGGGGACATAATCGAATGCCGTCTTTATATCAATAGACAACACCACTGTCTTTTTTTCTTTTTTTGTCTGGGTGCATACCCACGACGTCTGTGTATATCATGTGCAGACTGTCATGTGTGCCCAAGTTTGATCTAAATCCTTTTTTTTGCGTTGGATAGAAAATGCCGAGGGTTTCAGCGTTGTGCTGAATCATTGCGAGTATCAATCTTTCCATTAGTTTTTCCATGATTGAGATAAAAAAAAAATTGGACGGACGTTTTTAGGGTCAGTTGCTGGCTTCCCTGGTTTGGGTATTGGTGTGACCAGAGATAGCTTACAATCTTCGGGAAGTTGCCCGCGTTCTCAGATCTCGTTAAACCACTGGAGAATAACAAGACAGGTGGCCAGATGCGCGTTTCTGAACATGGACACTGTAATTACGTCTTCTCCAGGGCGCACTCTTGCCTCTGCACTGTTGTATCACCGATCCGAGTTCCCACTCTCAGGTCCCTTTTTCCTTTAACGCAAGGAAATGGCAGTCTGGTTCTGGCGTGTCTTCGGAGACAATTGTCTTGCGCCTGTGTCTATAATTGTAGCTGTTGCGATCAGTGGCGTGATCTGACATAGTTCCAAGCATCTCCTTATTTTTCGAGGTTTTGCCTAAATTTGTCCCAGGTAATGGTTCTCGTTGGTTTTTTGGCTTGAGATAATTGCCTCCAATAACGACGTTCATAATGATAGGAAAGTGGTCGCTGCTCCAAGCGTCCTGGGTAATATCCCAGCTTATCTTGGGAGCTGTTGTCGGCGTGGCCAGGGTGGTTTCTACCTGACAGCTGGTTAGGGAGTGTCTTGTTGGTCTAGTAACTTCGTTGATGAGTTCTAGACTTCCGGCTTCTATTCGTTCCATTAGCTCTTTGGTCCTGCGTTTTTGGTGTAGGATAGTCCAATCCTCGATCGTGGCATTGATGAGGTAATCGTGATGCCATAATAAGGTAATCATCTGAATATTTATCTTTGCGATAATGGAGCCATGAGTGATCATATAGTTTCGAATGACAGGCGTATGCAGATGCAATCGTTAGTCTTCTTGGAGTAGTCGGGAATGCAATTCGTACTGCCACCACCTCTTGACAGTCAGTGCACCAGTTGCCTGCATTTATGGTGATGAAGGCTAACATTTGACTGGTAAACACATCAATCTGAGCCTCGTACTCTTCTTTATCATCGTTACGTCACCCCACGGGAACGGCGCGTTTAATTGCCGGGTTTGTTATCTTGTGGTAGCCAGACAGATTAATTTCGTCAGTCCGTGTTTCTTGTGCGAGTGATATGTCGAACATTTACTCCTCTATCCTCTTAAGTAATTCGGCTTTCATTCTTGGGAGGCTGTGACAATTTTATTGTAGATCTCGCAGAGGTGTTTCTTCTGTTCTTTTAGCGGGTATATTGGGGTATTGTCGTATCCATCCCTAGTTTCTACATTTCAACTGTTGAAACTGCTGTGTTTGTTGCATCTGTTGTGTCAGCTGTATTTATTGGAGGATGTTTTCCCGATCGCTTGAACTTGCGTTCTGTGTAGAAGTAAGTTGAGGTCAGGTTTCTCTTCAGTTGTTGGTACGCCGCAGACAATCTCTTTCCTGGAGGTGTCGCGTTATTGTTCTTTCCCTTCGCGGGCTGCCTAGCGCGCTTCCATCGTTTGCTGAGTACGTTTTAATATGATTGCCTTTCTCGTTTTAGTTGCAGGATGTTCTGTTATTCTGACTTTTGGGGGTCAATTCACAACTGGGGCCCTACCTTTTCCTCTTGTCTCCTGGCTGCCATTGCTTTTCATGCATTTGGTTTTGGCTTGAAGCAGCTTGTGGGCTTTCAGGCGTACAAGGCAGTTGGGATCTGTTGCTATGTGAGCGCACGAGCGTCAGTTGGCAGAATATACTTGCGTTCGCATATTGTCTTTCAAGGGTAATGCACCCATAATCTTGTCATCTTGCTTTGCGTGTGCATACATTTTCTTTGTTGTGAAGGCCTTGGCATTTTCGGCACATCATAGTCATCGCTATGTAGGGAGTTGCTCTTTTAACCATCCCATGGTAGAGAGCATGCCGGGGTGACCTCGTTCCAGAGAAGGTGACGACCGCTAAACCTGGATTTTTAAGGGGTCCTGCATACAAATCTTCGTGCGTTCTGCAGACGATTGTTTCAAGAAGTTCTTGCAGTGATTCCGTCGGGTGGGTCTCGTAGACCATACCTCGGTAGGTATTCTTGAATATCGTTTCACTCGCCACTACCTCCCCAGCCTTGTCGGAGGTTCTGATGAATGTTTTCGCCACTAGCCGCGGTGCCAGAAGTTTTGTTTCGTATACTTTTACGGATATCGTATTCGCCGCCTTATCGGAGTGAATCGGTGGTCTTTTTGATGGCCTGTATGTTTTGAGAATTAAGCCTAGCTTCCGGAAGAAATTTCTTTCTACTAAAGCTGCCGGTATTCCCGATAGATGCTCAGGCCACAAGCGATATAGATTGTTCAAACAATCGCCTTTCTGCTTCAGTTCAGGGTTAGCTGCTGCGGCTTCCAGAAAACTCGAGACTTCCACTCGCCATTTGTTTCTTGCGTCTACCATTGACAACTGTTTGCCAGTTTACGGAATGCTCGGCGTCGTTGGTTTCTTCTTCGGCTCTGAAATCGCCGGTATCCATGATTTTCCCGGCATTTAAAGGGATACTGAACCAAGGAATTTATTGCCCATAATAAGTGGCGCACGTTCTTTCCACGAGCCAGCAGCCGCCGGTGTGCGCGAGCACACGCAACAAAAATGACGTCACAGACCTCCATTCGCGGTTGAGATGACAGTGAAAGGTATGGGCTTCGGACCAAAGGAGAATAAAGACAAGTTTTTCATCTACACAGTGGTGTCTCGTGTAAAAGGTAAGCGATGAATTGGTCTAACAAACACGTAGATATCACTTGTAGAGATGAAAAGCCTGTCTTTATTCTCCTTTAGTCCGAAGCCCATGCTTTTCACTGTCCTCTTAAGCGCGAATCGAGGTCTTTGACGTCAATTTTTGTTGCGTGTGCTCGCGCACACCGGCGGCTGCTGGCTCGTGGAAGGAACGTGCGCCACTTATTATGGACACTAAATTCTTTGGTTCAGTATCCCTTTAACTCCGAACACGCAGACTGATTCGTGCATGTGCTGCTCGGGCTGGGTCGTCTCGCTCTCTTCGAGGCGGTGTCTTCTTGGTCGTCAGCTGCCGGTATGATGTCTGCCGCACGTTGGCGGTTGTGCGTAACCGTCGGCTGACTCTGCAATGCCGGTTTTATGTACCAGTGTTCGCCAAAAATCACCGATGCGTCTTCGTTAGCTTCAGAAAAGTTGCGTACGTTTCCTCGGCCAGGGTGGGCTTCAGAAGGTTGAACGAGTACAAGCTGAGTTGGCGCCGAGGCCGCGGGGCTCGGTGAGGCCATGCCGTTCCAAGCCCGACCTTAAGCGTGTTTCACATGCAGCAGTTTTGGCCCTGGAGCGGCGCGATTTCTGCCGTCGCGGCGCTCTGGCCAGCACCAGCGGTTGAGCGGCACGAGCGCCGCGACGGCGGAAATCACGCCGAAATCGCTGCATGTGAAACACGCTTCATACTTGGCTTTCGGCTCGCCTGCTGTTTCCAAAAGACGTCGAAAAACGAACACAAATATATCTTCTCTGTAAAAATACTCACTTGGATTGTTCTTTGGGTGATTAGGAACATCTAGAAACCATTTCCTTGTCAAAATGATCCTTTGAAATCTAAAAAGATGAGCATGCTATACTCTGTTTTGCCTTATGATGTACCGCAGAAAAGGCTACAAGCGCGAGCTCCTTGCTCTCGGGTAGATCTCGGCGGCACAAGCTCTCGTGCATTAAGGGCAGCTGTCAACGCTATGAGCTCGCGCTTCTAGCCTTCGCTGCGGTACAACATAAGGTGAAACGGAGTATAGGCAGAGTTGGAAAAAAAAAAAAAACACGATCGCTCGCCAAGGCGGAGAGAATGAAGTTGGCGCGCTATGGAGTGCCGCTTTCTCGAGCGCACGTATACTGCGTCTGCTTCGCTGACGTCGTGGCTCTTTTCGCTGATGTGTCTGCGCACATGTCTGCGTCTGCCTTGCTGGTAGCGTCCACTGATCTCCACTATTAGCGGCGAGGTGTTACGATGGTGCCCTCGTGTGGTTCCCTTTCGTGACATCATGACCTTGCGAACAACAAGTTTAACGGTGTTTGTAGCGAACATGTTGGAAGCTTGAAATCATAGCGCTCTGAAACGAACTTTGCCAACACCGTAAAAATTGAAGTTCGTAAATTCGTCTTGTTTCCGTCGATGAGAAAACCTTTGCTGACGTCATAGTCAGCATTCAGCGAATCGTGGCAGGCCGACCCCAGTGACGCTTTCGTTCGCTCACGTCGCCAGTAGAGGGCTGGATGGCGCATTCAGGAGACAGGTATAAAGCCACCGGAAGTAAGCGGCTTGTTCTCGAAGTGAGCGCTTGACAGGCTTTTCAACCCTCCCGTATGCTGGATCGAACAGCGCTCAGGGTGCTAGATTTTTTCTTTTCATCCCAAAAGATCTTGCTTGTTGCGGAGTAACAGTGCATGCGGACCCGAGATCCGCATGCGCTGACGTTGATTAGGAAGTTTGTTTGTTTCGTGCGTCCATAGACGAGATATAACTTTTTGCAGTTAGTTAGTTTTTTTTAATACGCCTGAGAACGCGAGGTAAAACTCGGAGTCGCCATTGAAAAGCTGCATTTGAACACACTTCTCATCTCTTATCTTTACTGTTCCGCAGCACTGCACGAACTGAAGTCCCTTACCCGCTTGCATTCCACTACTATTCAACATCGCGTATGCGCCTAAAGTTATCCTGCAATCGTATAGGCACATTCGCACATACAAACAGTTTTAAGAAAGCGAAACTCGAGCACTTGTGTGAAGAATGTCTCACTATTGCCGGAAGTGCGCCGGACGGGCATGAAATTCATTCGTTTGTGCGGTGCACAAACGAACGAAATTATTCAAAGCGTATTTGACGGTTGCTAACGGCCATAATATTTGTTATGTGTTTGCTTTCTTCCTGAATGATTTTGCCAAGATAATTTCAGACACACCGTGTCAGTAAAAGCTCGTCCAAAAAGGTTTAGCGAGGAGTAGGGGACGCTTGTATATAGGCCTAGGGCCTTTGTCGTAGCTAGCCGATCTAAGCGTTTGCGAAAACTAAATCTTCTGTCAGCATAAAGAGAAGTCTCCTGGGAAGCCATTCGATGTGAGCATTTTGAGATTCTAGTCGATCAAGGATGCATATTTCCCACGTTCAAATGCCTTTTTCTCGGGATTTAATTCAGAACGGGTGTATTAAAACCCAATCAAAGACAGAAAAAGCATGATCCAACATTTCGACTGAATGCACTAGGAAGCCCAGCACACGCCCGACTTCCGGGACAAGCATCGAACTTCTGGTGGCTTCACTTGCGCCAGGCTCTATCTAGAGCCACTAAATGAGCTGCGCTTATTTAGTGACACTAGCTTTCGCCAGGCTCAGAGAGCAGCTATCAGAGCTGTTTATTGGGAGAGTTTGGCCATTCATTGGTTTAAATGAGCGAGCAGCTCGTGGGCAACTACAGGCCGCGAAACAGCCCCTATAGTGGTGGTCGTAAGCTCTAAAAATTCGACTCGACTAATTTAAGCCGTTTTAGCGTCGCTAGAGTAAAATGTGTAACTAATTGGTGACTGAAAACTTGGCGCGTGTGAGGTCTTCGGTAAGTCCATATTCGACGGTAGAATAAACGAAGTAATGTTTGGAGGTGGGCTAGTCGGTGATGCATTGTAAACATAGAAATAAAACAGCGCAAACAAACACAAGGACAAGTAGAAGGAGGGACACAGACACAGCGCTGACTCACGACTTACTTTCTTTCTCATCTTTTTAAAACATTTCAACATAAGAAAACAAGAAATGAAAAATAAAAGAAGAATAATCCAGCATGTAGGATATCCTCTCTGTCATATGCCATCTGAGGAATTTTTTACACAAACTAAACATTATATACCATTACAACAAAAACAAATTAAAAAGAAACAAATTAAAAAAAGCCAAAAACCACAGCGCGAGCCCTAATGCTCTGTGCGTACCTGTCTTGCACGCGGACTCTTGGTATGTCGGAACCCTTTCCTGGCTGCATGTAGGCACGCGCCTGTGGTTATAGGATCACTCCCATGGAAGCAGAAAGAAAGTGTTAAAGAGACGTGCCTAAACTCCGAAGAAACTCGAACTCTTCACTGTATAACGTCACTGACTCTGAACTGACGCATAGATCGGGACCGTGTTGTCGAATGTAAAACGCTTCATGAATTTCCCTTGCCATTTTTTGTGAATGTTTTGCCAAAATTTCACAGTTTTTGGATCTTCTCCGCTTTTACTTAGAGTCCACTTTTATTTCTTTTGAGGGCCACACGTTTCTGCAAAAATCCGGGATCTGCATTGGGTCTAGTGTTGCTCCCATATTGAGTGACATCTACCTAGCAGGTTGTGATTGTGCTATTGCAGAAAGGTTAGATGATCGTTTTTTTAAAGTCTTCAGGTATGTTGACGATTACCTGGTGGTGTTTAAACCTAAGCAGGGCTCACGAAGTGCTGACTTGGTCTCAGAGTTATTAGACACCTTTCGGGAGTGCTCTGGAGGTCTGCGGTTTACGAATGAGGTTCCAACTAAAAAAGCTTTGCAATTTTTGGACCTCAACATTCGTCTTGAAACGAGTCACCTATGCTGGGCTTATGAGCCTAGAACAAAAAAGTCCCTCCTTAGCTATGAATCAACGCACTCAAAAGTTGTAAAAAGAGCTATTGCAAAATCATGTTTGAGAGCTTCTTTATTGAAATCTTGTGTTCACAGAAGTTTCAACAGCTTTCTGTTTCAAGTAGATAGGTTAACAAAAGCGGGTTTCCCGAAAATTGTCATTGTGGGGGTAGCGGAGTCACTTTTAAAATTATTCAGGAATCCCCTTAACATACTTGACAATGTTAGACAAAAGCCTGCCTCTCGACCGGTGGTAATACCATATTTGCACAGTTTTTCCCACAGGATAAAAAAAGTGGCTGTTAAATACGGAGTTCCCATAGTCTTTTTAGCCCCTTCCAAGCTATCCCGTTTGTGTGCGTCCATTGAGAGAGCTGGACTTCAGCGTGTAGGGTGTGGAATAAACCATCGCATCAAATATGTAGCTTGTGCTGTGGGGGTCGTTTATAAAATTACTTTTCATGTGGGAAAGTGTATATTAGGCAGACGGGCAGATGTATTAATGTTCGAGCTCGGGAGCATTATCTGTCTTTGAGGTCTTCACCTTCGGGTCACCTAGCCATTCATTGTGATAGGTGTGGTTGTTCCCCTCGGTTAAGTGACATTGAAATTTTGGCAAAACATTCACAAAAAATGGCAAGGGAAATTCATGAAGCGTTTTACATTCGACAACACGGTCCCGATCTATGCGTCAGTTCAGAGTCAGTGACGTTATACAGTGAAGAGTTCGAGTTTCTTCGGAGTTTAGGCACGTCTCTTTAACACTTTCTTTCTGCTTCCATGGGAGTGATCCTATAACCACAGGCGCGTGCCTACATGCAGCCAGGAAAGGGTTCCGACATACCAAGAGTCCGCGTGCAAGACAGGTACGCACAGAGCATTAGGGCTCGCGCTGTGGTTTTTGGCTTTTTTTAATTTGTTTTTTTTTTAATTTGGTTTTTGTTGTAATGGTATATAATGTTTAGTTTGTGTAAAAAATTCCTCAGATGGCATGTGACAGAGAGGATATCCTACATGCTGGATTCTTCTTCTTTTATTTTTCATTTCTTGTTTTCTTATGTTGAAATGTTTTAAAAAGATGAGAAAGAAAGTAAGTCGTGAGTCAGCGCTGTGTCTGTGTCCCTCCTTCTACTTGTCCTTGTGTTTGTTTGCGCTGTTTTATTTCTATGTTTAGAATAAACGAACTCGCGTGCCGATCCAGAGCAAACTGCGTAGTCAGGCTTGAGTAAAATACTCAAGCCTGAAAATTTTGAACTCGCTTTTCAAGCCGCCGATGCTGAGCCTAAGTGTTACCTATCGAATGTTTGGCATCAATGGAGGACAGGCAGAGGGCTGACCGACCCTCTGTTGAAAAGAACGGGATAGAAGTAGACACGCAAGAAGAAAGACGGATAATACACCCCAAGAAGCGCATTCACAGCGATGCCTGCAGCGACAGTGCGGACGAATTGGACCCATACAAGGCGGGAGAGCCTAGCGACGATGATGAACGACAGGATCAGGAAGCTGACGGGAATGCACCGTGGTCAACTGTCAGCTACAAGAAGCCCAAGCCGGCCAAAGGTACGAGAATAGAGCGTTTTGACCTACCAAAGACGTCGATTGTCCTCAAGCCCACAGAACAAATCAGGATTACGGACATTTCACCGAAGCGGCTACTTGATTAGATCAGAGCGGTACTCGTCGTATACCATGTAACCGAGACAGGCTCTCCAGCGTCGTCAATCCAAGGAACAACAGGATTGCCGTAACAGTCCACGACGAGAGACAGGCGAGGAACATAATGCAACTCAAGGCACTTGTGATCGGCGGCGGCCGGATTGTGGAGGTATGCGCCCACCGCTCGGTTACGGGCACCATGCCTCGAGGTGTAATACACGGTATGAAGCCTGAAACGACGGCACAAGACATTGTCGAAACCTCCGGCTCCGGCTACCACAACATAATTTATGCCAGACCTATTGGCAAGAAGGGCACATTCTTGCTTACCTTCGACGGTGAGGGATCCCTAGAACAATAAGCTACCACACCAGGCTCATAAACGTGTACACGTACAGACCGACGACAGTCATTTGCCTCAAATGCCACGGGTTCGGGCACAAGGCAGCAGTCTGTACAGGGCAACAAAGGTGAAAGAAGTGTGGTAAGACCCACCCGGAGGAGGAGCAATGCGGAGACACATACTGCGTAAACTGCCAGGAATCAGGCCAGACAGCGCTAGGCGGCAGCTGCCTGGCCAAGAAATATGCAGATAGCAAAAGCGCCGGTGACGCAAGCCAAGAAGGCCGCAACACCATTGCGCACCAGTGAGACAGGACAAGGTAGTACCAACTGGAACCGATTCTTACCGCTTGAAAACTTCGAGAAATTCCCTCTGCTTGAGCAGTTGTCTCGGGACACGCCCGGTAAGATGACGCACCAACAATATCTTCAAACGAAAGGCGAATGGACGCGGCCCCACAAAAGCCACGAAGTAAACTCTTCGAACTTGACAGAAGAATAACAGCTTAACGAAATGTGCAAAGAATTAAATGAAATCAGACAACGTCCTATCGAGAAGGAGAGGCGCATCGAGACGATGCGGGTGCGAATTGAAAAGAAAAAAACAGGAGGAAGAAAGCCTTCGTCAGCATAGACAGGCGGAACTAGAAGATAAACGACAAGCCGAACAGCAGCGTAGACATGAAGCTCAACAACGACTGGAACAGAGGCAGACGATTCCTCTCCTCTCGGCACAGCAGCAAGAACGAGTACCGCAACAGATGAAGAGCGGCGTAGGGGAAGAAATACAAGCCCTGAAATAGGCTCTCCAACAGCACCAACAACAAATGCAGACGGCCATACAACAATTACGCCAGCAATTTGAATCAGCTCTCGGGCACGTTCAAGCACAAGCACACCTCAACGCGCAGAACATGCAACTACCAACTCAGCGTAAGCCCACAAATGCGCGTGCTGATGAGGCTACGACATTCAATATACTTCAGTGGAACTGCCGAGGCCTCAATACCAAAAACGCGGAACTCAATATGAAGCTAAACGATGAGTCGTTGATGAAAAATTTCCGTAGAAGAAACATCCAATTTGCGTTTGCTGCGTTGTTGACGTCAATTCCTTCTCCCTAGTCGCCGTGGGAGTCCAAACAGCGAGCGCAAAATAGGGCCCCAGTTTTCCGGCTTCGGCCGGGCTCATAGTTTAAAATTTTATTGGGCTCGAGCCGGGCCCGGGCCGTGTCTCTATCGGGCCGGGTCGGGCCGTGTCGCTAACGGGCCGGGTCGGGCCGGGCCTAGAAATTCCGGCCCGTGCAGTGCTCTAGCCCACATTTTGTTGAGGCGGGTCAGCAACGGGCTAAGGGGATCTGCAGCCGGCCGTTCGATGGGTGCACGGTTGCAGAAAGGAGAGCCAGAAGCATGGTGGTGCTGTCGTTAACTAGGGTCGAAGCATCAGGCTTGAAGGGGCTAGCCTAGTCAAAGCAGAAAGCTGCCTCCTCCGAGGTGCCGAGGCCCCGGGCTTAGATCGAGGCACCGCCGATGCCCGTTGTGGCATCCTCTCAACTTTGTCGTCGTCGTCGTCGTGCATGCTGCATGGTGCTGATGTGAAATTGAACGCTTCTGTTTCAAGCTTGGAATATCGTTTCCAATATTGTGACGTTGAGGTCTGCTGAATAGTCGACGCTGTGTCGCACTTTCAGTTTAACCCCCTAACCGCGGTTGAAATATTTGGCGCAGGCGGTGGCCTTTGCTCCGCCCATTGACCGAAATATCCCAATATATGGCTCTGGCAGTTATGCGCCACCCAGCCCCGTATAGAGAAAATCAGTGGTAGCGTCAAATGCACCGGTGCACGAGATCCGTGTCTCGGCTGACCCTTAAAAGTAAACAGCGCAGCACTATTGTCCCCAGAAAAAACTGGCTAGTCTTCCGTCCACTGCTTCGGGGCTCCCCGTGACTGCTCCGTAATAAAACCGTGTGGCGGCGCTACGAGCAATCGGCGTGCTAGAATATGACAGTTCCCAATCCGCAAAAACAAATCTGGAGAAAATACGACCGACACAAGCATATGAGCACTTCGGAGATGAATTATTTACACCTCCTGGCCTTCAGAAGCATTAGCTACTCTCGCTTTGCTGCCCTCTCGTTGTTCGTTGCTGTGGTGTACAGTGTTTAAGAGAGCTGTAGTGGCAAGAGCGGTGGCCGCCCCGTCAAGATTTTGCACGTAGACGACACCTTGATGCTGCTGCGCTGAACCCTAGGAGCGCGCCCACGTCAGCCCCGTCGTCGGTGCTGTTCGGCGCGTACAATACTGTGGTCCGACTGGAGCTTTTCGCGACGCGGAACAATTGCTAATGTGGAAAATTGCAGTTCTGGCTTTGAACGAATGCCTCTAGAGTGTGTGTTATTCTTCACTTGGAATGTTCGCGTGTTTTGATGGAGATTATTTGATCAATGTCGATCGACTCCCCCCCCCCCCCCCTTTTCCAGTACCGACAGATCGTTCAGCAACGCTATCACTTGGGATGCACGCTTATTAGCTGCGAAAGAAACCACGCGATATATATATAACAAAAGAATAGACTAATAAATCTCACTAAAGTTCGCAGTTTTTCAATGGTGAGGGGAACAATAAGCTGTTGTATAGTTTTTTGTCATCGTGTTCCTGAAGCGGGGACCAGCGTTGTGGAAGATGCAAGGCCGATCGCGTTTGGGAACGGCCAAGGTGCTACTGCGTCTGGCGAACATATATCAAATCGTCTTTTGTGAAAGGCAGTTCATGAAGAAAACATACCTCCATTGGGAGTACATAAAGTATTAAAATGCAATATGAACACAAACTAAACAGCGCCTTGTCTCTCTTCCATGAAAGAAAGACTGAGCAAAAATTAACTCCTGTGCTCTGGTGCAAAGGCCACGACCTTTTCGTGGGAGATCACAGCACTCTCCCTGTTGTTAGAACGTGATGCCGCGTGGTTGACGCCAGAGCAGTTTGGTATGTAAACCCGTGACCAAAACGGTGTAGGTAGCTTCAGGTGCTCTACAAATGCAGTTGGTTGAGCACCTATGAAGCTCGACTTGTCGGGTTCATCAGGCGGAGAAATGGACAGTTCATGGATGTCTCGGCGCGACTGGCGGTCTTCTTTCACTGACTGGGTCACTACTGTTGCTGTCCGCTTCCTTGCTGGCCTTTCACAGGGCATCGCCTGAGTGGTACGCCGAACAAAAATGCAAAAAAGTTGGCACGTCATCTTCCGGGAACACTGGCCTACTCCGTGGAATCCCAACTTCTTCGCCATTGACGATGTGCACATAGTCCTGAAGGATGAGGTACTGTTCAAAATGTCTCTCGCACGGCGCTGATGTCTCGGCATTTATTTTCTCGTTTAAGATTTTGTTCTCCCTGTAGGCAGTGTGACTCTTCCTTTGGCGCACGAAACAGCGACGGTTTGTGATCGCTGGTTTTCCGGCTGCCCTTGTTGTCCGGGTAGCCCGACTCGCATCCCGGCGCCAAGCAGTGCGTGTTCGCCTTTTTCCTTACATCCATGACCGAGTCGGCAACGAAACGGTGAAGGCTCTTCACCACTACACCCCAAAGAACAGTGCTTCGGTGCTACGTTCAGGAGAAGCGTACCGCCTCAGTTTCGCCTTCTTCTTGGCTCATCGCACGTATGTGCCAGCAATTCTCCTCGGGCCCGGAATTCCAGCGCCACGTTTTCCTCTCGCAGTCATCTACGTCGACCGTCTTCACGCGGCCCATTGTGAGCAAGCGCCGCTCTTTTCACTAGAACCTCTAGAACACTGTACTTCGGTGTAAAGACGGAAAAAAGGACGATATGGAACTTGGGTAGGATTGTTATTCTCGCCGCTGCATGCACCGCACTTCACAGCCTAGCAAAGGTAAATCTGACCACTGCGGAAAAAGCGCCAAAAATACACGGACAGACAAAACGACAACGGACAGGGCGCACTCTCAACTAAAGTTTATTTGAAAAGTACGCACATATACAGCCGACAGGCATACTTATCGTCACCCATCTTTGCCCAGCCCCCGTTTTAAAAACTCGTATTCATCCGTGGGAAGGGCTAAGGAAGTTTCGCTAATGCAATCACTCCCCCTACTTTTAATCTCAAAAACCTCGCGCATTTTCCTCGACAATTTCGTTTGATTTGGCTAGGATCTTAGTGTCGTGGAATGACGGCGCGCAAGGGCACCTGCTGCAGTGAACCGCAAGATGCCCGGAAGATGTCGTCCCTGTTTACGCAGCGGAAATCTGTCTTTGCTAAGAAGGCGGAGAAGTCAACAATGAGTTTCTTTTTTTTTTTTCTTTTTTTTTGTTAAGCTTGTTGGGACTGAAGAACGTAGCGTATGAGGAAGGTAGCAGCTACAACAGCGCCCCCTGCTATTTCATCCACGGCTGTCCCTTTCTCTGCGAGGAGACAGGCGTTCGAACGGGAGACTAGCCAGTCTTTCTAGGGACCATAGAAACACTGAAATGAGCCGTCCTTGGCAGCAAATGGCGGCGGAGCACCCGCTCGTGGCATCTTGCGCATTTTTTTTTTATTCGTGCCACAAGCAAAGCTTGCGAGTTTAGATTAGGTGCGCTATTTGTGCATCCCGTATAAAGCCCAAGAGGGCTCCGGCATGCGCGTTCACTCTGGTCCATTTGTAGTAGTCCTCAGGGGATGCTAGGTTGAGGTCTCGTGCCTGAGTCAGGGGAAGGAGGCGGTGCTGAAGATTTGGGCAATTCCAGAGAATGTGTCGGAGTCCAACTGCGAACGCCCTGGCAGAGCAGTAGGGGCACGCCGGGCTGGCATCATCGGGGCCTCGGCCCCAGGAGGCCAAAACTGCTGGGGTGACTGCGGAGTCCGTCCGGATCGTTGCGAGGAGGACCTCCTCCTGCCGGGGCAGGCCCGCCGGGAGGGGATGTGGGCACGCGGGAATGAGTGCACGCGTAGCGACCCTTATGCGGGCCTTGCCCACAACGAGTGAGGCCTCCGGCTCATCCGGAATGGGGGTGGGATCAGGGGGGGGGGGGGGATGTTCAATCAGGGCTCGAGCGATTTGGTGGGCTTTGTCCTGGTGAGTACCGCGCTGGTGCCCAGGGGCAGAGAATCCGGACTTCTTTAGCAGATGTACGATTTAGGGCATGAATATTATGGCAAATATGTAGTAAAGATCGCGTTGACTTGAGATGTCGGATGGCAGAGGCACAATCCGTGTGAACGCGTACTCGAGTGACATCGGGCATCCGCGGTAGTGCTTGTATGGCGTCTCGAATCGCGTATAACTCGGCGATAAGCGGATCGTCCAACTGTGTGGCGTAGAACGCCAATGTGTCAATGGAAGGAAGAGATGGACAATGCACTACGGTAGCGATGCCATGTTGGCACGTTGCTACGTCGGTGTAGACATCTATCGCGAACTCATCCGAGGTCGGGGCCGCGACCTGCTCTACTCGTGGTGGCGCGGAGCCGGACGGATGCGTGCGGACGGTAGCAGGCTTGTTGGTAGTAATTGTAGTGTAGTACCATGGTGACGGTGGAGCCCCAACGTACGGAGAACAGCGGGGAGGTTCCTCGTGCAAATGAGTGATGGTTTGTTTCAGATTGCGAGCTTCTCTTCGTTGATTGACAAGTTGTTCAATAGTGTTCAGTTGCGCATACTCGTACAGGTGCCAGGTAGGGGTATGCCGAGGGAGACCAGTCATGCCGCGAATTGCGTCCCTATTGATGATTTCAATACTCTTCCACTGAGATGCAGTGAGACGCTGGAACTGAGCTTGGTATATCAATCGAGGTTGAAGGACGCATTTAACCAGACGTTGGGCTACCTCAGTACCCGCTCCGCCACATCGTTTCGAGATGCGTCGGATGAGGTGTGTTGTAGACGCCACCGTCTTGCGTGCCGCTTGAAGCCACTGCTTGGCTGAGCCGGACTGGTGGATGAGGAGTCCCAAGATCTTGGTTTGTGTAACCATCGGAAGCTGTGTCGACCCTATTCTGAGGGGCATGGGAGTCAATGGCAGTTTCTTCCGGGCAGCGTTGTTGCACACATGAAGGAATTGCGATTTCTCGGGAGACACCGTCAGGCCAAAAGTCTTTGTATGGCAGTCTAGTTTATTCAGCCCGGCCTGTAAGGCATTTTGTTGCACCTCTAGGGATGGGTGAAAGCACGCTTGAAAGCATGCATTTTATCAAGAGTCTTTAGTTGCTCCAGGTACTCGCCCAAGGGTGCCTTCATGTCCGCCTTGCTTAGGATGATGACATTTTTGTAGTACCCGATGCAAACAGCACGTGCTCTTAAGAAAAATAGAAAAAATAGTCGGTCACAAAATGGCGCCGTAGCACTCTAGGTGCAAACAAAAAAAAGTGAAAGCCGTTTACAAATCCCCGTAACGCCGAATTGGAGCGCAGCTCTTGAGAAGGAGTGAAGGGTACTGAGGGGATGGTAGACCCCTCCCCCTTCTCCTCCTCCTCCCCTCATTCTTTAATATGCTCCGGGGGGGGGGGTCACGTGACCTCGGGGGGGGGGGGGGAGGGGTGTCACGTGACTTCGGGGAGGGGGTCACGTGACCTCGGGGAGGCGTGGCCTGGGGGTCACCTCAAGGTCACGTGACCACCAAGGTGACCCCCACGTGACCTTGGGGGTCACGTGACCTGGAGGGGTCACGTGACCTCGGGGGGTCACGTGACCTCAGAGGGGTCACGTGACCTGGGGGGGTCACGTGGGGGGTCACCTTGGGGTCACGTGACCTTGAGATGACCTTGGAAGGGGTCACGTGACCTTGGGGAGGAGACCACGTGACCTCGGGGGTCACGTGGGGTAATCTTGGGATCACGTGACCCCTCGAGGTCACGTGACCCCTTCCAAGGTCATCTCAAGGTCACGTGACCCCACGTGACCCCCAAGGTCACGTGACCTTAAGGGGGTCACGTGGGGTCACGTGACCTTGGGAGGGGTCACGTGACCTTGGGGGTCACTTGACCTTGGGATGACCTTGGTTACGCCGACGCCGACGGCGACGCCGACGCCGCTCAAGCCGGGAACGGGCCCCTAAGAGCTGCGCTCTAAAAAATCAATTTAGTCGTTAGTTGTTTATACAGCAGGAGTTTAGTCTGCCAGAACATGGCGACATTGTTACCCACTGTAGATAAGCAATTTAGCCAGTGCGGTACGACTGCTAGCCCAGGGACTTTAACGTGCGCTACACAGTAGTAATACACGACCGCACGTCGGTACGATGCTCATCCAGATCGAAATGGGTAGGGGTGGGGATTGAATCCAGGATCCTTGGGCTCTGCAGCGCGAGCTTTCGCTCTACGTGCTCCGTGCTAGTGTGCGCTAGTGCCACTCTATGTGGCAGCGTAGCTGCCAGAGTAGCGCCACGCTTTTCCCTCTGCCGTCTCTCACCGCGATTGGTCACACGCGGTACCATAGCAACGAGCCGAGCTGGCACCGGGCCCATAGCAACCGAATGACTGCTCCTCACGTGACCTCGCAAGCGCAGTGATGTCACCGGTAAGATGGCAACGCCCAGAACTGGTGGATGAGAGTTTGTTCGGTGTGACAGAGTCGTGATGTGCAGCTGCTTGCCGACGATTTCGGACCTCTTCGTGCTCTCCGATGCAGGTATAACATGAAGATATAAAAGAATGAGATTTTATAGCTTTTCTGTGCAAGATCCCTCCGGATATTAGCACCTGTACGACAGCATTAGTCGTAACGCCGTAGTGGTGCTCGGATTCCAGGATGTGTTCGAGGCTCTATAAGGCCTTTAGCATGGAATTTTCGCATACTGTTGGCTTTGTTTCAACGTTGGAGTGCCTGAGAACCGATGCGAAATGTATGAGTCGCAAGTTGGGCCTTGGGGAAGTTGTTTCAGCGCCAGGTAACGGCATAATCACAGAAACGTTTAACGAGGAAGCTCCTGCGATCGTTACGTTTTGTACTAATCAAAGATTTTACGATATAGCTTTTATGATAAAATCTTCGTCTTTTTCTTGCTTCCTTTGAAAGTTTGAATTTCTGAGAATCGAAACAAAAGCTATACCTCACGTGTAGGGCCTAGGGGAAATTGTTTCAGCCTTGGGTCACTTAATAACCACAGTATCTTTTAGCGAGGAAACGCCTGCGATCTTTAACCTTTTGTTCTAATCGACGATTTGAAGAATTGGCAGTTCTGAAGACTTTGATATAATGTGCTTTCGTTGCAATAAATCGCAATTCATCGCAGTGTTTTTCTGGGTTTTTTTTTCAAGTGACAAGCTGGCGTTTGCTCAAATGACGTATATGAAATGACCTGTTATATAACAATGCATCTACAAATAATATTAAACTTAGATTCTAACAGATGTGTTCACCTTTGTAATTAACAAGTTACAAACATAATTATTTTTTACGTGTAATATTTATTTGTTGTAGCTGGGCCCGTTTTCTGCTCATTAATGTCAGTGTTATCATCATGTGTGTATGGTTCTAAATATCCTCTTTGCAATTCCTACAAAGGCCAAAACGACGTCAGCCGACACCAGCTCACGCATTGGACACGAAAACTGCGCCACTCGGACGTATGCGCTCGTCAACAATCAATTCGTCGACGAATATTTGAATTCGCGTTCGTGGTAAATGAGTGCATTGACGGAACTTATCATCACTGGCGAATGCCCAGCTCTATGGTGTGCATGAAGAAGCTCGGTGGAAGCTTGGGGTCATCGCACCGGTGCCCTAGCATTTTAGAACCGCATGACTTCACAGTTCGCTTTTGAGTTGGGGATTGCAGCTAAGAAAGAAGAAGTTAAAACTCATTTTATGGTCCTTTTAACAAGGATATGTGTGCTACGCCAGATAAAAATATTGACATTTTGCATGCCGGTAAACTTCCGGGCGATCACTTGACTGTTGGCAAGAACACCTCATATCCGGCGTCCGTATCTTTTGATGGCGTTAACAACCCTCTGGAGACCAACATGCTGTCCCTCTTCGTTTAAACTTGTCTACCGTTCCTCGCCCAAACGAGGGTGAGATCGTCGTCGATGTCGCTCCTCGCCAATCGGGGAGATAATCTCATCTTGAATGAATGATGGGGTCTTGAAGAAGTATGATACTAAGCATACATTCGCTTACTATGGTGCAGTCGAGCAGCAGTCATGTCCCGAGGCCATCGTCCTGTCGCCATCGGCGTTTTCGGATTTTGTTTCATAGGAGCGAAGTCCGAAAGTACAAGGACGCTCCGTAACGTCCGATCAAGCGGCCGCCATCCCGGCGGCGCGAAAAACCACTCGACTTGTCCGTTAAATTACATTCAAAATGTAATTTAATTACAATTACAATTACTGAGCT
This sequence comes from Ixodes scapularis, assembly GCF_016920785.2. NCBI lineage: Eukaryota > Metazoa > Arthropoda > Arachnida > Ixodida > Ixodidae > Ixodes > Ixodes scapularis. Next base: position 112,140,347 of record NW_024609846.1, on the reverse strand, counting down.
CCCAAAGTAGTTTAACTACAATTACAATTACTACTACGCGAAAGTAGTTCGTTGCAATTACAAATTACTTTTTAAAAGTAATGCAATTACTTTACAATTACTTATTTCTGAGAGTTACCCACTTTGGGCCATATAACTGTAAACGAGTTATATGGCCGCTGTATAAATGCCACGCATTGTACTTTCCTTTTATGAAATTTGTTAAATGGTTTATAGAACTTAATAGTTTGGAGTAATGAACTCCTGCATTCTTATATTCTCAAAAACTAAAAATAAATGGCGACAAAATTCACAGGTGCGATGTGAATCTCCTTAGAGCTTATGCAAACGGTATCCAAGTCAAACCAACAAAAAATAAACCTAAAAATAATACAAGGAAACAAATATGCGGCAGTACGGTATCATAAAACTCACGTAAAAATAGCTAATAAGAGAAACTTGTAAACGACGTCAAACATTTAAAGAATACGACAACTTACGAAAACATTTCAGCCACGACGATTCGCTGCCTCTCCCTGTCTGTGGACTTGTAACATGCCGGATGTGGGTAACCGTAGCACGCGAACTGTGGTCGCTTCCACAAAATTAGTGTCACAATAGCGGCAACTCTATTGCCAGGGATTCTGGGTTAATTCACTGCACGCTAACACCGAAAAAGCTCCTGATATAGATAATAAATTTAGGATTGTCATTCAGCTAATCATTAGGATAGCAATGATTGTATCGATGTTATGCGTCTCATAAAGAAGACCGATTTGAATTTAGCATGGCAAGAACAACCAAATTACAGTGCATTATGCAAATTCATAATGCACTGTAAACGACTTTATTTGTGCGAATTTCGCGATTCGCCTACAATTCGCGAAAAATAAGTCCCGCGAGCAATTCCGGAAAATGTAAACACATTTGAATTTATAGTGCTACCCCACCGCGTCGCGAAAATTAGAATCCGCGAATTATTCCAGAACTGCGGCCTCTTGGACGCCTCAATTTCATGATTTACTTGAGCGTGTTGCAGCTGGAAGATATAGACGAGCCATTATTATTATTTTTTTTTATAACTAAATATTATTGAAAGTGACAAAAAAGTTGCTAACCTGCAAATGTTTCCGCAAATTGGAGGTCGCCTTTCGGTTTGTTGAATTTGTTTTCAGAGACGGTGGGGAGAGTTTTGCACCTCACAATTATATTTTTTACACTGCTGCTAATCTGTTTAAAGAAGTTTTCGTAACAAGGCCCCGGCAGCCTTTTCTTTTCCATTGTAGATAAGACTGTTGCAGGTTCTCAATGCAAAGCAGCACTGCGCGCCCCGGAACGGCTCCACAGGCCAGGACGAGAGGACAACGCGTGGAGGGTCATGATAGAGGTGTAAAAACAAAGTGCAAGTCAAGCCCTCTATAAAAAAAAAAAAAAACCTTAAACGAACAACAAATGTAAAAACAAGCTCCCTACAGTCTAAAGCCGCGGTTTGTAAGTTTTGGAATCTCGTCCAATCAGGCTGACGAACGGTTGAAAGGGTTAGGTAGAGCGAACACTAAATAATGAAGATTTATACAAAAAGGCAGACGAGGATTGGGAGAAGGAAGAGCAGTGTAGCAACAACAGTTGGAAGTAAGGCAGGGTGCGTCGTGTTAATGAGACCTGCTGCTTCTTTGCTTCTTCGCCTCGATGTTAGAGTAGCACGACTTACTGTTAGTGGTACCAGCATACGAGATAGAAGAGAAGGACGTAAAAAACTCATAAAGAAAAGAGAATAATTTGATGAACAAAAAAGTTCCCAAACTTGACTGAAATATGTAAGTGAATATGCTAGCGGCGAAGACGCGTAAGGAGAGCCTCGAACCTCCCCGCCTCGACCGGATGATGTGATCGGAGCCAACCATCTCGACTTCGACCCCCGATGCCCCCGTGTGGGAATGAGAAATAAGAAAGACCATTAGAAACAGGAGCAACAGGAAGCGAACGAGACGAAGTGTCAGATTCAACTACGACAGGAACAAAAACGGATGCGAATGTAGCCCCCTCATTTATCAAATTATTTCTCAAATTCTTCATTAAATCGTTTTAAAGTCTACAAAATCCTTCATTCCGTTCTATCCCAGCGTCTCTTTCCCATCCCTCTTTTCCCTTTTTTTTTTTTTTTGAGCAGGTTGGGAGACACTCCCTCCCCTGTCGCTTTGGCAGTGCTGTCGTCTCCGTGGCCAGGGGGGAAAAGCGCCGCCGCCGCAAAATCTTGCAAAAGTAATTGTAATTGTGCCTGAAATTTAGCAATTACTGACGCTAGAAAGTAATTAAATTACAATTACAATTCCTTTTAGCCAAAAGTAATTATTACAATTACAAATTACCAGGAAAAGTAATTAAATTACAGTAATTTAATTACTGTAATTGAATTACTACCCAAGTATGCCGTGCACCTGCGATACTTAGCAGCTCTCGTCGCCCGACAGTCCCCGGGCTGCCAAGCGTCTTTTACCACTTTTCAATGGACGAATGGAGATATCAAATAGCGAAAATTGCCACCCAGCGTCGCTAGCAGCACGGTTACCATGGCAACCTCCCAGGCCCGAAATTGAGCCCACTAACGGCGCTTCTGACGTCGTGCATCTAGATAATGTTGCGTTGTGTCGCTACTCTGGCAGGTACGGTGCCATATAGAGTGGCTCTAGTGTGCGCTAGCCCACTCGGCCACATATCTCCCCACTCTAGGTGCAGTTTGTGCCGGGAAACGCGCTTGCTCGCACTCAGGAATAAAAAAGAAGCAAAAGCGTCAGGAACAAAGTGGTCAGATGGCATTACCGTAAGCAAAGCGCAAGTTAAGCCATGAAGTCACCTTACTCGCCCCCTAGTGAGGCGGTCCACGAGACAACGAGTGCTTAAGTTGCGTCTGTTTCGTCAAACGGGACACGGCGTACGGATGTTGGGGTTACAGTGGAGTGCATTTGGTGATGCTGGAGATGTGTCTGCTTCATTCTGCCCAGATAAATGATGTTCTCACGTTCTATCATGAGCAGCTGTGCACAGCTGCTCATGAAGTGATGTGACAAACATTTCTTGAAATGTTTGTCACATCACTTTAAAATACGGTTCAACAATTTTTGTTCTTTGCATAACACTTGGAATGGAGCCCTGACGTTTATAACCTCCCAGCAAACCATGGACGTCCGTCGGAAGTCCGACGGATGTCCATTTCGTACATCCGTCGGACGTCCAAAGTAGGATCCCTCAGCGGACCTAGCTCGTACTCAATTCGGATATTTGGATTCGGTCATAAACGTCTTCTGTGTACATCTAGGTGATACAAACTCACCAAGGAATGACCATGAGTCCATGATTACTGTCAGGATAATCTTATTCTGATCATCAATGCTTCTGGCAGCACCTTCTTCTTCAGCGCGTTCAGATGATGTGCAAGAACATACCGAAATATATGTATATAGCTCATGTATATGGAATCTAGTAGCCACCTGTCTTGCCCTTGCCAGTCTCGGGTTCGCTATAGTCAATGACGGCTCAAGACGGGCACGAGAAAGGAAAGTGGAAGAGGAGGCAGCAGACGTAACGCTGGTGAGGGGAGGAGATTTCCTCCCTCGCTAGCTCTGTGTGCGCTTCCTCCTCCAACCCTTCTTTTCCATCGCGCTTTGTTCTTGAACTGTCACCCAGTAGAGACAGTTCCATCAAAGAGCCTCTGCTAGGTTCCATCTTAAAGGGACCATGAAGGCAGTTTCGAAGTTTTATTCGGCGATTGAAATGGATGTCAGGGCACGTCTCAGATACTGTTGACCAAGTTCTAGCCCGAACAGAAGTTTGGGTGCCTCACCACTCGAGCAAACAGGCGCGGTAATAATAGCGCCGGGAACGATGCCTGAGACCCCACCGCGGCGGCGGCAGAAAGGTGAACTAAAGTGCGCCGTCGAAACGTGACGACAACGGGCTCCTCGTCTGGCGATTGCTTCAAACGATAGACGCGCTCTTGGTTTCGATTTTGGTGGTGAGATGTGATGAAAAAAGATTATTTGAACGTTGGATTATCTTTTGAAGTTGTAGTTGGGAATTAATAGGTTTCATAACGTGTATAAAAGCATAATCTGAAGCGATCCCTCCGTTTGTCACTGGTTGAACACATCCCGGCACTGCTACCTCGGGCACGTAACAAGCATCGAGCAACCATGGACAAAAAAAGAAGAAAAAGAGGTACGAGCGCCGGGGGCGGCAGACTTTTGGTTTTGGTTTCGTGCGTCGTCTCGTGTTCGCTTTGCGAACTGGTGTCTCACCAATCATGCCGCGTTTATGTGCAGTAGTAGGTTGCGCGAAAGGTCGGCTAAAGACGTGCGGACGATCGGGCGACGTTAGTTTGCATAAACTGCCGACCGATGCAGCAATGCGCTGCATTTGGTTGCGCGCCGTCGTCTTGCGTAGAGCTGTGGACAGCGGTGTCAGGATTTGTTCGTTGCATTTCCGACCAGAAGACTTTGAGCAGCACCTTCACGTCAGCCGGAGTCTGGGTAAAAACATGAAGTTCCCGCGTCTGAGGAAAGACGCTATTCTCTCACTTTGCTTGCGCAAGGAGCCCACACCACAGCATCTCCCGTTCAGTCGGCGTGAGGTCGCTGAACGGGAGCTCAAACTCGTTTGCGAGCGCGGCGCTGTCGTCCATTTCTTCCAGGTTTTCTTCACAGACCGCCGTGCACTAGAGCGAACCGCGGGAATCACACTGAGTGTGCACTAAATCCTACCGATGCCGACAGTGCTCCCTGACGTCACTTCTCTTTCCAGAGGCGAAAAAGAGAAGAAATCTGTATGTTTGTTTCGGTTTCGCAAATTTATTTGCAGGTACAGAAATAAGAGTCACAACGTTCTAGAAAACATTGTGTGGCATGCCAGGACCCCAATGCTTCCGAAAACACCTTCTTTTAAAAAAAAATATATATTGCCTCTATGGTCCCTTTAAGATTTTCTGCATAAGGGGCGTGTTTTTTTCGCTCTGCGAGGCGACAAACACACACATGGTGGGCTGTTGAAATAGCATGAAACAACTGCAGTGGTGTATAGACTTTTGCAATGTTTACAAAATCACAGTCCAGCGTGCGATCTTCACAGTCTAGCACGTACGCGTTCGTCGATTCGGAAAGCGAGAAAAGCACGCGCCATTCGCATGAACACTCAAAATGGCACCTGCCACACGCTCTTTTTTGGAAAGCTCTATTGTAATCCTGTAAAGAATAAAGTATAGATATTAATACATTGACTGAACTTGCGGCAGAAATGGTAGGAAACAAAAGAAAACTGAAAGCGTCATTGATTGGACAGCTGCAAGTCCCCGTCCTCCTTGCTGTGGTCTTTGAAATCAGGATGCCGAATTGTTGTAAAATAGATATAATTCAAATATGAGACCTCACACAGTTATTTAACATACTTACCATATTGCTTCTGTATAGGGGAACAACCTTGCCTGCTTCACATCATTTGCTTACTAGAAGTCGAAGAAATAAAAGCATTCATATTTCATTAAACCTCAGAGCTCAGCTGTTGCAAGGCAGCTGGCGACATACCTTATGTGGGGTTTGTCTCGTCATCGCCCTTAGTCTTTTTGCAATTCATTTTACCGATGCCACCAGACGGCATCAATTCCTGCACCCCATGGCCCGGACAAAATGGGTTAGATCAAGGTGTCTCTCATAACACTCACACCGAAACTTAACTGCTGCAAATATCAGCACCCTGGCAAGGCGAGGCTAACTATGTATTGCGCATCCCCAACAAAGCAAGTGAGAAAAAAAGAAGTTTAAGCAGGTTTCACAGCGGCGTACCCGAAACCTACCTGTAACTGCGAGCTGTGCTGCGGAAGGTGATAATCGCTGGTGTGGGGAGGATACCTCTCCAATGCGTGGATTTAGTAAAAAAAAAAAGCAAAGACATGAGTGAAAGCAGTTTTTGCAGCATACTTCGAACTTACCTGTAGCTTGGGGTGACAGAAGCGTCGAGAGTCCACCTGTGCATCACACGACCCTAAGGGTTAAAGTGGACAGAGATATTTCTGGAGGCAGCTTTCACAGCGTATCCGAAACCTACCTTTAACTGCGAGCCGTGCTGCGCAAGGTGCAAATCCCTGGTTTGGGGAGGTTAGCTCTGCAGTGCGTGGACCTAGTAAAAAAAAAACAAAGACGTGAGTGCAAGCAGTTTTTGCCGCATACTTGAAACTTAGCTGTAGCTTGGAATGACAGAAGCGTCGGCAGGCCTCTATTGTATTACACAATCCAAAGGGAACAAATGGACAGAGATAAGAGTGGAGGTAGCTTTCACAGCGTACCCGAGACCTACCTGTAACTGTGAGCTGTGATTTGCAAGGCGCAAATCCCTGGTGTGGGGAGGATATCTCTGCAATGCGTAGACCTAGTAAAAAAGCAAAGGCACGAGTGTGAGCAGGTTTGGCAGCATACTTGGAACTTACCTGTAGTTTGGGGTGACTGAAGCGTCCGGAGGCCATTTGTGCATCACACGACCCTAACGGAACAAATGGACAAAGATATGAGTGGAGGCAGCTTTCACATCGTAATTAAAACCTGCACGTAACTGCGAGCGATGCTGCGCAAGGTGCAAATACTGCTGTGGTGGGATACCTCTGCAATTCGTGGACCTAGTAGAAAAAAAACAAAGACATGAGTGCAAGCAGCTTTTGCAGCATACTTGGAACTTGCCTGTAGCTTGGTGCGACAGAAGCGTCGGGAGGCCACCTGTGCTTCACACGACCCTAACAAAACAAGTGGACAAAGATATGAGTGGAGGCACCTGCTTTCACAGTGTACCCGCAACCTACCTTTAACTGCGAGCTGTGCTGCGCAAGATGAAAATCCCTGGTGTGGGCGAAATACCTCTGCACTGCGTGGACCTTGTAAAAAAACAAACAAACAAAGACATGAGTGCAAGCAGCTTTTGCAGCATACTAGGAACTTCCCTGTAGTTTGGGGGTGACTGAAGCGTCGAGAGGCCACCTGTGCATCGCAAGACCCTAACGAAACAAGTGGCCATGATCGTGACAAAGACAGCTCGGGTCATAAATGACATCCTGGTAAATGATTACAGTGGTGCCAGCCTTTACTGCCTTAGCCAAAGATGTTCGAGCAGCCATAAGGACACGGTACTGAAGGTCTTCGTCGAGTACAGATACGAACTGATGGTCATCGCTGTACTCGACAAACGATCAGGGTGTCAAAGTTCTCTTGAAGCAGTCTGGCATATGCTTTTATAATGAAGAGGTACGTCAGGCCTTACTGAAGCATGTCATACTATTCTCTGGAACAGTGTATCGCATGCAGAGTTGGGCAGCCACAACTTCTCAATGAGTGGGGAAACTGCAGCTCTTGGACATGGTCGCCGAGGCGAAAGAGCGATGAGCGTCCTTCCACTTCCATGCGACGCTAGGTCACAAAAGCAAATCTCCGCAGTCACGCCAGCGGGAAGAGATGCTTTCTGCTGTTAGTCCACTCGTTTGCAGCATTGCTGACATTGGTGTGGTGCTCTTAAGCATCGAGTCACTCATTATGAATAGACGCTGGGTACCGATCTGGATTGCTCGATAGGCATTTAATAGGAAGTCACCTATGCCTTAAAGGGCCCTTTTACGACGCCGTGGAATGCAGCTGCATGAAACAGCTTAAACGCTTTACTCATGCCTTCGTCGTTTCTTCTTCTTCTTGCTCGACAGATGGTTACTCTTCCTTCCAGTCCACCATAGGCTGCAGCAGCTGACTACTTACTAAATTGCTGTGGACAGGGAGCACATATCATTCTCTGCCTCAACATAACCGTGCTCATTAATTGCCTGGAAATCATGTCCCGCCCAGACCGCATTCACTGGATAAAGAATCGGTTTTCTTCCTAAAAAACAACAACATCAACAACAAACCATTTATGTAAGGCACTAATATCAAATATACAAGATGCAACCACAAAGTTAATATTCTCTACGGTGCTATTCCCGCTCCTAGACTGCATTTTTAGGGAGGAGACTTCTGAGAAACATATAAAATGGTTTGACTTCAATCCATGAATGTCAAAAATGAGAGAGTGACAGCGTGGAGATTTTTAGGAACCAAAATAATAAAAAAATTACAAAAATGAAAATTTCAGACACAGCTTTTTTAAAGTGCGCCAAACATCGGTGACAGTTCCACTACATCATGCACATGTTCTAGGCCTGTGTATTTGTCCGTGACAACTTGGCGAGGTACTACGATGCCCAACCTGACTGGTCCAATCGCATACCTACCTGGCCTCAGTGACCATTTGTTATTACATTTTACCTTGAGTGTTCCTAAAATTTGTGTTAAAAACCTAAGAAAAGTCATTCAGGACTACAGCAAAGCTAATTATGATGCCATTAATGTTGAATTCTGCAGTTTTTTAGACACTTTTTGGGGTAACTTCTTGGAATGCTCTGTTGAATCCAATTGGAGGTGCTTTAAGGAACAAGTGATTTCGCCCATTGAGAAATACATACCTTTTGAAACCATAATTGTAAACTCTAATTATCCGTGGTGCAAGAGGATGCTTCTGAGATTTTCAAACAAAAAGAAGCGTTTATTTAAAGCTGCGAGGCTCACATCCTGCCCAGTTTACTGGCAAAATTATTTCAGTGTTGCTCAGTGCTACAAGGATGCTGTTCAGTCTGCTAAGTTCAACTTCTTCTTCACCTTACTACCTTCCATGTTAAAAAATAACCCGCGTCAGTTCTGGATTGTGTTGTCCCATCGAGATAGGCCTTCGTCTATTTTCTTGAAAACACCCGACGAAACTTTGATCGATAAATTCTTATGCGCCACAATATTTCAGGAAGTGTATACTAGATCTTTTTCTAGCACCCTAAGCAATGTAAGCCCAAGCTGTTATGTTGATTCTTTCCTACTGATGGACCCTATCATAATCAGCCCCAATGGTGTTCTGAGCATTCTAAATGGCATAAAGTTGTCATCGGCAACTGGTATTGACGAAATTAACTCGAAATTTCTTAAAGCTACTAACCAATACTCCTCTGTTATTCTCGCCCACATTTTTCAGCAATCACTTGACAGATCATTGGTACCTTGCGACTGGAAAATTGGTAAAGTTATTCCTCTGCATAAATCTGGTGATAAGCACTTTCCTATCAACTATAGGCCCATTTCGCAAACCAGGGTTCCCTGTAGAGTTCTCGAACATATAACTTATACACAACTTGTTAGCTTCCTAGAGTCCAGTTCAGTTTTTTCCCCAAATCAACATGGCTTTAGGAAAACTTTGTCCTGTAAAACACAGCTACTGTCTATCACTAACGACTTTCATTCAGTATTTTATCACGGATCTCAGGTGGACTGCATATTCTTAGATTTTGCCAAGGCGTTCGACAAGGTATTGCACAGACTTTTATTGCAAAAATAAGTAAACTCAACAATGATTGTAACGTGTTTAACTGGTTGGTATCATTTTTAATGAATCGCTCGCAATTTGTAACAGGTAACGTCATAAACTCCTCCTTCGCACCCGTCACTTCCGGTGTACCGCAAGGATCAGTTTTGGGGCCATTACTTTTCCCGATCTATATTATTAACTTGCATAAGATGGTTTTTGTTCAATTGAACCTTTTGCTCATGTTTGTGCTATTTATCGTGTAATAACTAAGGACTCGGACTCGCAAAAACTACAACATGACCTCGACTCCGTATTTAGATGGTCCAAACTCTGGTCAATGGAGCTTAACATTAACAAATGCAAAATAATGCGCATAGCCCGCAAAGCCAAATTTACTACCGCTTATAACATTCACAACACACCCCTGGAACTTGTGACCTCCTACAAGAAGCTAGGCGTGATCTTAAGGGACGACCTTTCCTGGAAACTTCATATTAGCTATGTGATTAGCAACGCTAACCGAATGCTTGGCTTTCTCAAACACCGCTTTCCTTTAGCTCCATCATCATTAAAACTGAATATTTATAAAACACTAGTTAGGCCTAAGCTCGAATATGCAGCTTCCATCTGGGATCCCTAACCATATACCTCATCAACTCACTTGAAGGTGTTCAGAACAGAGCTACATGTTTTATACTGGCCAAGTATAACCGCACCGCAAGATTAACGTCAATGAAAAGCATATTATTACTTCCAACCCTAACACATCGTCGCATGGCTTTTCGAATCTCCCTTTTTCATGAAATCTATCGCCATGTTCTTTACCTGGAAGCCCAAATGATAATTTTCCATACTTTGTTTCAGCACGCCTTGATCATCGTCTCAATGTTGGTGTACCATTTTGTTACTCTGGCGTTTATTACGCTTCTTTTATTCCAAGAACTTCTAATGATTGGAATCGCTAACCTGCATCTCTCACATCAATGACTGACCAGGCTCTTTTTTGTGCTTCTATTGCCAACCTCATGTTCCCACTTGAGTTTTTTGTTCATCGTTCCTTTTGTATTCTTATTATTACTATTCTCCACTCTCCCCTGTAATGCCTTTGTGCCCTGAGGGTAAAATGAATGAATAAATGAATGAATAAATAAATAAATAAATAAATAAATAAATACAACATAGTTGCGAAAACTATGATGCCCGGTAACTACATCCTGGTTTCGATCAGCGAAAGCACAGGCACTGCGCCCCATGCTTGATGTAGTGGCGCCCACTACAACAAGCCTTTGAAGAAACATGTAAGAAACACAAAATAACGTTTAAAACAGCCGAAAGTAAGCTTAAGCAAGGCTGCATAGGTTAAGTTTACATATACGAGAGAGCACTACGCCGCGTAGTTTGCAGGAAGGAAATGTTGCAGAACACTTACCTGCTTTGAGCACCGCTTCAATTCGTAGTCCCTTTTCTCCCGGATCGTGAGTTCCAAGTACTTTTTTTGCTTGTTATTGGAGTCTCGTAGGAATATCCTATGAGGATGTTAAACTTTCCCCTTGAGGCTTGTGGACGCAACAGCGGACTCGGGAACTCACTCAAATATCTTTTTATGCTTGTTGAATACACATAAGCATTTGTTTATCGTCTTCGGTGAATCGTAGTTTAATCTTCTCCCCCCGAGTTTTCATAATGAAGGAGACGTCGAAGCTCACATGACGCCATATGTGCCAGAAGTGAGGGACGCCGACGAGCGAACCGAAAAAGAAACAAGCGCTATGAGCCATCGCGCAAATGAACCAGCGTTGCCAGATGGATAGGCGTATTTGTCTAGAATTCGCGTACAACCTTAGTTTCGAAACCTGCGTATCAGCGAATTTCCCGTTTGCGTTTCGTAACGACACGGTATAAATAATATTTGAAAAAGAACCTTATTTTTGAATTGTGAAAGACATTTTAAGAGAAAACTTCCAACCTAATCTCGCTTCCAGGCGGGGAACACCAAGAGCGCTCGCGACTGGAACAGGATGTGACGAAGGAAGCTTGAGGGAGCGTCTATGAAACACGAAAGCCAGCTTGGGCGTTTTCAAGTCGAACTTGCTGTTGAGGAGGGCTTGACCAAGTCAAAGTTCGGCTTCAGATGAAGTCACATCTATAATTTCGGGGGTAAGCGCTATCACAAACCTATATACTGTTACAGTATAGGAAGTATTCACTGGCGGCCATAGCTGTGTGCACGACTGCTGAGCGCGTGGTGATGGCGAGCTTCCACAGTTCTTTTGTAACGTGCATTTCGCACCCTCAAGATTGCCGGTCTTAGCAGCCTATTAATGCGGGCTCGTTCAGAGCATGCACTCTAGGGAAGAAGACTGAGCCCTGACGAACGGAAGGTATTTTGACTTCCTCTGTGCTTCTTCTCAATAGGCCCTTATTTCTGATCCGTAGGCTTACGGGTCCCTTGCGGACCTGGCCGCAGCCTTGGGCCACCCCTACGAAGGCGGTGGGCCACAACAGTCAATGCAGGGTACGCCCGGCATTGAAATGACCGACCTTCCCGAAAACCAGCGTTTATCCGAAACGCCGTTTTCCGAAAACGGCACTGGACAGCTGCAGAACACTCCGCTCCCGATGCAAGTCAATCTACCCTACCACCAAGTATTGTCAACGCCGGAGGTGAGTCACCTTTTTCAAGTTCTGGCCGGCGTCATTGAGCGACAACCGGCGTTCCTGGAAGCTCTGCAACAACTCGTTGCTCGATTCACGCCACAACCACAAGATATAGTTGATTACCAGAACCGGCCGACGCTGAAGGAACCAACGCAAGATCCACGATTTAGACGAAAAAACGAAAGATCTCGGTCGCCCCATAGAACAAGTGGGAAAGGCGACGAAGAACCTCCACAAACGACCCAGGAAATGCAAGATGGCGGCCATCTCACACCGGTACGCTTGACAAAACAAGATGGCGGTCGGCCTCCCCGAGCCAGCGCATCCCCGCTCAATGAAGGCACATTTCAAGGACACCCTCTGAAGCAGACGAAACCACCGGCACCACCAAATTTGTTGCCGGCCTCCGAGACAAACGACGACAAAGAATGGCCGCTTCAGGAATTTCCTCACGGAAAAGAAAATTGAGCTCGCAGCCAATGAGAAATGCCGACGAATCTACGCCGAGGTTGTTCCCGGTGCAAACTGTGGTGCTTTGCTCCGTCGGGAAGAAAGAAGTAAGTGCATTCACCGGAAAAGAAATCCGCGAAGCCATTGAAAGTCTCGGCACTCAAGCCCACGCCGACTACACCGCCCATCGGAATGAGAGGGCAAATGCCCTAGCCATTACTACTACGGACCCTCTCCTCACAGAGAAGCTTCTGAAAACCAAGGCAATCCGCCAAGGGGAGGACACTAACGCGCTCCAACCCTACAAGGCTCTTGCCGGGAACCAATGTCGCGGAGTCGTGTACCTACGCGGTCAGAACAACGAGGTTACTCCTGAACAACTCCAGGAGGATATTGAGTGCAGAACTCACAAGCTGGTGGAAGCACGCCCATTGGGGACGAAGGGAAACACGATACTTGTCACATTTGAAGGCACAACTCGCCCCCAACGGGTGAGTTACATGCACGAAGTCCTCCCCGTACGTGAGTACCGCCCGAGACCACTCGTATGTTTTCAATGTCATGCGATTGGACACAAAAAGGACGTTTGCCCGCGAGAGAAGGAGCGCTGCGGAACTTGCGGCTCTGAGCACGATGGCATGGAGAACTGCTCGCAGATTCCGAAGTGCGCAAATTGTGGCGAGGCCCACGTGGCCACCAGCAATGAGTGCCCAAAGCGCGCCATTCCTCCGCGGCGCCCCGCCAAGAAAGCAGGTCAAAAATCGGCGCAAGGGATGGATAAACCCACTTTACCACCACCGGCGGGAAGACCGGCGAGCCAAGATGCCGGGACGTCGTATGCAGCAGTGACGATGGGAGGCTCTCAACCAACGGTATCACCGGAGTATCCGGCCCAACGGCTGGACATGGCGACACAGGTCCTTCAACTCCAATACGCGGGCTTTGCTCGGATGGAGAAGCAACTGGCCGAACTCACGACAGCTATCCACAGACTCATAGACACTCGTAACGACCGACAATAATCCCCCCAAAAAAGCTACAAGCACCCAAAGTGCCTCACACAAACCCAAACAACAGAAACACCGCAGCAAACTGCAACCATGGATCCTTCAATGGAACTGCGGTGGGTTGCAACAGAAACTTTATGAACTCAAAACGCGCCTCACTGCACTTAAAAACAAGACGCTCGACGTTATTCTTCTACAGGAAGCTAACGTAGAGAAAATTAAGATCAGGGGTTACAACACTTACATAAACCGCAGTATACAAAGACAAACCTCTAATTTTGGAATTGTAACCACTCTTGTAATGAAAACACACCCACAGACACAACTGAACTCAGAGGCAGCGTGTTCTGACGACCGTGAAGTTATTTCCACGAGGGTCAAAGTTAAGGACACGCCCATTGATATACATAACACATACATCAGGCCAACCGTGGGCCCAAATGAAGCCAATTGGATCAAAGACTTGGTGAAGAAGGACAAGCGTACTATACTTGCGGGGGACTTCAATGCCAGACATACCGCGTGCGGTTATCCGAACAAGAACGCCCGCGGCAAACGTCTAAAAAAAGCTTGCGTCGCAGCTGGTCTTCACCTCTGCAACGAACCAGACACCCCCACGCGGCTGGCCCAATGCTCCAACCAAAACGACACGTCCCCCGACCTAACTTGGACCTCTTCAAATCTACGGGTCCAGTGGCAAGTGCAGGCCGATCCAATGGGCAGCGACAACCTTCCCATTCATATACGACTTCTCATACGTACTTCGTCCCGGCGACAGGTCACTTTCACAAAATGGGACAGCTACCGCACCGCCATGACCCGCCTCGCCGGCGTCCCCTTCGCAGAACGCATCCAACACGCGCTACGGGAGGCCCGCACTGAGTACAACGTGAAAGAAGACACACCGCAACCCGACTTGCACCTTATCAACTTGTGGGACAGGTGACTGGGAGGCCGTTATGCGTTACAGAACCAGGAGGTCCCTCCAGAACAAGATCCGCCTGAATCACGCCACGGCCGAGGCCAAGAAATACACAATCGAGCTCTGCCATACCAACTGGCGGAAACTGTGCGACTCGCTTAACGAGCGGATAGGCTACCGCGCGCTCTGGCGAGCCTATAAAGGGCTCTCCGGGAAAACAAAAACCTGCAACACCGGAAGCAACTTGGCCCTCCGCCACGACATTGCCGAAGAACAACTCGCGGCAGAGGCGGGAGATTATTTCTTCCCGCAGCAACCCGAGCCGTCCGGCAGCCCATACAAAATGAACACCCGGCAGACGCTTTCTTCATGCTCGCCGAGCTCCAGGACGCTCTCGCGACAGCGCGAGCCAAGTCGGCACCTGGCCCGGACCTCGTTACTATCTCCACGCTCCGGAACCTTCCGTCGGACGCCATGAAGGAGCTTCTTGACATCTTCAACGCCATCTGGGAAAAGGGTGAGCTACCTCCCGAATGGAAGAGATCTACAGTGATCACTATTCCCAAGCCTGGCAAGGCACCCAACATGGTGGCCAACCTTCACCCAATCTCCTTGACGTCAAACCTGTGCAAAGTTCTAGAGCGCATGGTCAATGCTCGTTTGTCCTGGATCCTCGAGTCGAGTGGGGCCTTTCATCCCATGCAAACGGGCTTCCGTTCTCACCTCTCGACACAGGACAGCCTACTCATGCTTTACCATGACCTCTACGAGCGCCGGCTCTTCAAAAGCCAACCGCGTACGCTTGTAACCATTGACTTACGCAAAGCATTCGATTCCATACCACACAGCACCGTTGTGAATGCAGCAAAGAGGCGAGGTATTCAGGGCCGCCTCCTAATCTTTATCAAAACATTTCTCCAAGACCGAACGTTTCAGGTGTCCATCGGTCAAACCAAAAGCCAGTGGAGAACTAACAACATTGGAGTTCCCCAAGGGGCGGTCCTATCGCCGCTTCTTTTTAACCTCGCTATGGTGGACCTGGCTCTCGCCCTCGAAGCCGTCCCGCAAATTCGCTTCACAATTTATGCGGACGACGTCACCCTATGGACGACGGCAGGTGGGGCGGAAAGCCAACAACTCTATATGCAGAAAGCGCTGAACATCGTCACGACCTTCGCCCTCCAATCAGGCCTCGAATTATCAAAGAAGAAGACCACTTATATGGTCATTCCCGGCCGACGCCGGAGCGCCCGTGCAGACATTCAACTGCAGGTGGATGGAGTCCCTATTACCCAGACCGACTCTATCAAAATTCTAGGAGTCACATTCGACCGCAAAAGCGGCGCTATCACATGGCTCCGGCAGGTGAAGTCGCAGTGGAAAGAAGGCCTAAACTTACTCAAGGCCATCTCAAACAAGGCATGGGGTGCACAGGACGACCTCCTTCGATGCCTCGTCCGTACCATCCTGATCTCTAAGGTGGTGTACGGACTTAATTATCTTCGTCTCACAAAGAAACAAGAAGCTGCACTCACCACCATACCATATTACGAGCAGCCATGCGAGTTGTCACTGGACTTCCCCGCTTCACGCAGGTAGACCAACTCGAGAGCATCGCTCAAATGAATACTATCCGTGATATCGCCGATGAGATGCGGGTGAGCCAAGCTCAACGGCTGTCTCGCACTCTTCACGGTCGAATCATACTCACGTCCAGTGGTCGCGCTTACCTCATCAACGGCCCGCTCATGCCGACACCAACTCCACCTTGGAACGCGGAGGCAGTCACCCCCGTCAAACCCCTTCCAAGTCACGAAGGACCTGATCGCCCCGAGAGACGAGCCACGCAAGCGGCCATTCATTGCAAGGAAATCAGCCAGTTCTTCAAACACGTCTTCTACACGGATGCAGCGAGGGACGATAGCGGCCGAACTGCAATTGCGTGGCACTCACCTACTCGCAACGAGACGAGCAACCAGCTTACCTCACGTACACGAAGCACCTGCATGGCAGAACTTCTGGCGATTCTGTTCGCAGTGGAAACGGCCACGACCATGCCACGCCCAGAAATTAGTGAAACCCGCATATACACAGACTCCCAAGAGGCAGTGCGCGCACTTGGGAAGTCGAGCACCCGCAACGTTACGGTTGCGCACATCCGGGAACTGGTTCCCCTCGCCGGGGCTAAACAGAAGATCACCATCGCGCGGATTCCTGGCCACGCCAACATACCGGTGAACGAGCTGGTGGACGGGGCCGCGAGGGCACTGCTACAAGCAACTATTCAGCCCTCACAAGGCCCGGTCCCTTCGCCCGTTCAACGAGATGTTTCAAGTAAAGAAGGCTTCGACCTCAATGAGATAAAAAAAGAAGAAAGAAATGCCCGGAAGGCGCGACTTGCTGCGCTCCTCCCTGCTAACCCCCATCCGATCCCTCGAGGGCTTCCAAGATGAAAACGAGTGGCCCTGCACAGACTACAAATCCGCACTATGCTAACTCCCGTTTGGCTTGCCAAATTCCACAGCCCAACAGACCAGGAGGACACGGGACCTGACCCAAGACGTCCCCACTGCGGTGTCCTCGCGACTTGTGACCACCTTGTATGGTTGTGTTCAGAGACGTCAAACGAACGGGCGGCGGCAATCAACAACCTGCCTCCTTCCCTTCGACCAAAGACCCTATGGGAATGGGCCCACCCGAAGTCCTCAGAACCCGCGGATAGAACAGCCGTCTTTTCATCCCTCATCTCCTACCTCCGGTCCTCCGGGATCGGACGGTACATCTGATCCATCGTCATCGCTAGCTCCCTTTTTCCCTTCCCCCACGCCACACGAGGCCCACAAGCCAGAGGCGTGGTCTTTCAAATAAACGTTTCAATCAATCAATCAATCATGCACTCTAGACAGCACCCACAAATATGGCGCCCAGTGAATACTCTCTATATAAGTTTTATCTTCTTCATAGAGATGGGCACCTATAACGCATTTTGTATAAAAATGAAATCAGCCGTGTATATGGCCATCAATGAATGTCCCATGGACGTCCAATGAACCTCCAAATCCGGACATTCAGAAACAGATGTCCGCCGTACGTCCGATGGACGTCCTATCCTGACATTAGATATTCGGCTCTTTCTCGGACGCCCGACGGATTTCCATGGTTTGCTGGGCTATGAAGCACGCAATAGCTTTTCTCCTTGTGCAATAAAAAAAAGCGGCGTTGCTAAGATTAAGCAACGCACAAAATGTCGGAGGAAGAGAAAAGGAGTAGAACGAAAGAGGGCTGACTCGCAACTGATTTATTTAGAAAGAAAAAAAAATGAGCAGCGTTTTCTTTTGTTTTGTTTTTTTGCAGCGAGAACGAGCGGTTACGTGATATGAAGCCGATACTAGGCCTTGGTCTATCATACCCTCACGCTGGGGTTGGCAAAGCGCAGGACACGCCCCGAGTTTCTGACATTGTTAGGGTTCGGCTAATAGGAAGTTCTGGAATAGGGGGCCCCAAAGTTAGGGGGCCCCTAAAAAATAGGGGCCTATCACGGCGCACGCGCTGAACCCCAGCCAGGTTTTTTGTTAGCGTTCACTCCTAAGGCCAGAGTCCCACCAGAGTGACAAAAAGAAATAACCGGCACCAACAAGCCTCATCAAGCATACGCAACGTGCATGCGAGGGAATCCTTGGCAGGCTTGCAATCACTCGTGCTTACTTCGCGAGCACTGGGGACTTCATGCCTGCCGAGGGTATCTTCGCGTGTAGGCTGCACGTTCTTGGGGCCTGTCGGTGTCGTTTGTTTTTGTTTGTCGCTCTAGAGCGACTCTGGCATTAAGCGGGCCCCTAAAGGCCCTGTCACATTGAGGAAACACGGCGGAAACATGAACAAAACATGTTTCTCAACAGTCGGGAAACATGTCGGCTGTCGGCTCTGTTGCCCGACAACCCTGTCACATTGAGGAAACAGCAACACAACATGGACGACAGCGACAATGTTGTCTCGGTGTGACAGCTTTTGGCAACGGAAACCTCGACAACTTGTGTCGGACGACACGTGTTGCCCATTCTGGTGGCTGAGCGAATTTTTTTTCCAGCAACACGGCAACATCTATATTTTTCTGTACAGATAGTCGCACGAGAATACTTCAATAATAACGTCAAGCGTGAAGGGCAATTTCGAACGCGGCTTCTTGCGCGGCGGCAGCTGATCGTCAGAATCATCTGAATCGATGGCACAAAGAAGCACCCTGTCACACTGCGGAAACAGTCGGAGAACTTTGTCCTTCAACACGAGGAAAACATGTTTTCGGGGACCCTGTCACATTGCGGAAACAGCAACAGTCCGGAAACATGTTGCTGTAGTCCGAAAACCGTGTTTCCCAACTTGTTCTCTGACACTCGGGGAACATCCTGTCACACCGAGAAAGCGTGTTGGAAGAACACAAATTGCCTCCACTCCTGCGCGCTGCCTCCCTCTCTCTCTCGCCCTCGTCTGCCCGGCCGGCTCGGCTAAGCTACAAGCGCGAGCTCCGGGCTTTCAGCATCCCTGCCAAGCACGCGCGCTCGTGCAGTGCAAGTACTGTTCTGGGCCAGATGCTCGCGCTTGTCGGCTGCGTCTGAATTGAAGCTGAAACGAAGTATAGGCGGCCAGGCTCAGATCCGCTGGCTCCGCTCGCCCCTTGAATCGTTGCCATTTTGGATCGCCGTCTCATCGCCGTCGCTCTACCGTAGTCGATTCATCAGCCGCGCGAACCATCTCGTGTTCTCTGGATTTGGCGGTTGCGTTCTGCTACAGGGCTAGACCCTTGCAGGATGGCATACGCGCCGGCCACAGCAGCAGCTTCTGCTCTGGTGCTTCTTTGTGCCATCGATTCAGATGATTCTGACGATCAGCTGCTGCCGCGCAAGAAGCCGCGTTCAAAATGGCCCTTCACGCTTGACGTCAATTATTGAAGTATTCTCGTGCGACTATCTGTACAGAAAAATATAGATGTTGCCGTGTTGCTGGAGAAAAATTCGCTCAGCCACCGAAATGGGCAACACGTGTCGTCCGACACAAAATGTCGAGGTTTCCGTTGCCAAAAGCTGTCACACCGAGACAGC
The DNA here is from genome assembly GCF_016920785.2 of Ixodes scapularis. Lineage (NCBI taxonomy): Eukaryota > Metazoa > Arthropoda > Arachnida > Ixodida > Ixodidae > Ixodes > Ixodes scapularis. The sequence continues at coordinate 112,120,830 of NW_024609846.1, read as the reverse complement.
ATTGTCGCTGTCGTCCATGTTGTGTTGCTGTTTCCTCAATGTGACAGGGTTGTCGGGCAACAGAGCCGACAGCCGACATGTTCCCCGACTGTTGAGAAACATGTTTTGCTCATGTTTCCGCCGTGTTTCCTCAATATGAAAGGGCCTCAAAGCAGAAGCTGCTGCTGTGGCCGGCGCGTATGCCATCGTGCAAGGGTCTAGCCCTGTAGCAGAACGCAACCGCCAAATCCAGAGAACACGAGATGGTTCGCACGGCTGATGAACCGACTACGGTAGAGCGACGTCGATGAGACGGCGATCCAAAATGGCAAAGATTCAAGGGGCGAGCGGAGCCAGCGGATCTGAGCCTAGCCGCCTATACTTCGTTTCAGCTTCGGTCCAGACGCAGCCGATGCTACAAGCGCGAGCATCTGGCCCAGAACAGTGCTTGCACTGCACGGGCGCGCGTGCTTGGCAGGGATGCTGAAAGCCCGGAGCTCGCGCTTGTAGATTAGCCGAGCCGGCCGGGCAGACGAGGGCGAGAGAGAGAGGGATGCAGCGCGCAGGAGAGGAGGCAATTTGTGTTCTTCCAACACGCTTTCTCGGTGTGACAGGATGTTCCCCGAGTGCCGGAGAACAAGTTGGGAAACATGGTTTTCGGACGACAGCAACATGTTTCCGGACTGTTGCTGTTTCCGCAATGTGACAGGGTCCCCGAAAACATGTTTTCCTCGTGTTGAAGGACAAAGTTCTCCGACTGTTTCCGCAGTGTGACAGGGCCTTAAGGCAAACAAACATGGCAACGCCCAACTTTAGAGCTCGATTCTCGTCTTGATAAACTGCACAAATTTTTCTTCCCCGCTGTTATGCATAACACTACGCAGCACTGAATAAAGCCATAATGGTCTCTGCATTACTAGAAACATTCATCAGCAATGAATGGAGGAGCAGATTTTCGCTTTGTCATACTTCGCTTAAATCACAATGCATGATCGATGATCTTGCACTGTTTCTTAGATCGTCCTTTGATTCTGACCGTTCATAATTCTGAATGAATGCTGTAACTGCTGACATGACAGCACCTCGCGAGTCGTAGTGGCCTGTCTTGGCTCAATCTCGCACAACAATGAATACACAGCAAAGAAACGCATAGGGCATGCATAAAAGCTAACTCCAAACTTGCTCAAAAAAAAAAAAAAAAAAGAGATTGACTCTATTGAAAAATAGCACGCGTGACAGTTCGTGATTTGTACAGCAGGCGTAATTAGTGTTACTGAATACTGGGTGACATTTACTGGATCCTGCTGGCACGTGGCAGAAGCTGCTTCGGAGGAACAGGACGGTGCGTTCACGGTTGCCTTCGAAAACATGAGCACTCTTTACAAGACAAGGGGGTGGAGGGCGGAGGGTGGGGGGGAGCATCGTTTTGTGCATTGCAGACGCCGGTCTCACTAAGCGTTCTAGACATGCGTGACGCCGCCATAACTTTTGTCCAGAAGAAGTAGGTGTCAGTCTCGTGTCGTTTCGTACTCTACTCGTGCAGGCCCGCAGTAGGGTTGTCGCAGGTGCAGAAAAAATACAGTACCGAAGCCTTCTCTGTACTGACAAAGACTGGCAGATCTCCACGAGAAGCGGCCGCCGAAATTGAGAAGGTAGAGCGGCAGACAACGGGTGAGAGGAGAGCAACATGACGGCCGCCCCGCTGCGGCGAGACGCCGAAACGCACTGTTCCCGAGCAATGGAATATCCGCTCGTGCTCCTCGCGTTCCTCGCGCTGTCGCTTCTTTTCTCGTCGGGTTTAAAAACCATGTTTCGGTTTCTCACCGCTGCAAAAGCTGTGCGTTGACGTCAAGGCTCCCCGAGAATCGCTTTGTACTACCAGATCCTCGCTCTCCAAATCTGCGACCGGGCACTCTATGGCTTCGTCGTCAAAGATTCAAGCCTTGTGAGTATAGACGCTTTGCAGCAGCTGTGCATGGACGCCGCCATAACTGACCTTCAGTTTTTGTTTCCTCTTATTCCGTTTATTTCACTTCATCATTACCATAGCAGGCTAGGTTATTGCCATATTAGACTCAACTGTGTCCTTTTCTGAAGCATCGGCCTTTGTAGAGGATCGTCAACTACCGTTTCAGTCGCTCGGCATCTCGGTAAGACAAGAGAAGGTCAGCAATGGCGGCTGTAATTTGGCGCGTGTGTAAAGCGTCTATAGAGGAGGCTATGACATTACTCACGACCCATGCCGACAGCGGTGGCGCAACGAAATTACAGTGTACTAGAATAGGGGGTAGTGTTTGGACCGGCGCGGCTTGGCAATGGGAGCTTCTGAGACTGCGCGTGTAGACAACAATCGCGGCGCTGCAGTCGACAGGGCAGCAGAAAGTCGCTGCAGCCCGCCCGTGCCGCCGCACGGCCGCGTGCACGCGGTGCACGCGCACAACAACCACCATACTGACCCTACTGCCTATTAAAGCCTCTTCGTGTTTTAAAAGTAGCGCAAGGTGCGTCGATGCACAAGTCACGTGCAACGTACAGCGCTTGGGAGGATCATGGCGGCACTACGCAGCACTGAGCTAGATTTCAGATGCCATGTTCTTCACAGAAGTAACACGCGGCACGTGTTTTGAGCATTTCCAGAAGAATAAATGGCGACACTTCTTTCAGGATAGAGGGGCTTAACTGCCTATGCAGCGGTGTCGACACCTATCGCGATCTACACCACACGCCTCACGCGAGCCGCTCCGGTCCCAGCACTACTCTGTATTCTATAGTACACTGTAACAAAACTGGGTGCTGAGATCGGTCTATTAAGTCAGAGTTTAACGAAATTGTGAAAAGTCGAACAGGGAGCGAGGTACGAGGGGAAGGTGGGAAAGGCATTTGTAAAAAAAAGAACAACGAAACCGCAGGTATGTATATGTTTGATTCGTATTGATTCGGTCTTGATCTCAATCATACACGTATCTAAATGTTTGTGAAAAAACGAGTAGATTTATTTGATCTTACTCAGTATTTTCCACAGAAAGTATTTGCTAAGCAAAAATGTATTACGTTTTTTTTTATATATATTCCACTTCATTATTTTCGCTTGTTAGCCGTATGGCGCTGCCAGCTAGAAAAACAAGTATGCCACGCGACATATTGAAACCCCCATTTATTACATCATTCCAATATTTACAAGTCATCAGCAGGGCATATGATCTCCTAAGCCCAACTCGCGCATGTTCGTCGCTTTGTAAAACGTGCACATCACGCGCCATACCCACGAACACTGGAAAAGGAACCGTTTTTTGGAAAGGTCTATAGGGTTGTATGTAGTGCGAGTGTCGCTGCACTCATGTCCCCGTGTTGCTTAGGGGCCCCCTAATTTTGAGGTTCTCTATACTAAAACTCTTTATTATTGAAGCTATTCGGCAGGAGACACTACTCGAATGCTTGTCGATCTTTTAATTAGCGCAAGCCAAAATCGAGTTTTCGTGCCATACTCGGGTCCACTCTATCTACCGCCTGGGGCACTATATAACTTCATTAAGACTGCGAGTTCGGCTAGTTGCTTCTGATTCTGAGTAGAGCCCACTGTCTTTGTCAGCGCTCCTTTAGAGTCATCCGGCTTGTTTTGGTTTTTAATCTATGTGTATCCTCTTTGCGAATGTGCAGTGTGAAAATTTTTAAATGTGGATTTTAATAAATTTTAGTTGAAAGAGACTTTACTTGGAAGTCACGCCTTGTACCGTGTGCCACTCATCTACTTCTTGTTTTCTTGGTGTATATCTCCATTATTATTATTTAATATTTCTGGGGGAAACTGCGACTTCCAAACTACGTCATCAAGTTTGTAGAAGGAAAGATTGAAAGAAAACGCTCTCTTTTATTCTTGAAATTACACCGCAACAAAAAGGTTTCTTTGTCAAAGTCGTTGCGCGCGAGTTTACATGAGTCCCACAATAGACGTTTTAAACATGCGCTAGGCTGAGCCGCCATTGCCGACCTTCTCTTGTCTTACCGAGACACCGAGCCTCTGAAGCGGCGTTGACAAGCTTCCACAAAGGTCTATGATAAGGACAAGGACACAGTAGCACCTAAAATGGCAATAACCTGGTTTAGCGAAAGCTTCTACCAACTTCAGTCACCTCTGTAGTAAACGCTAGCGCGATTCGTTAAGAACCTGATTTATGTCGTCCCTTCAAAGGGCCTGCTGTGGCAATGATGTAGTGAAGCAAACAGAATAAGATGAAACCAAAACTGAAGGTCGGTTATGGCGGCGCCCATGCACAGCTGCTGCAAAGGGTCTATTATGCGTTCACCTCTAAGCTGGGACTACTAGTAAAGCTACAAGCGCGAGCTTGCCCGCTCTCCTGGCTATGAGACGTGCCTTTCTAGCGCGAGCACTCGTTCTGCGGAAGTATCTTTCAAAGCCTCGACCTCGTGCTCTCACGCTTGTATAATTGGCTGCAGTTTCAGCTTAAACGTGCCCTGAGGAGGTTTCCGAGATTAAAGCCCCTCTATCCTGGGAAAAGTGGCGCCATTCATTGCTGTGGAAAGGCTCGAGGCACGTGCCGCGCGCCACTTCTGGGAAGAACATGGCGTCTGAAATTTCGCTCAGTTAGAGTGTACTTGAAAGTACGACAGGCTAGCGGCTGTACCGCACTGGCTAAATTGCTCATCTACAGCTGGGAGACTCGTCGCCCCTGTGAGGCAGACCAAGTTCTAGGCTGTATAAACACACACACAACCCAATTTTTTTTTTGAAAGTACGAGTAGGACAAGCTACAGGTTCCGCTCGTGCTTTCAGTTGCACCTCAAAATGTGGAAAGCGATAAGGTGAAACCAGGGCCGTACCCAGAAAAAAATTTCGGGGGGGGGGGGGGGGGGGGGGGGTTTCGGGGACAACGGCGGCCATTTTGAAAGTGTCTATTGTTTTATTTTCGCCTATGAATCATGTGCATCGGTGGCATATAATGGAGAGTTACAGCAAACCGGAGAACCGGTCCCGGTTTGGTACCCGGTAGCCGACCGGCGCCACTGCGCGTGCGCAGAGGTGGAGATTAAAATCGGCTGGCTGCCAGTGCACTGACCAGGGCCGTACCCAGAAAAAAATTTTTGGGGGGGTCAGAACCCTCTAACCCCCACCCCCCTGGTTACGGCCCTGGGTGAAACCAACGTTGCTAAACCACTCAGTTGGGAAACTGCCATAGAGACTGATCTGAAAAAGTGCCCCCGATCTGTCCTCGAGCACCGAGCTAATGGCGAACACAACACCACCGCTTCTTCCACAGCGGCCACACGAGGAACTGCACGTGACGTCTATTTTGGCTTTATCAGCCATTTTGGAACCGAAACAGATACAGCGGAAGAAATTACAGGGGTGCCACCCCGTCTCCCCAGCGAACACGCCGCGTCTTACCGCCGAAGTTAAAATGCACCTAGGTCGGGACACGCTGCCTGAAAGCACCGGTGAGGCATGGTTGTATAAAAATAATATTAATTGTGCCGCAAAACCTTGCAAACGAAAGATTTTAAAAACATCACGCGCCCTTCATTTTGTATTAAACTCCGATAAATTTTTCACAAAAAGTTTTTTCAGTTTGTTTTTATGCAAAAACATGCTTTCTAAAAGCTTAAGGTGACCACAGTACAGACAAATGATAAAGAGTGGCGCTGTTGTCGTATTTAGCTTGGTCTCGGTTGACGCCAGCGGCCCAGGTTTTGACGGCGAGTTTCCCAACTGAGTGATTTAATAACGTTGGGTGAAACCAAGCCACTTCGATCACAGCGCCACCTTCGCTGCTTGTGATCGAGCAACGACACAGGTCAAGGTCATATGGACAATATAGCCCTAGAGCCACTCGATATGGCAGCGTAGCTGCCAGAGTAGCGCCACGCTTTTCCCTGTGCCGCCTCTCACCGCGATTGGTCACACGCGGTACCATAACAACGAGCTGAGCTGGCTCGGTTCCCTTAGCAACCCAGTGACTACTCGTCACGTGACCTCGCAACAGCCGTGATGTCACCGGTAAGATGGCAGCGCTCAGAGCTGGTGGATACGAGTTTGTTCGGTGCGCGGTAGTCGTAATGTGCCGTTGCTTGCCGACGATTTCGGACCTCTCCATGCTCTCTGAAGCAGGTATAACGTGAAGATCTGAAAGAATGTGACTTTATACCTTTTCTGTGCAATATCGCTGTGGATATTAGCACCTGTGCGACAGCATCAGTCATATCGCCGTAGCGGTGCACGTATTCCTGGATGTGTTCGAGGATTGATAAGACATTTTGCATGCAATTTTCGCATACTCCTAGCATTGTTTAAACGTTAGAGTGTCTGAGAATCAATGCGAATTGTATGCGTCGCATGTTGGGCCTTGGGGAAGTTGTTTCAGCCCCAAGTAACCGCGTAATCACAAACTTTTAGCGAGGAACCCCCTGCGATCTTTACGTCTTGTACTAATCAACGATCTTACGATATAGTTTTTAGGATAACATTTTCGCATTTTCTAGCTTCCTTTGAATGTTGGAATTTCTGAGAATCGAAACGAAAGGTATACGTCGTGTGTAGGGACTAGGGGAAGTTGTTTCAGCCCTGGGTCACCGAATAATCACAGCAACTTTAAGCGAGGAAGCGCCTGCGACCTTTTACCTTTTGTACTAATCAACGATTTTACGAATTGACAGTTCTGAAGACTTTGATAAACGTCCTTTTGTTGCAATAGCTTGCATTTGATCGCAGTGTTTTTTTGTTGTTTTTTTTTCAAGTGACAAGCAGTCGTTTGCTCAAATGACGTATATGAAATGACCTGCTCTATGAGAATGCATCAACACACACTATTAATTTTATATGCTCAGAGGTGTGTTCGTCTTTGTAATTAACAAGTTACAGACAATTATTTTTCACGAGTGTAATATTTATTCTCTGTAGCTGGGCCCGTTTTGTACTCATTAATGTCCGTGTGCCATGATGCTATCATCATGTGTGTAGAGTTCTAAATATCCTCTTTGCAATGCCTACAGAAGCCATAATGACGCCAGCCTACCGCAGCTCACGCATCTGACGCGAAAACTGCGTCACTCAGACGTATGCGCTCGTCAACAATCAGTTCGTCGATGAATATTTGAATTCCCGTTCGTGGCCAATGAGCGCACATGAGTGCACTTGCGAATGACAAGTTCTATGGTGTGCTTAAAAAGCACGGTGGAAGCTTGAGGTCATCCCACCGGTGCCCAAGCATGTCACGACCGCGTGATTCCACTGTTCTCTTTTGAGTTGAGGATTAAAGCTAAGGAAGAAGAAGTTAAAGAATCATTTCATGGCCCCTTTAACACGGGTATACGTGCTACACCAGATAAAAAATATTGACATTTTGCATGCCGGTAAACTTCCGCACGACCATTTGGCCTGTCGGCAAGAACACCTCATATCCGTCGTCCGTCTCTTTTGATGGCGTTAACAATCCTCTGTAGACCACCGTGCTGTCCTTCTTGGTTTAACCCCGTCGACTGTTCATCACCCCGAAACGAGGGTGATACCTTCGTCGACGTCGGTACCCACCAGTCGGTGAGATAATCTCATCTTGAATGAATGATTGGGTCTTGAAGAAGTATGGTGCTAAGCATACATTCTCTTACTATGGGGCAGTCGAGCAGCAGTCATGTCCCAAGGCGATCGTCCTGTCGTAAGCGGCGTAATCGGATTTTTTTCCATAGGAGCGAAGTCCGAAAGTGCAAGGACGGCACGCTCGTCCCACGAAGCCGCCGCCATCCCGGCGGCGCGGAAAATCACTCGCCTTGTCCGTGCACGCTGCAAATCGTCTCATTTCACAAAAGAAACGGGCACCGCTCCTCCAGAGGCTCGTGCCGCACCGCCATGCAAAGCGTCTTTTATGTCTTTTACCACCTTTCAATTAACGAATGGAGATATCAACTAGATAAAGGTTCCCGCCCGGCGTCGCTAGCAGTGCGGTTGCCATAGAAACCTGTAGTATTCTGAGTTGAGCGGTCGTACGGCTTGAATTCTGAACCAGAGAAGCGTGTGCCCCACACGCAGTGGCGCGTGCTCAGCTTGTGCTAGTATCGCTTTAGAAGAGTTGACCCTGAGATTCGGAATAAACAAGTCGACAGTCACCGGTGTCCTTCCTCGCCCTCGGCGGGGTCCGCGCGGACGCGGGCCCCCGCCGTTACCGGGTCACCCTTTGAGGTATGAGCCCAACGTCTACTCCCCGGCCACGACGACGGTTGCAGCAGCGGCTGCCGCTCCTTTCCCGACATTGACAAGGCAAGACATCGCCACAACGGCATTCAAGGCCATTTATGCAGACCTGCGCCGGTACCCGACAGCACCTCTCGGACAACCACCTCACTACCAACATCGGCCACCTCCGAAAATATAACATGGCGACGAGGATGGGATTCGAAAAGGGCAACGACAGTTTCATGGCAAGCACTGCGTCCCGGTCGCATAGTTGGCAAGAACCGGCGCATCTTGGACATTTTTTTCTTCGCAGCCTTGCGGCGTTTCGTTATCACTATTTCGGGCCAGTTGAGCTAGCGTTTGGTTTTTCTACTTTCGTCTGTTTCTTTTCGTGCGGCCTACTTCGAGCCAGGTAGTACTCGTTTCTCCGAACCAGAGCGTCTCGGAACTCCTGTACGCCTAACGTTTCGAACGCCGAGTTCATTTTTTTTGTAGCTTTACTGTTCTTTTTTTGTTTTTGTTTTTGGACGCAGCGCGTTCCAGAATCAATGTTCCAGGCAAGAAATAAGCCCTGAGAGAGTTAGCTGGTCTTGCGAGACAGCATTTTGTTTTCGGTTCCGTCCGCCCTGCGATGACGTGAACGTTGTTCCAGGCGAGAAATAAGCCCTGGCCGAGCAGCTGGCCTTCAGAGGCAGCAATTTTTTTTTTATCCCGTCCGCCCTGCGATGACGTGGACTTTCTTCAAATCGAGCTTTGTTTTTGTGTTGTAAGTTCAGGCTGAGGTTCGGAGGATTCAGAAGTGTAGCGTAGTTACGCTCAAGCTGTTTTTTTTTTATCGTCGTGATGCTCCGACGCCGATCCAAGTCTGTGCCCAAGATGGCCGCAAGCTCCTGCCTCCCGACATGACTGTTTGAAAGATGGCCACCCGTCTTTATTGACACTTCGCCGAGATGAAATAGTGCAGCGCCTGGTTTTCATGTGAGTCCCGGTTTTCTGCTGCATCTCATGTTCCTGCAGCGCCTGGTTCCCCTGCAAAGCCTGGGTATTCTGCTGCATATGACTTTCACGACACAACTTAGAGAAAGAGAACGGCCGCACGCGCCAAGAGATTTCGGACAAATCACCTTGCGTTGTGCTTCGCTTTTGCTGGTGAGCAGCTACGTTCCTTGGCACTGCCGTATGCGGAAGAATTAGCACCTCTTGCGTCCAAGACGAGTGGTGCCAGGAATAGGCTTAATTTTTGAAAGGAGTTTTGAGTTCGACTATCAAAGTAACAAAGTTTTGAGAACAATAACGCTTGAACATTTTCAACGAACTAACATGCGCATGCATGAGCCGGCGTTTTCTCCGAATTTGACTGAACCTATCGAAATGATACTGACTTGTCACCGGACTTGATTCTTCTTTTTTTTATTTTTGGGTCTTCATTTCGAAACTCGAGAGTGTGTTTTTGTAGTACGTATCCTTCCCTCTAGCAAATGCTTGAAAATTAAGAAAGGGAGAATGGGGGCTTGCTTCATAGTGCTTTGTGTTCTTTGTTTAGCTTTTTATTCTCCCATTATGTTTGTGTAAAAAAAAATTATTAAGAAAGGGAGAATGTAGTATTCTGAGTTGAGCGGTCGTACGGCTTGAATTCTGAACCAGAGAAGCGCGTGCCCCACACGCAGTGGCGCGTGCTCAGCTTGTGCTAGTATCGCTTTAGAAGAGTTGACCCTGAGATTCGGAATAAACAAGTCGACAGTCACCGGTGTCCTTCCTCGCCCTCGGCGGGGTCCGCGCGGACGCGGGCCCCCGCCGTTACCGGGTCACCCTTTGAGGTATGAGCCCAACGTCTACTCCCCGGCCACGACGACGGTTGCAGCAGCGGCTGCCGCTCCTTTCCCGACATTGACAAGGCAAGACATCGCCACAACGGCATTCAAGGCCATTTATGCAGACCTGCGCCGGTACCCGACAGCACCTCTCGGACAACCACCTCACTACCAACATCGGCCACCTCCGAAAATACAACAAAACCTCCCAGGCCCAAAATGGAGATCACTATAGGCGCTTCTGACGTCGTGTATCTAGTTAATTTTGCGTCGTGTCGCTACTCTGGCAGCTACGCTGCCATATAGAGTGGCTCTATATAGCCCCAATGCACTCTTTTATAATTTTGACGTCAGAGGTAACGTCAAAGCATCACGACACGACGCCGTGACGTTACGACGACGCCACGACGTGATCGTCGACTACAGCGTTACGCGACACCAAGATGGTGTCGTAAGGCTGTCGCGACATCCCGTCGCGTCAAGGATGACGCCTTTTCGCGACATCAAGTCGCCGTTGTAACGCAGTCGTGACATCGCGTTGAGGACAAAGCCGTTACGCGACATCAAGTCGCCGTTGTGACGCGGTCGTGACATCAAGTCGCGTTGAGGACGACGCCATTACGCGACATCAAGTCGCCGTTGCAACGCGGTCATTACGTCGCGCGCCGCGTCGAGGACGACATGGACGTGGTCGTCGATGCCCCACGCAACGTTAAACATCGCTATGACGTCACGTTAACGTCGTCTTGACGTCATCGTTAACGACACCGTCACAACGAAGTCTTGACAGCGTGTAACGTCGTCACCTTCGGCAGCATCAACGTCGACGCGCAGCCACGACGAAGTCTTGAAGTCGTGTAACGTCGTCGATGATGACGTCAACGTCGATGTCCTGAAGTTGTCGGGACGTCTTCGTGACGCCGAGTTGCGTCATGTCGACAGCTACGTCGACGAACTGACATTAAGCGCCCTTATGACGTCACATTGACAAGGACGCCGTCATCTTGACGTCCCGAGACGTTGTCGTCGTCTTCATCAACGTCAACGTTGACATCGTCGTCCTTGTCACTGCAGTATGACGTCAGAACGCAGTCTTGATGTCGTGTAACGCACGTTGTCAACGTCGATGACGACGTTGACGTGAAGGCGTCGTCGTGATGTCGAATGGCGTTGTGACAGCAAGTCAGGTCGCGGTGACAGGTACGTGACGACTGACGTCTAGTTTGTATAAAAATATAGTCCGGCGTTCTAGTGTTTCTATGACCTTGACCAGTGTGCCGGTCGAGCTTGGGTTTAAAACGAAGCGCGTTTTTTATAAAAAAGAAAACGGCCAATCCAAGCCATATCGCTCGTAGCGCCCTCTCGGGCGCTACGAGCGAAGTGGCTTGTTTTTTCCGCATGCGGAGGTACCTAAATAGCACTCTGGTGGCCCCACTCGTCCCTTCTAGTGGGACGAGCTATAGGCGCCGCTCGTTCTTTCAGTTGTACCTCAAAATGTGGAAAGCGATCAGATGGAACCAAGCCACTTTGATCGCAGCGCCACCTTCGCTGCGATTAAGCAAAGACACAGGTCAAGGCCCTATGGCAATATAGCCCCTCAGGGGCTATATTGTATTTTTTATGATTTTGACGTCAGAGGGAACGTCAAAGCACCACGACACGACGACGCCACGACGTCATTGTCGACGGCGTTACGCGATGCCAAGATGCTGTCGGAAGGCCGTCGTAACATTTCGTCGCGTCGAGGACGACGACACCGGGCGACCTCAAGTCGCCGTTGTAACGCGGTTGTGACGTCGCGGTGAGGACGACGCCGCTACGCGACATCAAGTCGCCGTTGTGCCGCGGGCGTGACATAGCGTCGCGTTAAAGACGACGCCGTTACGCGACACCAAAGACTCCGTTGTAACGCGGTCATGACGTCGCGCCACATCGAGGACGACGTGGACGTCGATGCCGACGTTAACGTCGACGCCCCACGCAACGTCAAACATCGCTATGACGTCACGTTAACGTCGTCCTGACGTAATCGTGAACGTCAATGTCACGACGAAGCCTTGACGGCGTGTAACGTCGTCGCCTTCGCTAGCATCAATGTCGACGCGCAGTCACGACGAAATCATGACGTCGTGTAACGTCGTCAACGATGACGTCGACGTCGTGAAGCTGTCGGGACGTCTTCGTGACGTCTAGTTCCGTCATGTCGACAACGACGTCAACGAACCGACACCAAGCGTCCTTATGACATTGCATTGGCAAGGACGCCGTCATCTTGACGTCCCGCGACGTTGTTGTCGACGTGATCAACGTCAACGTTGACATCGTCGTCGTTGTCAACAAAATATGACGTCAGAACCCAGCCTTGATGTCGTGTAACGCACGTTGTCAACGTCGAAGTCGACGTTGAAATCAAGGTGTCGTCCTGATATCGCATGGCGTTGTGACGACAAGTGAGGTCCCGGTGACTTTATGTACGTGACGGCTGACGTGTAGGTTCAATAAAAAACATAGTCCGGCGTTCTATCGTTTCCATCCAGTGTGCCGGTCAAGCTTGGCGTCGGAACGAAACGTGTTTTTCATAAAAAGCGGCTAAAAAAACCCATTTCGCTTGTAGCGCCCTAGAGGGCGCTACGAGTGAAGTGGCTTGGATTAGCCGTTCTTTTTTTTTTTGTCACATGCGGAGGTACCAAAATAGCACTCTCTAGTACACTCCAGCCGTGATCTTTAAAGTTTTGTACGGTGCACGTGCCTCGTGCATCCACGGACCTTGCGCTACTTTTGAAACATGAGGGGGTCTGAGATCGCCTAGATATGGCGATCACTTACTCTGCTGGCTGTAAGCCGCCTAGAAATCCATAAATCAAGACGATACGCGAACGATTTGCCTATTGAAAAAGCAATAAAAAATGGGAACACATCGATTTCATCTCCGGCGACGGGAAGTTCACATTCCGAAACCAGAACCACCGTCAGTTAATAGCAAACGAAGGATCCTCGCGCCTCCGACCGGTGGCACCGCGGAATAATATCTCGAATGCGCGGGGCTCGTTGCCCATACAGCCCGGACTACGTCTCAACACAGTGAGCGAGCGCTCCAGCGCTCGAGAGCTGACAATCGGGCTCATCACTCCAACAGAAAAAAAAAAAAAAAAAATAAGAAGAGAAAATATTATAGATTGTTGTTTTTGAGACGGTTATTGCAGAATTAGATTCCTTCCTCGCGAGAAATTAACATTTTTCTACTAGTCTTACTTGCTTCTATCATCTACAAGTCATACACGTTTTGTAATAACAGCGTTCGCACTCTCAACAAAATGTCGGATTTTCATTAGTCACATGCCGTCCTGTCTACCTACACAAGGCTCCTCCCATCGCCGAAGATAATTTCGATTTTTGATTGACTTTTAATAAGGAAATCGGCCGCGCATCGTTAGGATTTATGGATTTCTAGGACGTTTAGAGCGCACAGCGTGAGTTCTGACCATATTTAGGCGATCTCAAAAGCCTCCTCAAGGTACCTCTAGGGGTGAACGGAGTATAGTGTCAGTAAGCTCGTGTGAAGTTAAAAACATTCCGAGTGAATATCGTTGCACCGCTCCAATTTAATATTTTAGACGATCTTTCGTAAAAATTCTGAAGCAGTTTTTTCACGGTGTCTTTTTACGGATGAACATGCATCTGTACAGTGCGACAGTTCTGGGTCGAGGAACAGATTGCGCGAGTTGCACTGGCGCGTGGGTGTAGGTCGCAGTTTCTCAAATGAGGAACGTAGGCGGCTTGCGTAATTCTCGGCATTTGTGGCGTCGGAGGGTGATGTTGGTGTGATGTTCCTGACATACGCACTCGTAAATAAATAAGAAGTGTTGGGGGAGCTCGAGAGATCGAAGCAGGATCTCGGGCACAACGCTTATGGAATGGCCATGGTTCTGGTCTCAATCATTGACGTCCTAACATAACAGTTGGTGTTATAAATTCCCCAGGAATGCCAAGAGGCGCACTATACACCATTTCTGCCATGCCGCATCTCAGGTCACTTTTAAAAGTGGTGCATATTTCCAGCATGACGAGCGGCAGTGTCTCCTTCTATGGTGCGACTGTACCTCGGGTCTTCCAACTTGTCTTCATCTGTCTGTGAAACCTTTCCACTATTGCGTTCGAGACGGGGTGATAGCATCTTGTATGGGTATGCTTCGTGGCAAGAAGTCGCGATAGATTTTCGAACAGCGTGACTCAGATTGTCTTTTTCGGTACGTTTTGATAGTGGTCGGTATTCCGAAGCGGGTAATCCACATGAAGAAGAAAACTCGTGTTACGGTCTTTGCTGTCATGGACTTGATAGGTATTGCGTTGGGCCACCGCGCGAAGCGGTCCACGCAGGTATAATGCGTGCAGTCGTTAAATGGTTGAAGTGGTCCCGCACAGAAATCTTTAAAAAATCTATATGGGTGTTACAGGCCTTTTATCGAATGCCAATAGCTAACACCTCTTGATAGGTGTTGTTACAGCATTACACCTTTATGTGAGCACATTTGAAGTTTCTGCATTACAGCTTTGCTAAAGTTTTTTTTTTATCTGTAACTTTTATAATTGGTATACCCGAACCGTCACATCTAATGAACCAACGTTGTGTCTCTTCATTATAGGGCTTTACATTTCTCTGCTCTATAAATTTTTATAGAAAGCAATTACATACAGCCTTGTATAGCTTTTCTGCTATACATGAGACGATGTTTTTCATTGTTGGAGAGCGCTCAAACGACAGAAGTCTTATTCAAAGAGTCATGTGCAGCTCAGTTGCTCTACAAGGCTGTTTATGTTTGCTTTCTAACAAATAAAGTTTGATATAACAAAAAGATATATGGCCCTATAAAGAAAAGAGACAGCAGTCAAAGCGTCATTCATATACTTTTACTACTATTTGAAAAGAAAAAAAAAAACAGTTTTGTCAAGGTATATGCTTGTCAGTCATGTGTGCCCAGATCTTTGGGCAGAACCCAAGGTTATTTGATCCAGTAAATTTTTCACAGTACATGTGCTGCACTGCAGAGAAAGGCTGTGCGAAATGAGAGACTGATATTCAACATACAGGAATATATCATACACAAACATCACAGCCAAGCTCGCTTCCCAATAAAAAACACATTTTTATTATCAGTTTTGACAACTCAACAATAAAAAACAGCTGAATTAAGAAGAGGCACGAATGACAATAATGAAATTGATTGACTAATTAGCCGATAAACACTATAAAGAATTGAATTAACAATCAATAAAATCTTGTTGAATTAACAGCGCAAATACGACAAGGGAGACAGGATAGAGCGCTGTCCCTTGTCTATCCTTCCTTGTCGTTTTTTGCGCTGTTAATTCAACAATATGATCAACCAACTAGCCCACCAGATGATCGTAAGGCTATAGAATGTTGTATTTTTTCATCGAAAGACTATTACCGCCGAAATGTTTCGGTGGCACACATGCTTTCTATTTTTGATGTCACGGAAAGGATTTGCTTCGCTGTGACGTCACGAGTTGTAATCTTGACTACCTATTATCAGATGAGAACTAAGTACAATGCTGTGTGCAAATAGGACCACAAAAGCTAGGAGTCATCGCATTCCTAAAATTACACTATGAAAGTTGACAGTCTGATATTGTTGTTACTTCCGTTAGGCCCTATTCAAAAATCCATCTAGCAACATTGGCGGTCACCATTTCTTGCTCACAAAGCGCGTGATTGGCTCTGAGTTCTCACCGAGCGCTGACGTAGACCTCGTGTCCAATACGAGCTCGGAGTATCTGAGCAAGCAATGGCGGACAGGCGTATGCGCGGACTTTTGAAAAGGGCCTGTTACGACTAGGGCTTGGTGTCGGTTAAACATTTTAACCCGATTTATCGCCACCCTTTCATCGATTAATTATTCGATTAATTGGTATCGTTTACTTCCGTGCATAATAGTCTAAAAAAGAAGCCAGATTTACATGTTGGTTCTTTGTTGAATATGTGATAAATGGCGCAATGTTGCAATTTTGGTTTTTAAATGATCCTTGATTTGTTGTTAAGAATAGTCAATAGTGAAGAGGTTGAATTTTTACTTTTCTTGTTTCTCAAATATTTAGCCAATTAACCGACTAAAAAAATTAATCGAGAGTAAAACATTAATCGATCATGTGCCCAGCCCTAGTTACGATCAATAATTCTGCTTAGAAAAGGTCAAAGGTTGCGGATAGTCCCTCCCCCCCCCCCCCTTTTTTTTTATTCTGATAAATAAAACATTGTCTCACTCAGAATTGTTAAAAAAAAAAGACATGGTAGTGAGCGTTTGGCCAACCTTTGAATGCCGGCCAAAGCGACACTTTTGGTCGCTCATGTCACCAATAAACCCTCTTGTTTCATTTTCTTCGACTGCGGCGTTCCCACCTGTGTAAATTTCTTCGACTTCAGTCTCCTTTCCTCACCCCGTTCTCGGCTGTGACAGAAAACAATTAACTATCACACCCTCGCACGCCCTCTTTTTTGTATTTTAAGACTATGTTTTCACAGAAAAATGTCCCCTGCTTCATCACGATTTGGTGTGAGGAATACACATTCAAGTGATCTGTTACTGCGGATTCTAGGGGTGGTGCCATGCCATGCGGACGTCAACCGCACGTTTTTCAGATAGTTTTGTTCTCCAGTAGCGATATCTGGATCGTCTGATAGCACTAGTAACTTCCAGTAGATATATCTTTAAGTTTTGGGCCCAACTGTCACTTCAAAAAATAAAGACAAAAAAAGAAGGAGGGGGCTGTGGAACCCAGAACTTTGTGACTTAGCTACTGAAAGTCAGATGTATCATAAGACTACCCAGATGCCGCTATTTGAGAACAAAACTTTCTGCAAAACATGTGCATTACGTCGGCAGGTATGGAAGCGACCCTGTAATTAGTGATATGAGGGGTCCCTTTTTAATTTTTCAACGATTAAGTAATGTGACTACCCTATGAATCTGCCTATCAAATAACTAAGCCACTCATGATGGAGAACATTAAAAAAAAAAACAAAAAAAAACAGCCTCGACCACGGGGAATAAGCGAAATCAATAGAAAATTTCCCCAAAAACCCACAGCATCCAAGGAAAAAGTTATTCCACCAGACAACTCTCAACACAGCTGAAGTTAGAGGGAAAACCGCTAAGCTGGCAACAACAGTTTTGATACAAAATTACTCTACTAGTCCATAAACATGATGGCAAGAGGCTTCAGCTTCGTTATATTCATCCCGAAAAACAATCTTTCAATGAACGAACCCTGTATTAAGGCACATTTTAACATACTTGATATTGATCACCGAAAACGCTGCCATCAGAGCTGCTAAGCCTACGGCGATGTTAATTGTCCAGAAGAGATTCGTTGACACTGCATGGACAAACAAGTTTTCGGGAACCTCTAGGCCATGTTTATGGAACGCAACACAAGGGAGACCGCATCGAGTGTGTCTGCACCCTTTAGCACAAGCAGGAAGCAGAGATAAATAGCGAGAGATACAGTAACGTCAGAAATGCAATGCAAAAATTGCATTTACAATTACAACGTTATGAAAATATGGCAGTCAGGAAGTTAGTAATGAAACGTAATTCATGAGCTAATGTCTCAGTTGATTGAATATTAAGATGCACGAATGGTTTGGAGTTTCCACTGCGAGAAGTTTTCCCACTATGAAAAACTTTTCAGATGCAATAATAATTATCTTCAGATACAATATTATTTCGCTAAGTCATTTGAATACATAGTTTCGCACTTATATGTGGACGACCTAGTTTTTTTACGTTTGTAGCACCGAAATGCGTCGAAATTCACCGAAATGCAGCGCTAGCGGTTTGGACTAGATGTCAAGGCTCAAGTGCTTGCTGTTTTCTAGTACAAAATTTATAATCGATTTTCCTGAATTTACAATAAATTATGGGGCTAGTTTTCTGTAGCTAACGGCATTTATCTCTATGCATTTGTATGAAGAGGCTGAATCAGCATATATTGGAAAGCTTCGCTGTTTTAGCATTTTGTTTGTGATGCACGTTATTTTTTTAACTTATTCAAATTACCTCACAGTGCCTAAAAGACAGTATAGCAAGGAGGAGGTGCTTATACAATTTTATAAATCTACAAGCTTTAGCGTTTGAGGAGGCGCTGGTCTGACTGCACCCAAAGGTAGTAGCGGGTATTTACGCCGAGATACGGCCGAAAGACCGACACACTGATGTTTGGCATACTTGGCGAGGCAATCAGTTCAAGGAGTGGCTCGGGACGTGGCATGTGAAGCACGAGTGACCCAGTAACTTGCAGTCGTATCTCGACGTAACGTACGTAAACGTCACGGTTTTCCATCATTCGAATACTTTAGGTTTGGACCGTAAACATAAACACCAGCACAGCTTCGTGACTGAAACGTGAACAAGTTCTCACGGACGTTAAGGGGGAATCACTGACTAAAACTCCAGAGCCATTCCGCTCCGTGAAGGTGGATGGCCAGCGAAGCTCTTTTTAGCACACGACACAGACGTGACAAGGAATTTTGAACAAATGTACGAACACATTTATTGTCTTGATTGGAGGTCATCGTGACGAAAAGTACGCACACACATGTGGAGGACTATCACCACCCCGAGGAGCCGAAGGAAACTAGACACGCGCGATAGGACCGCCACCCGGCAAAAGGAAAGGAAACGACGACAAAGAGAGGGCAGTGCGATCCCGCTCTGAGTTTTTGTTGACGCACACCAAAAATGCACGAAACCCTAGCCATAAACAGCTTCACTGTAATATGGTGTATTAAGGCACCCAATTTACAAAGCGAAGTCTATCATTTTTAAATTCCTAGTGTAAAACTGGCAGTCCAAATTTCCCCCCACCGCGAAAATAAATGTTTATAGTCGACATTCTAATATGGCTCTGATTATAAAACTGGCATACGTAGATCGGAAGTTTTCATATTGGACGTATTAACATTCCCAAGTCGTGTACCCCCATTAAGAACTTGAAAAAAAAATCAAAAACATAATTTGATTGACAAACGACGCAGGCCAATCAGTCCGTTTGACCGCCATGTCTTCTTGTTGAAAGTGTGATAGCGATGGGGTGTCTTCGCGCCGGTTCACAAAATTCAAGCCCGAAACTTTGAGAAAAGGTAGCCACTCCTAATCTTGCGTGTTATGCGATTTTTGCCTTCTTTTTTTTGCACATTTGCTCGAGCCTTAATGTAACATGCTCGCATTGATAAACACAACAGCTGTAGTGCACAAGCGAATTCATGTAAATTTATTTGTTTTTAGAAGATAGTTAAAATATTGCCTGTTGTACGAGCCGACGTTTCAGCCCACAAGGCATCGAAACTTCAGAACATCTAGATACACACAAATCTATCCTGGCGAAAGAATAGCCGTCATTTGAGATTTTGATTAAGAATAAACGGGATTTGGATATCCGTCCTTCTGAAAGAATAGACATGATTTGAGAGTGCGATGAAGAATAAACATGATTTCAAAGCACGATGATTGCACAATTTTAAGGTAATTTCTTATGCGCAGTAAGAATGCACGCGCACATTGTACTCGCAGGAGTCATGCGTAAGGCTTTTCCTGAAGCCGCGCACGTACGATGGTCAGTTTGCTCACCAGAGTTTGTAGAAGGTTCGTTCGCTTTTATCAAGGTAGTTTGGCAGGAGCAGAGCCAGAGCCAGTGTCACAACCCTGTATCCTGATTTGGTGGCGGGTCACGTGGGCTTTAGCGGGTATTCAAAGCACGACCACAGTCGAACAATTGCCGCCAGAAGTAAAGGTAGGCAGGGCGTTGCTGCGTTGACTCTCGCTCATCAAGAAAAAGTCTGGGTATAAATCGGACAAAAAAATGCTGGTTCAGCTAGAAATTAAAAAAAAAAAAAGATAAAACCTCCAGTAGTGCTCGTGGTGACCTCTAAAGACTCACTCACTATATAAATTTATACATGCTCAGAGTATTCTGTAGCGAATGGGGTCTGCTCGAAAAGTTGGTCGTTTTTGTTTTGTTTGTCTTTTTGCTTCCTTTTGCTTTTTTGTGTGACTCTCACTGCATCCCCTACCCCATCATTTTCCGAAAAGCGGTTTCGAAAACTTAGTGCTCTTAAAGCATACTTTTTTCAGCAAGACCCTGCGGCGCAAACGCTGCCAAAATTGTGGATGCAGAAGAATATAAAGAAATTATTTTGAGGACCTCAGTGACATTTCAAAACGAGACTTTGATTCCACCTTTGAATTTTCTTTTAATCTTGGTCGACCATTTTTTTTTTTCGTTCCAACCTTCTTGTAAACATGCAGGATGAGTGAAGATACCCCGTCTGAATTCTTATATCATACACTTATACTCACGGCACCCCCTTTTATCCTCTTCCTTCTTAGGAACAAACGCTCGCTTTCGTGGGTCTGAGCTCGCCACGTTACCTCGCAGCACACCTTCCGTTCTATGCAAAGACCCCTGAGTTGGACCTTGCTCACGACGTTATCGAAGGCGCGCCACGGTTTTCCCGAAGGCAAAGACGGAGTGGGGCCAGCCGTGGACCGAGAATGCCGCGCGTAGTTGAGCGCCTTAATTTCCCTACCCTCGCGCGGTCCGGCGAGATTCGTCTGGCGACTACTGAAACTCATTATCCCGGGATCTGCGGCCTTCATTTATCACGGTGCACAACGTGGGTACTCTCGAGAAACGAGTGAAATTACAATATTGTGGTGTCTGTATGCTTAGGCAGCGGGAAGTTGCGAGTCAGCTCCAATGGGCGTGTGTTGTGCGAGCTGTAGATGAGGAATTTTTGCGAGTGTATAGTACAACCCCTAGCTTGGGGTCTGCAACGTGCATCACGCTGGACTGTGATATCCGACCATACGCCTGTATGACGCTCATTCAGATCGAGGTGGGCAAAACGCAATCGCGTTGTTTATGTTTAGAGAGCGGAAAGCTCTTCAGCTTCCAGCTGTGGCTGAAACATTTAGCGAGTGGGATACAACAGCTAGCCGGCAGTCATCGTGCATCGCGCTGTCTCGATACACGACCGCATGCCAGGACTACGCTCATTCAGGTCAAAACGGGTAGGCTTGGAGGATTGAACCCAGGATCACTCGGATGTACGGCACGAGCTTTCGCTCTCCGTTTTCCGAGCTGCGGTGCGTTGATATACTGGGTCATCGATCCCTTTTGAAAGTACACACAAATGTAAAGTTAGCGATGTAAACACGGTAGGGTTTACATCACCGTGGTCGGCGTGCAAAACATTCGGGCAGTTGCAGGTAAAACACTTAATTTGGTTACGTTATCGTTGACGGTCCGGTGCAAAGTGCTCGAGATTTGGGTTGAAGCCAAAAGCTTGCATAGGTTGATTAATTTACCGACCTAAAAGCTTTTGCTAGAAAACTGATTTGACACACGTTCCACCGAAATTGGATGTTGAGTTCCGAGAGTTTAGCCTAGAAATTGGATCTGAAAGAAAAATTGTATTTTTATGGCCTCTTCAAAGCTTACGTGTCCGAAGATCAGTAAACAAAAGTGCGACGTCAATCACATATTCTCTTGTCAGGACATCTTGTCGATGATAAAAGGCAAGGTTAATCATTACCGACATTCTCTGCGTCATTGGACGATTTTGCCATGGAAGGTTTCTCCTTCTCATTTACAATAACTTTATTTTGTTCTGTAGTTTCTTAAATATTTGTGACCAAGTGATTTTCGTCTGGGTATTTCGCACGCAGAAATGTAAAAAAAAAAAAAAAAAAACATAAAAAAGAGTAGATTGCTATAGAAGGGACCATAACACCATATTCACACCGGAACGCAAACGCATCCGCAAAGCGGTTACGAAGGCGTTTGTTTAAAGGTGGAGTACTTACGAATTCACGCGCAGTTGATGATGGAAACGAGCGGATCCGCTTCGCGGTTGCGATTGGAACGCCCGTGTGAATGCAGCGCAAGTCCGGGGTCACGCCGCTCATGTATCATACAAATGGAAACACGAGTCACCAGAATATCCGTGGTTCGAATGCCGCGTGCCAAGTTTCTGCTTGAATTCACCGTCATGCTTCGAATGCCTTTCGCCATTCGAAGCGCGGATCTCGCGGTAACTCGCGTTCGAACCTGTATGCAGAATGATTTTTGTATGATGCATAAGCAGTGGGACACCGGCTTAAAGCTAGGGCACATCAGGGAAGGGTAACCTTTATAAAGAAGTGAAAAATAGAAACGGAAATAAATAAATTATATTCCTGAACCACAGATCTCGGGATGGGCGCTGTGGACGTTGGGCGGTCGCCCACAGCGCCATCATTAATTTTGAAATTATTTTCGCTTTTTTATTTATTTGAACACGTGTTCAAATAAATAAAAAATTCCATCCCTTCGTGTTTGGAATGTGGTTATCGTCTGACGAAACTCTCGTGTTGGGCCGTTACTCACATGTTTACTAACAACGTGATGTCGTACCTAGTAGATAGGGGCGTATAAAAAAAAAAGGGGGGGGGGGGGGGCGTCACGGCCGGAGTTCGCCCAGGGCGCTTGATGATGTAAGGCCGGGTCTGGCTCAAAGTCAGAGAAAAATCGACTTTTCATTACTGTAGGTAGTTTTATTGACGCAAACAATATGCAAAAGAAGGTTCCACGTGTTATGGAATAACACTCGTTTCATTCAGTAAGGGATTTTCCCCTTACATAAACACGAAGCGTAACGCTGGATTAAGTGGGATTCACCCGCACGTCACTCGATGGGGCGAATTTCGCTGCGCAAACCTGAGTTTCGGGAATGCGCGAGATTATTATTTTTTTCTTCGAGGTTCATTAAGAAGACGCAATCAAGGTCGTGCAGCTTTTGGATGTTCCCCTGACAGCGCTGGAGATTTGAATAATGTCCAGAAATATAACGGTTTCGACAGTTTTGAGTGTATTTAGAGGCAATTTTAAAATTAAAATTACGTCGAAGATGAAAAGTGACAAAACAAATGGTAGTACGTACCAGAGGTGCTTCTTTTTTTTTATTTGAAGACCTTGACGGGGGAAGACTGAATGTTGCGGTATTTGCGTACTCGTGTATATACAATTGACAACACAGTTTTCGCTAGATGTATTTTCATTGGGATCACCGAGATGGCGATACAAGCGCCAAATGACCAATCCCCAATTTTCCTTCATTTCTCTACTGGTTCGCTCTAAAATAAAGCTATTTATGTTTCAACTTCCCCGAGAACACGGATGCAGCCAATCGCGGCGAAGATGAAACACATCCCAGAGAACGAGAAAGCTCGAAATACTAGTAAACCCCAAAAGTGCAATGTCGAAGGGACAGCAACCAGGAGGAGGCTTCCCTTGCTCCTCGTCCTCGCGTATATAACACTATAGCCGCATTTGAGCATCGTCGTTAAATAGGATTCTTCGATTGTTTGCTATAATTAGCTAAAAAATGCATTTTTTTAAAGTACATAATATTTTTGTGCGAAGATAGGTTAGGATTGAGAAATTGGGAAGCAAGGCATGTATAACCGATGAAAATACAACGTTCAATACACCAAAGAACTGGTGCGTTGTATGCACTATTAAAAAAAAAACCGTGCTTCTACTTTCCCGTACAACACTCGGCGAGCCAATCACCGCAATTTACGGAGGCAGCTCAGCGAATGACGATGCCGAAACATATGTTTAGACAAAAAAAAAAAAAAAAAGAAAACACTGTCTGAGTTGTGTCATTAAGCAATGCAAAACGTCATGCTTGCATTGCTTAATGTCACAACTCAGACTGCGGTTTTCTGGTCAAAACATATGTTTCGGCATTGTCATTCGCTTAGCTGTCTCCGTACGTTGCGGTGATTGGCTCTCCGAGTGTTGCACGGGAAAGTAGACACACTTGCTTTGTTTCGAGTATATACTTCGCTTCACCTTAAGTCCAGACGCCGTCGACGCCACAAGCCGATGGAACCAGTCAGACAGCATCATAAAGCCCACCGTCGTGGTGTCCGTCACACTGATCTCTACTATAGGAGGCTGGATGGCGGTTAGCTGCTCTCCGAACCTGGCGCAAGTGAAGCCACCGGAAGTTCGATGCTTGTCCCGAAAGTCGGGCGTGCGCTGGGCTTCCTAGTGCAATCAGTCTAGATTTTGGACTATGCTTTTTTGAGTCTTTGACTGGGTTTTAATACTCCCGTTCTGGATTAAAGTCCGAGAATGAGGCATTTGAACTTGGGACATATTCACAACTTCATCAACTAGAATCTCAAAATGGTTACATTGAATGGCTTCCCATCATACTTCTCGGGTCCGCATGCGCTCTTACTGCGCAACAAGCAGGCTCTCTTGAGGGAACACGCGAAAATCCAGCGCCCTCGACGCTTTTCCAGCCAGCACTCGAAGGGTTACAAAGCCTGCCAAGCGCTCACTTCCGGGACAAGCCGCTCACTTCCGGTGGGTTCATACCTGTTTGCTCAATACGCCATCCAGCCCCCTCTAGTGGAGATCAGTGGTCCGTCATGCTTCTGTACGTCTTTTATTATCGCTGAACCAATCAGAAACAGAAAAGAAGGATCAATGACTCGTGCTTTCCACGCTTCTCGATCGGTCCCATTAGCTCGTAGCGTAAGCTGTGTCTGAACTTGAGCTGAAACGAAGCATGGACCAACACACTGCTTACAAACAAACCCGGATTTGCCCACACCAGTTCTGGGCATTGCAATTGCGCAGAAACCAGATTCGCGTCAGATAAAGCATCTGCGCGTGTGCAGTGCCGACAGCAGCGCCAGTGCAGTGGTGTGACTTAAGAGAGGCGAGTTTGTCTATGCACTCTAAGAAAAAGCCCGTGCATCTACTTTCCCGCACAACACTCGGAGAGCCAATCAGAGCAACTTACGGAGGCAGCTCAGCGAATGACAATGCCGAATGATATGTTTAGACTAAAAACGCAGCCTGAGTTGTAAAATTAAACAATGCAAGCGTGACGTTTTGCATTGCTTAAAGGGATACTTCAACGAAATTTGAAATATTCCCGTCGTGTTCAAAAATAGGTTGAATATGATCCACAATATCCGTAAATGACAATCGCACGTTTGTATTTTGAGCCTGGTGGCTGTATTTTTCGTTATAAACGGCCCACTCTGGCAAGCGCTCGGAGAAGGCCCAGCGGAGACCACGTGACATCCAACGCAATCGTGACGTAGGTCGTCTCAAGACGTGCAAAGCTACGGCGAGGCTGCCGTCGAGAGGATGGCCTAGTTGTTCCAGCCACCGAAGCGGCTGCTTTTGTACAAATTTTGAGTGACGGGTTAATCTTCTATAATCTTGTAGGGGGACAATAGCGACTTCTGTGACACACAAAAGGCATTCTCGGAAAGAGGGGAGTTCCCCCTGCCGCTCTTCTCTCGTCGTGGCCGGAGGCGAGATAACCTCCGTTACTAGCTGCCAAGGTTGCTAGACGGGCATTACAAGCGAGGCATTAGCGACATCCACCAGGTGCTCTTTGCTAATCGTTTAATTCGTTTTAAAATTCCTTTTCGTGACTTTTTTAGCAAGATATTGGTATGTTCGATTTGATGGTGCTTTTTTGAACATGTGTAGACCAAAAAATGAGCACCGAAATTTCGTTGTAGTATCCCTTTAATGTCACAACTCAGACTGCGCTTTTTGGTCTAAACATATGTTACCGTATCGTCATTCGCTATGCTGCCTCCGTAAGTCGCGCTGATTGGCTCTCCGAGTGTTTTGCGGGAAAGTCGATGCACGGGCTTTTTTTAAGAGTGATAGGGCAAACTTTAAAGCCTCAGTCACGATGTCTGCGGCAGACACGATGAGAGAATGACCTGCTCACACGACTAAGCTCGTTCGAACATACGTACAGTGTGGTTTAAACGTGTCTGCAGAGAGAAATGTCTATCATCAGACAACGTCTACAGATTGTATTTTGCGTGATATATTAGTCACCGAAGGCATACTAAGAAACTCCTGACCAGTCCACGATTCACGAAGCAAGAAGGGCGATGAAACCACGCCGTATGTCTTAAATTATCGACGACTCTCGCTGCGTGACCACGGCCTTGGGGTTTTCGCAGTGCCCCCCCCCCCCCCCCCCTTTCCCGCCAATTGGAGCTCCTTTTACGATCGGTTCGTGCCAGTTCGGAGGCGCGCCGAATCCGCGTTGTTCTAGCCTTGGTCGGCTTTCACGCGATCTACCCTGGTTGGTCTATACGCGCACCGGGAAGATCGAAAGCGATCAATAGCGAGCATTGGCGCGGTCCTTTCCCTTCGTCATCACTTTCTGAGTACAAACGAATGCTCGCACTTACCGAGTCTGTATACGCCTCAACTAACTACGTTCCCTCAAGCTGCGCCGTCAGCGACGCGGATGCTCCTGCATCTGTGTCCCCGTCAAAGAGCGAGGCGGGAATTGGCTGTGTCTTCCCGACACGCGAGGGGTTCTTTGCTGGAAAGTGCATTCCCCGCGCAGCTCCGTATCTTTCTTACGTTGCGCCGGCGTCTTCCCGAGAAAGACCGATTGATGTAAACCGCTTAATGTATGCGGGCTATTGATGTTACTGATTATATAGACCGCGCAGTTATTCAGTATATACACTGCGAGAGTATTTAAAATTTTGTGGTATGACGCAGATTTTTGTTTTGTGTGCGTGCGTGTGTGTGTGTGTGTGTGTGTGTGTGTGTGTGTGTGTGTGTGTGTGTGTGTGTGTGTGTGTGTTTGCATTTGTAGTGTTTCCCTTTAGGTGAAATGGTTCGGTCTTCTATGTGCATGCTATGTGCAATGGCAGTTAATTATTGTATTGTTGGCTCGCGACGATCTTAGAGTGCGAAGAGGCGTGTTCGAGGATTATTGTTAAGGAATTAGTGTGGCTTTGTTTTGCGAATTTTTTGTATTTTTCAGTTATGTATAAAATCTACTCCAGCTTTGGATCCCTTTCGTAGAACCCGCAGTATTACTAAATAAATAAAATGGATAAACAAATAAAATATATCAGTTATACGTTATTCGAGCAGGTTGTATCCTTGGGATTGCTCATTTACTGAGGTACGGACATTGTTTAACGTTTTGTTAAAAAAATACAGTAAAAGAAAATAATTAATGGAGATGAAACGCGGTGCTTTTTACGCTGGCTTTTTAACGCACGTCGAACTGCATCTATTGGCCTCGAGATCGACCTAGAGGCGTCGCTACTGTCGCGCTATCATCATCATCAAAGCGGGAATAGAAGAACGGCCGCCCATAGGCTCTCTGCGTTCGCCCGCGAGACGGCGTAGATCCTATTTTTTTATCTTGTCGCAGACTATTTATGGGAAGACAATTCTAGCGGAAAAGGGTGCGGTACTGTTCGGTGCTTCGGTGAAGATCAAATCGTGTTGCCAACGTGCGGCCTAAATTTAAATAATCGCTTCTGTGGGTTCGTCGCCTGCTCTTGGCAGACGTTTGGAAAGCATGGATCACCAAGACTGATGCCTGTCTCCGGCTGAACTGGAATAGTTATGTTAAAAGAAAAAAAATCTTTAAAATTGGTGTATCGGTTTATCAGCGTGAGAATTCAAGAAAAAAAAAATTTCGACCCAGATAACATAATACTGGTACTGTGGGCTGTGAAATTGTAGTTTCTGTGCATTTTTTTAACTTTTAGCTTTTGCAGTAATATAAATATTTAGTATGAAGAGAAGTTAGCGCTGTATCAGAAATTACCTTGCTATTGAGTTCCTCTGCAGCCAATGTTTCCCTTTGCTGTGCCATAGTGTGCGTAAGTTTTTCAGGGTCTGAACAATTCAACTATGTTGCGATGAGGAGAGAGTGCCTCTTCTAGTTACGATCCGCAAAACTGCACGGTTGGCAGGACAACAAAAACAAGCGAAACAAACTATTGTTATATATCTGCCGTGACTGTAATAAACGAGTGTAACCGAGCAACGCAGCAATGTTCATGTTACTAAATGCTTTTCTCGGTAGTGTGGGTTCTCCCGTTTTAATTTTCTCGGTGAGGGCCGCGGATGTCAAGAGGCTAATATTATAAATTTCTGGCTAAATAATCTTCAATTGAAACACAGTAGAGTCTGCAACTCCAACAAACGATGCGCACCACGACACAGACAGCATCGGCCGCAGTGATACTCCACTACTCCCCCCCAATTTCACTTCAACGCCCACAACAACAACTGATGAAGGCTAGCGACCTTCACGAGACTTTCCGATCCCCGTCCGCCCTTACCTAACGTATATCGGGACTGGGCAGTTCATAGATTAACCTTGAGATTAATTTCGTGACGCTTTATTTGCGATTTTTTTTTGTTTGCTGGTTAATTGAAATCTTGTGCTTTAAAAAGTCAACAAGGGGTAAAAAATGCCTGCTTTAATATTTTTGACGTATGTATTTATTTTATGACATAGAGTTTTTATAATGTACGCTAGGAGTTCAACTGGCGCTACTGTCTATGTCCGTGACGCACACTGAAGCAGACAGCAACCAGGCTACTTTTCCGGTGCTCCTGTGCATTCCTATGGAAAAACGTGGCTGCATTTTGTCTCTTCGCCGGAAAATAACACGGAACACTTTGGTTATTTGAGTCCCACCGGATAGTATGTGCATAGATTAACTCTGTAAACGTGTAATTGGGTTAGTGAGCGCATTTTTCTTCATCAGTGAACGATGTTTAACTTCGCTTCATTTCAGTTCCAAACGAGTGATCCGCAGCAGGTGTGTCAAAACAAGCGACGATTCAAAGCAAAATTACAACCGAAAGGAATATAGAGTGTGTTCAAGGCTCGCCAGCATTCCGGTGATGCATATATGTTGCTAATATGCCAGTCCAGTCACTATTTGAAAATGACCCCGTCGTGCATGAGCGAATAAAACATTCATAACGTAGAGAATAAAGTCCGTGGGCTATGAAATGTATCTCTTCGATTTCTTTTCTCTGCCGAAAAGTTTTTATCGGGCACTTGTTTTCAAAACTTTCCAGCGTGCGGGTGATATTTTGAGCGTAGAACTAACATCCTCGCTCAGAGCGGAAAGAATGAAGCAGTACTTATTTAAAATCGGAATAGATTACGTGGCCTTCAATTTATTTTGATCGTACTTGCACGGGTAGTTACTGATCCAGTGTTACTGCGTAGTTCTTGCCGTCTTTCTTAATTTCCAGATGTTCTTCGTTCGTTTGGCACGTATATCCCCCATACTGAAAAGCGCCGACATCGTGTTCGTGCTAACAGTGTCCGACAGTGCACATAAATACACGTACGAAGCTGTTTTAGCACCGTTTTGAATGCGATGAATTTGAAAGAAAAACGCCGTAACTGACCACTTGTTTTATCGGCCTTACTGAGAAATGCTCCAAGCTATGTAACACGTACGAGTTATTTGCGATATTTGCCCTTATGATCGAGCGCAGGGAGAAAATGCACTCACTGTTTCCCATAGAAATGCTTTACCGGAAGTCAATTTTCGACTGGTTGCTGTCTGCTTCAATTTGCAGCAGCACACTAGCGCCACTTGAACCGCTAGCGTACATTGTAATAACTCTATGTTTTATTACACATGCTTGCACGGTAAACCACTTAAGCGTGCTTGTCATGTCACCGAGGGTGATTGTACTGTTTAAATAATAACTAAAAATTACTTCACTTTAAAAGGCTTCCCGTGTTCATATTTCTGTAGGACTTATTACTCGAGGTTTAGATCGGGAATGCAATATGCCATTTATGACAATGTAAAACTATGAAAAAAATGTGTAGTTTTAGCGTCTTTCATGCGATATTACCGGCAAAAAATCAAATAACAGATTTATCGATTGATTAGTCTGTTAGAAAAAAAGCAATTAGTCGGGTTAATTTCATATCAAACCACAGATCCACTCAACATTCGATGTTTTATGGAAGCTATGGTTCGTGCGAGATAACAAACGCACGTGGGACCAGCGATTGTAAACAAACCAACACACTAAGATTATTGAAGCTTCCGACTTAATAATAATCGCTTTTCTGAACTTCTACGCCTGTGAAACGATCCTACGCAACCTTTAGTAAGAACAAACGGCAACAAAAATATCAAACATTTAATAAGGAGGGTCACGCTCATTCGGAAACGGGCTTGCGTCGTCGAGATCCGTGCTTCTGAACGTGCGCCCGTAGCAGACATGTGCAAGTTACTCAAACAAAGTAATTTCATTTAATTTCATTTCATTTATTTACCTCAAGGGCGTCTTTTGAGGACGCAATTAAGTTAAGTTACTGAGTACTGACCTCAAAAGTAATTTGAGTTGAGTAGAAATTACTAAAATAAAAAGTAATTGAGTAAATTACTAATTACCGTAAAAAAGTAGCGAATTACTGTTGAAGTTACTTTTAAGTTACTTTTGTATGTTTCGTTACGGCAAAAAGAAAGTACAGAGGTTTTGATCCGTTAGCCAAAATGTGGTAGCCAAATATAGATCGGATTGTTTTTTCTAAGAAATGCTTTAATAGCTGGTTCTGCTTCTGCTTGCCTAATTGTTTGGTACTTTCTTGTTTGTTTGGTCAATGATGTACTGCAAATGTGTCATTTCTACTTTGAAGTTTAGCACTGCCTGAGCTTGATTTTTAGACAGCGTTTGCTTGTTTACAGTGTTGAGTAAAGTACTTTTGAAAAGCACTTGAAGTAAGGTAGAAAGTAAATTAGAGGTTATGTATTGCAAGTAAAGTAGTAAGTAAAGCTGCAGTGTTCTTAAAGTAACCTAATATAAATACATTTAACAGGATCTTTCATGGTGTCATTTCATTCCCTTTACAGTGTTTTTTAACTGGTACGCATTGCTCCAGAGGTAATATGATGCGCATCAGTTTTTTACCGAAATGGCAGCGAATATTGTATAAAGTCAAGTCGCCACAGAGTAGTTGTTTTACTCTGTCTGGACGAACTATTGCCGCGCGCGCAGCTGGCCAAGTAGGCAGCGCGCGCGTGGCCTAACGGTCATCGCGCTTGCTTTCCACGCTGAAAGCCAGGGTTCAATTCCTGGCCAGTGTTGCCGGATTGGGCTATATATAGCCAAATTGGGCTACATTTTTTTCTATTTGGCGTCAAAATTTCGTGGTTGGCTATGCGGCTATTTTGAGCCATTTCTAAGAATGAGGCTAACTTTTGTCGAACCTCGGGTTCGACGCCGAACTTTGAGTTTCGGCTTGTTAATTTTCGAACTTTTAATCAGTTTCGAAAAAAGAAATGTTTCTCTTTTGGCGAATCGAGAGGGGAGAGAGGAAGGGAGAAAGGCTTCAAACTTCTACAAACTTCGGTGCTTTCACAATGCGCCGTGAAGCAATGCTTGCAGAGTTCAAGAGGTCTCCCTGCAGCGCAGTGGAGCAAACCAAACAGATTGCACTATTACCACAGGCCCGGTAGCGCGCCTTCAACCCGGACGCATATGGCTCTGCCCGGACGTAGACTGAACTCTCCAAATGCTGCTTTGGTGCCCATTGTGAGAATCCTTAGGCACCCAGGTTTGTAAAAATGAGAAGTCCACAGTTTCACCACTGAACAATTGACTACCTTCCAATCGCTGCCCACCCACTAGAAAGGACAACACAATCAGAAATAGCGGGAACATGAATGGGTGACACTAATATGCTTCACAAGGAAACAGAGACGGGTGGGATATTGGTAAGGACCTGAGATATTGGGGCTCTGGTTTGAAACATCCAGTGTTCTGACTGTTCTTATTTCGTTCTTTTATTGTATGACCATATCACCCGGCCTTCACAATAAAGCTGTTTGTGTGTGTTTTGTACCTCTGAAAACCTACGAAGGAAGGGCCAGTTTTGTACGGATTTTCATTATTCTGAAGCTTTTTTTGACAAATTCACAAGTAACACAATGTACACAAAAGGTAATGCATCTGAGAGTTGCAACAGAGATTGTAACGTGTATGTATGAGTGTAAGAAAATGTCAATATAAGGCTTAAAAATCATTGTTTTAAGTCTCGGCTATTTTGGGCTATATTTTTTTTTACGGCTTTGGCTATATTTGGGCTATACTTCCCAGTCGTTTGGTGGTTTTTTGTGGGATCATCTGGCAACACTGTTCCTGGCCGCGGTCCAGTGTTTTCGTACCCATCGGGATCGACGGGGCTTTCTGCGGCGACGTTCTGCTCGAGGGAAGCCTCCAGTTGCTTCTAGGAAGAGGAATCGGCCTCGCAGGAGGCCTCGCGGAGCTCCAAGACGGACACACTGTTGCACTCGTAACAAACGTCCGACAGGAGGCTCAGCACCTTACGAAAGGCACCGCCGTGGGTCACGCCGAGGAACTCATGGACTCAGCCGCAATCGCCGGAATAGCAGAAGACATCTCTTCGGGGCCACACGAGACAACGCCGCATTCGCAGTTTGACATCGATCCAGTCCGGCCTACCCCACAACGACGACAACTCAGTGACCTTCTCGCCGAGTTCAGAGAGTGCTTCTCCACGTCGTCAAAGGTGCGCCAAACGACGGTTGCGAAACATCGAATTATTACTGATGACAACGCACTTCCTGCTCATCGGTCGCCGTATCGTGTATCTGCGAAAAAGAGAGAAGTCATTCAAAAGCAGGTCCAAGAAATGCTCGACGACGACATCGTCCAGCACTCAAAGAGTCCGTGGGCTTCACCGGTTGTCCTGGTGAAAAAGAAAGACGGGACTCTTCGGTTCTGTGTGGACTATCGTCGACTAAACGCCGTAACAAAAAAGGACGTCTACCCGCTGCCACGCATCGACGATACGTTAGACCGACTGCGCCACTCCTGATATTTCTCGTCGATGGACCTGAAGAGTGGTTACTGGCAGATTGAAGTCGACGAACGTGACCGGGAGAAAACTGCCTTCGTCAATCCCGAAGAACTGTACGAATTCAAAGTGATGCCGTTCGCACTTTGTACAGCACCAGCAACCCTCCAGCGCGTCATGGACACCGTGCTGGCAGGTCTGAAATGGCAGAGCTGCCTCGTCTACCTGGACGATGTCGTGGTATTCTCAAGAAATTTCGACGAACACCTCAGACGACTTTGAGCCGTGCTTCAAGCCATCGAGACCGCCGGCCTGTCACTCAAGCCAACATAATGTCGGTTCGCCTATGCGGAACTAAAATTCCTCGGCCACGTCGTGAACAACAAAGGTGTTCTACCTGACCCCGAGAAGACCCGCGCCGTAGCTGCATTTGCGCCGCCGTCTGACAAGAAGGCAGTTAGAAGATTTTTCGGACTCTGTGCCTACTACAGGCGCTTTGTTCGAGACTTCGCCAAACTATCCGCACCGCTGACACACCTCACGAAGGACGCCGTAAAGTTTGAGTGGACAGAAGATTACCAGAGGTCATTCAACGAGCTCAAACGAAGACTCCAGACGCCCCCGATTCTTGGCCATTTCGACCAGTTTGCTGAAACCGAGATCCGCACCGACGCCAGTAGCACCGGACTGGGTGCAGTACTCGTCCAAGTGCAGGACGGAGCAGAGCGAGTTATCTCATACGCAAGTCGGACGCTGTCTAACGCGGAGAGGAACTATTCAACAACTGAAAAGGAGTGCCTCGCTGTCGTCTGGGCAATAAAAAAGTTTCGCCCATATTTGTATGGAAGTCCTTTTCGCGTGGTCACAGACCACCACTCGCTCTGCTGGCTGGCGAATCTGAAGGACCCCTCCGGACGCATCGCCCGGTGGAGCCTACGACTGCAGGAGTTCGACATGACCGTGGTGTACAAGTCCGGCCGGAAGCACAATGATGCCGAGTGCCTGTCGAGGGCCCCAGTCGAGGCCGGTCCTTCCTGCACCAAAGAGGACGACGATGAGTGTTTCCTCGGCGCTCTGGATGTCAGCGACATGGCAGCACTCCAACGAGACGACCCTGAGCTGCGAGCACTCATCGAGCACCTAGAGGGACAAGGAAGCGCCGTTCCCCGCGGTTTTGTACGAACACTGCCAAACTTCTCCATCCGATAAGGTGTGCTCTAGAAGAACTTCAGCGACAACAGCACGGCGTGGCTGTTGGTGGTCCCTTCCAGTCTTCAAGAAAAAACTTTTCAAGCCTGCCACGATGACCCGACGGCGGGACACCTTGGTTACAGCAGGACTCTTGCCAGGATACGCGAAAAGTACTACTGGCCCAAGCTTGCCAAGACAGTGCACCACTACATCCGATCTTGCCACGAGTGTCAACGACGGAAGAAGCCACCGACGAGACCGGCAGGACTTCTTCAGCCTACTGCGCCGCCATCTACCCCATTCCAGCAAATCGGTATGAATTTACTTGGACCTTTCCCACCGTCGACGCAAGGACACCGATGGATCATCGTCGCAACCGATTATCTCACGCGGTACGCCGAGACAAAAGCCCTTCCATCAGGAACGGCTGTTGAAGTCGCGAAGTTTTTCATGGAGTCCATCGTCCTCCGGCACGGCGCTCCCGAAGTCCTGATCTCAGACCGTGGATCATCATTCATGGCCCAGCTGACGCAAGAAGTCCTTCGTCTCAGCCACACCAGCCATCGTCGCACCACGGCGTACCACCCGCAGACCAACGGGCTAACGGAGAGACTCAACAAGACCATCGCCGACATGATCTCCATGTACGTCGACGTGGAGCACAAGACATGGGACGAGGTGTTGCCATACGTCACATTTGCCTACAACACGGCCGTACAAGAGACCACCGGAGTAACACCCTTTCAACTGGTGCATGGGTGCAAGGTAACGACAATGCTGGACGCTATGTTACCCCACGAACCGGCTGTTGACGCAAGCGACGACGCCCAGATGGTTGCCCAAAGGGCAGAAGAAGTCCGTCAGCTCGCTAGACTCCGGATTAAAGCTCAACAACGTGTCGACACTGGCCGCTACAACCTTCGTCGTCGGGACGTCCACTTCCAGCCCGGAGACAGGGTGTGGGTGTGGACACCGATTCGCCGCCGCGGTCTCAGCGAGAAACTCCTGAAACGTTACTTTGGACCCTACAAAATGCTTCGTCGACTCGGGGATCTGAACTACGAGGTGGTGCCCGACGGAACACGGACTTCGTCACGCCGCCCTCCACGACCGGAAGTCGTCCACGTCGTGCGACTGAAACCGTACTACGCTTGATAGGACTGTGGACCTTATGTGTTCCAAATGACTCTTCAGTCTACCGTTATTTTTATTTGCTTTGTTCTCTTTTTGGGTTACATCGGGACGATGCACTTTTTAAAGGGGGAGTAATGCCGCGCGCGCAGCTGGCCAAGTAGGCAGCGCGCGCGTGGCATAACGGTTATCGCGCTTGCTTTCCACGCTGAAAGCCAGGGTTCGATTCCTGGCCGCGGAGGCGCATTTCTGTTTACTCTGTAAAGCAATGTTCTGGTAAATTCGAGAACCATGTTGCTTGTTCGAGGTGAGAATGTTCTACACGCCGAACCTTCTACGCCGATTTTTCCAGAAGCCCGCACGTGTACATAAGGGGCTCCGCGTGGCGATCTGCATTCAGTCTCGCCCCAGCGTTCGACTCTGCTGCCACGCCGACTTCGACGCCCGCGACTCTCTATTATTATCTCTTGTTCTCTTTTATTTTTGTCACAAGTTCGCCACATTAACCGTTTAACACAATCACCTTATAAGACACTTATTTACGTGACACTATTTAACACAATCACCTTATAAGGCACTTATTTGTGTCGGTCTTATAGCCGCCATTGCCTCACCCAGAGAAATGATCAGATGACGTCTTGAAAGAACGCGTTTTCACACGACGATACGCCATTTTTTTTTTTTTTTCAAAATCTGGGAATGTACATTGAAGTCGGGAGTTTTACTTTCCTCGGAAAGTACAAGTACATGTTTAGAAAATGTACTTCAAGTAAAGTACAGTGTTTCTAAACAGTAGTACTTTAAGTACCGTGTACTTAAAGTACTTTTTAACACTGCTTAATTATTATTTTTATATGAAACAATTGGGGGAGTTATTAAGGTTCCTCGAACGATGTTCAAATCTTTGAAGATCTCATAGTCTGTGTTTTGGGACGAAAATCAGCTCAAAAAGGTCCCCTTTGCGTTGCCCTTTAGCGCCCGATTCTTCGAGTATAGCACATACTACGGGAGCACCAGATGAGCTTCAGAGCAGGTGCTGCATCTTGTTGCTTCCTTTGAGCAAGGATCCAGTGTGTGCACCCGCTGTAGTGGGCGACAGTTTCTATGTTGGAGAGAAGCGGGAACCAGCCCTTTCTTTGAATCGGTCAAGTCTCCTTGAGCTTCGGAACACACACAAAAAAAAAAGAAAAAGAAACCGCCAGATTTATTTTGGCGCTAAACCCGCAGTTACTCAGCCTCTCATGCGTCGTGCCTGTTCGCTCCCCGCGCTTCGTAGCAGTGTTGTTGCAGAGGGGGTGTGTGCATGTGGGGGGCAAAACTTTTGGGGGGTTTTGGACTCTCGAACTCCTTTTCTTCCCCACCCCCTTTCGTATACCGCATGCTTCCCCCTCTTTGCAAATATCAGCTGATCTTTGAACATGTTCTCTCTTTTGTGCAGGAATGTTTGCTAATAGGCACAACAACCCCTAAAATTCAAAGTAATTTGTAATTTGAGTAGAAGTTACTCAGAAAAAGTAATTAAAGTAAACTACTTATGACCGAAATAAATGTGTAATTGAAAGTTACTAAACTACCCAGAAAAGTAGTTAAACTACAGTAACTTGAGTAGAGTAATTGTACTACGTACAAGTCTGGCCCGTAGCAGACGACGCCCGGCGGCATCCCCGCTTTCGCATGTTTCCGATTTCGGCCGCACGGTGGCGACACGGTTCGATCTCGAAAAAGAGCTCCTGGTAGGTTCCATTTTCGGTCTTCGTGCGTATGGCGCGGGATTTGCTCGCTTTCAAAAGCGACGAACATGCACTGAGGACCTGTAAATATTTAAATGGTGTGTATAGTCAGTACAGCTAAAGAAACGCAGAACATTATAGTCCCGACTCCCGATCCTTGTTTCGTGAGTTGTTTGTCGGCGTTTCTCATGACGCAATACAATTGATTGCGCCACGATAACAATGTGTGCGGGACTCGCCACGCCCTGCGCTTCTTGACTATATAGTTAAAACTATAGTTATAGTGACAATTAACTAGAATTATAGTTATAGTAAATTTTTTCCGGAATAAAAAGAAAATAAATACATTATTCCGCTTTTTTTTTTTTTATTAGCGCCGTGAAACTGCTCGAGACCAATGATAATGAAAAGAAAAAACGCTTTAAAGTCAAAAAGGAAACAAGAAAAAAAAAAAAAAGAAAAGAAACTCACGGGAACGAAAACGTTCACTTCCGTGTCTTATTTTTCTTCGACTCCGAAGCTTTTCGAGTTCTTTTATCGTAATCTCAGGTAGTTAGTTTCAAGAAGTGATTAACTTGCACGAGCTCAACCAAGATCACAATCTTTTGTTTTTCTTCTTTCACTTGTTCGATTCTCGCATATGCGGTGTATTCGGAAGTTGGTTTTAAATTCGATTTCCTCCTTCACGTTGCGGTAATTTAACTATTTCTCGAGAAGTTTAGTAACGTTAGTTAACCTTCTATGTTTTGTATAAGTAGTTTTGAGATACGTTTTTTTTTTTTTTTCTCTTTCTTTCCCTCTATTTCGCGATTTCTACGCGAGTTAAAGTTTGATTCTAGAGTTCGAAGGGGCGGAAGTTGCTTGATTCGCGAACACGGAAACGTCTCAGAAAATGATAAACGAACATAACATATATTTTTGCTTCTTCTCGTAAAAACAAAAGAAAAAAGAAAGAAGAAGTTGGAAATCTGTTAT
Organism: Ixodes scapularis; assembly: GCF_016920785.2. Classification (NCBI taxonomy): domain Eukaryota; kingdom Metazoa; phylum Arthropoda; class Arachnida; order Ixodida; family Ixodidae; genus Ixodes; species Ixodes scapularis. The sequence goes on along the minus strand of NW_024609846.1, from coordinate 112,083,087 downwards.
CTACACTTGACGTTCTCCGTGTAGGTGTTATATTCGCGCTTTTGTTTCCTCTTCTTTTTTAAGGGATGAAGATTTAAAACCTGGCGGGGTGTATGCGGCCCGATCAAAACCACATTCGACATCAATCAGACCCTGACTAAACGTCCTATCACAGAACTGCTCATCCACTGCCCTTAACTCGGTGATGCACTTTGAAAACTCCAGGGGCCCTATGCTACAAGGCGGGACCAAGGGTCCGGACCGCCCGGGCCAAAGCCGTCTGCTGCGATTTGTCAGGGACGCGGCGATGATCAATCGCAGCAGACGACGTTGGCCCGGTCCCTCGGTTCCGCCTGGTCCTGCCGTGTAGCGTAGGACCCCAGGTCAGCAGTCGTATAGTGCACCGGCCATGCTTTCTGTTTACAGCGGAGGCAGCAGGCTTCATTTCTGTACTCACTGACGGCTTAAGAACTGTGGCAAGTCCCTGGCATCTCATTATCGCTTCGATAGACAATCAGGTTCCGGCATCCGTCGTTAAGAACGCCGATGAAGCGATGCCGAAGCAAAAAGCGCGAACATGATATAATAAACCACGCCCTAGTTGCGGGCACCCGTTCTTAAGCTGTCCATGACTGCATTGTTAGTGTATGTTTAACAATTATTTATTCGTTTAAAATAGTTCGGGCCTTGCCTTCTACGCAGAAGGGAAAATAATACTGCATAAATATTTATCGTGCACTAAAATCTTACTAAACGCAATACTTCAGGCATACTCTCACTCTTCTAACTGAGCAATTAATTCATCGGAATAACAATTTATTGATGACTAGAACGATTGACAACTTACGCGGGCAAAACCACCACCACCACCACCGCCCCCGCCGCCGCCACCACCACCACCACCACCACCACCACCACCACCACCACCACCACCACCACCACCATCACCACCGCCACCCCCATTACCACCACCACCAACACCACCACCACCACCACTACCACCACCACCACCACCAACAACAACAACAAGCATCAAAACAGCGGTATACATTACAAATATTCATATATTCAAACAATTTAGCAAAACGTTCATTGAAATTAATTTAAAAAATTGCGAGGACGCCTAAGCACTATGGCAGCAAACAACGTTGACCCAGTCCCTTGGTCCCGCTTGATCCCGGCGTGTAGCGTGGGGCCCCTGGTGAGTCTTCTGGGTCCCGATTACTGTGCAATGTCATAATTAGCCAGATATTGGTTTTCAAAAATTATGCTTATGTATTTATGCACCCTTAGGTTATTTTTTAATTTCAATCTCACTTTAAATTTTGTATTTATATGCTAATCTAGAATTACTTCCTAATTTATAATAGCTCTTTTTTCCCCGCCGGTCATCGAGACACCGGTAGACCCCCATCCCGGCCCCTCAGCCAAAAAGTTTGGAGACCCCCGATATATAGTGTATAATTCTCTTAATTTGTATTTTTTTTACGATCAAGTCGCATCTTGTTTCTAATTGAAGTGACCGATATTGTCGGCCTGTATTCAAAACAAAACAAAAACAAAACAGCGCGAGTTTTTTTTATAAGCTCAATTTGTGTGATTTCCTGTTTTCTGAAAGGGTCCTTTGCGAGGCGTACGTTCGTCTGCTTCTTTTCCGGTGAGGTCAGAACGCCGAGTCTGATTGTCTCTGATTGAAGAATAGTGGGTAGACCTCAAAACAAGCTTCCTTTGAAGTCTACCCACTATCCTTCAATCAGAGTCCATCAGAGCTCGGCGTTCTGACGTCTCCACTACCGCTGCAAAAGAAATAGACGAACTTGCGCTTTGCATACGTTGCCTGCGCGCTCCATAATCAAACGCGCACATCATTTATATGCGGTTAATCGGACATTTTTATCAGCATGGCTAAGACGCCTTTTGGTGAACGCTAACTTCTTATTTGCCTTTGCGCATATCTACTCCGCATTCCCATTCCAACGCAAGACATTACCAGGCGAGACATTGTTTATTTTGGTTCAGGAGAGCCGCTGTTCCAACAGAAAGTCAACTAGCCACACCGTGAAGGGCTGTGGCGCCATATGTAATCGTCATCCTCTCCCCTTTTTGACGCATAAGATGACGCGATGAAATTGCGCTTCGAGATGGTTGACTTCAGGTACCGGGCAATTTGTCCTCTCGAAGCTGCGCTCCACCCCGAACAACAAAGAGGCGCTGCTGCTGCTGCGTGTATCGGGGGCGCGTTGTCAGCGTCGTCTGCTCCGGCCGCCGAGGCTCCCATCACGCATGCGCGCCCGGTGGGAATCCGCGATTGGGCCCGTCCCTTCGGCGAGCCCGCGCGCCGCTCGCAGGGGCCCGAGACGCTCCGAGAGCCCCGTCGCCGCCCGCCTCCTCCGCTTTGGACTTCCCCGCCGCACATGTTCGACAGTCCATCGGACGGAGCCACGGAGACCTGCGAGTTTGGCTGCCGCGCGCAACACGGCAAGTCGGGAGAAACCCCTCGCCTGCGTCGCGCATTGTGGAGCAGCTCGCTACGCTTTCGCCCCGTGAAGTTGTTTTCACCGCATTATTCTTTTGCTTGTTCGCGTCTTTTTGTACGCCAGTTGTCCCGGGAGGCAAACTCGCCGGTCACGAGGCGTCGTCGGTAACGCACTGACGACGTCTCTGCGGAAGACGCGTTGGAACTGCGCTGACGGGCGTTGCGATGTCGTGTGGTTGACAGCTGCACGCAACGGTTTGGTGAGGTGAGGTGAGGTGTGGTGTGCGTGCGTGCGTGAGCGCGGGAAATGTGACGACGTACTTCGGATACCCGGTGTTTGCCAGAGCGGAAGTATCCTTCTTCGACAACTCTCTACCAAATGGGATAATGCCGAGAAGAAGCGGCGGAGCTTGCCGTGCGCTCGCGCAGCTGTATATTGTGTTATGTTCCGAGCAACGAAACTAAAGTCGCTTTGTGTATTTCTTCGCCCCGATTCATTGCGGGAATTCCTACTGACCTACGAAGTTGCACGCCGGTTTCCCACCACTTACTGAATTGCCACAAGCTATGTAGTTCTGCTTTCCATCGCGCGAAGGCTGGCTCTGTTTGAGACTTCCTATAATACTTTGTTTGCCCCTTGTTCTGACAAGCAATAGCGGTTAGCGTGGCGAAATATAGATATTATTTCATTCGAAAGGTTGGGTTGTAAATTAAGATCGTCGACTACATAGGTGTCCTATAGCCTTTTTTTTTTTTTTTATCGCGGGTTCATAACTGCGCGAAAACGCGAAGGTAAAACAATAATACGTTCGCACACCATCGCGAAGGACGCGAAGTGATCATCCCTCTGCGAACGTACCATCGCGCACAATCATTGTTCGAGTGCGGCAAAGTGTGCCTAATTTTTATTTCTTATGGCAAGCAATCTGCCGACAGTACCGCCATAGCGGAATCAGCTTTAAGCTTTCTGCAAGTTAACCCACTCGCCACTCGCTGCTCGGCTAAGCTCCGAAAGTTCTAGCCACTTCCCACAGAGCCAGTTCACATCACCGATGCTCCGTATACTTCTCACTCTAACAAACGTTCGATGCATAAACGACTAGCGAGTCCGAACTTAGTCCCTTAAACCGATAGGGACCACCGCACGAAGAGTCGTACTCTATTACTCTCGCATCGCTCGTTTTCCAACGAATGAACTAACAAAACGACAACGAAACGGACTCTCTAAAACCTCCCGAGACGAACCGGACTCGAGAAACCAAGTACCCTACCATCCCTAGCTGCGCCCTGGAAGAAGTCTGCTCCGCGTACCCAGAGCCAGTGCTGCGTCGTTGTGTCCGCGGGCCAGCGCAGACGTCGGTGTTGTGAACGCAGAGAAGTGTTCGACGAGGCGCGCTCGCCACCATCTCGGGGCATGTCCGTCGTCGTTCCTGCTGCGGCTGCTGCTGTTGTTTGCGACCGACTCTACCGCGACGACGGCGACGAGGTATGAAGCTCAGCGTGGCCACGTACCGTGCGAGTACGGAGCGGCTGGCCTCGCTGCGGCAGAACACCTACGGCACGACGAGCGACCACAGGCGGGGGAGCAGTCTGGACAGCGGCGCTGCCAGATTCCTGCAGGCGCGCAAGCCCTCACGCTCGGCCATAACCAGCGTCTCCCTGCCCAAGGTGGGTGCGACGCGGAGTCAGGCTTTGTCGTTTCTGTCGGTTTTTTTTGTGCTTTTTTTTGGGCCAGTGGCTAGTGTGTTGTGGGGGTTTGGTGGAAGTGACTCCAGAGGCGGAATCTCGCTCGGCGGCATGAGTTTGCTTTGATCGCGGTGTACTTGGGTACTTCGAGATAACTTTATGAGGGGAAATTCGCTTTTTTTTCATTCGAGTGTACTTACTACGTTCGCGGGTCTTTTGAGAGCTGTCAAAACAGTGTTTTATTAAGTCGTCAGTTCTCGGGGTTTATAGCGCACACGCAGATATCTTTACTGTGAATCGCCTTGTCGTGTTGTCCAATGCGTCCTGTTGGTGTCGTGAAAAATGGTTGTCCGATTGAACGCCCTTTGACGTCCGTGTTATTTTTGTTTGTGCCATTGAAGTGAATGATTTCGACCCCTTTGGCTCGATGATGGTGGATGCGGATCAATGCTTGATGGTCCTCCCTAATTGAACCCGAGAAACGAGGACGCCGTGTCTCGGCACTGTTTTTTAAGCCTGATGTATGTGATATTCGTAGGGATTAGTTCTCGTAGACTTTGCGTCGAGAATTATCGAGAATTCATTCGCCTCTGAGTATGTTTAGACCAAAAAACGCAGTCTGAGTTGTGGCATTAAGCAGTTCAAAACGTCACGCTTGCGTTGCTTAATGTCACAACTCAGAGTGCGTATTTTGGTCTGAACCTATGTTTCGGCATCGTCATTCAGTGAGCTGCCTTCTTAAGTTGAGGTGATTGGCCCTCCGAGTATTGTGTGGGAAAGTAGACGCACGGATTTTTTTTACAGTTATAGGGTTCTTTCCGTGTGCTTTGCTTAGGATGACGACATCTCAACATTTTGTTTCGAACACTTTCATTTCTTTTTTGTTGAGGGGCCAGTGAATGCGCGTGTACCGGCACGAGGTCTGAGCAATGCCAGTGCTACGGTGGTATTTTGTTAGCGGCTGTTTCTTTGTATATTTCCGAGAGCGCCTGTTGTCGGCATCGGTTACAACAAGAACTGGCATCACCCTAAACAGAAAGACATTGAGGCACCCTAGATTTTTGCCAATATTTTGTTTTATATAAATTTCTTCTGTGTGTGCGCGAGTGCGCGATACAAAAAAAAAGTTACGGCCTTTCTCAGACGATGTTTATTAATAGTTCGCTTTTTAACTATTTGCGGTCCTTTTCATATAGACATAAATTGTTATGTGTTCCGTGTTTTTTCTGTTTCAGAACTGAATCAGTTCTTAATTGATTTTAAACTGCGCTATGAACAGGACAAATACAAAACTGAAACAAGGGAATACCGACACGAACGCGAAAAGATAGCGCTTCTCGTGTTCCAGTCGTTATTCACTTGTCTCAGTTTTGTCTTAGTCCTCGTGGCGGCGCAGTTTAAAATCAACTATGAATAGCCAACTAGCCCACACTCAAGCTTTGCTGAATAGATTCATACTGTTGTGACACGGAATTTATTGGCTACTTTTTAGGCTGTGGTGGTATGGATTTCATTGATAGCTTTATAGACTGGTTATGTGAAATTTATAAACTGGTGATACTAATTTATTGAATAATTTAACTTGTGCTACTAATTTATTGAATAATTTAACTTGTGGTAATAATTTATTGATTTTTTTTAGAGGCTGCAGTGATATGGAATAAATTTATTAATTTATAGACTGCCGTGATATGAAATTTATTAATTAATCTATCACTCCAAAAAGTATGTGCGTCTACTTTCACGCTCAACACTCGGAGAACCAATCAGCGCAACTTACGGAGGCAGCTCAGCGATTGACGATGCCGAAACATATGTTTAGACCAAAAAACACAGTCTGAGTTGTGGCATTAAGCAATGCAAGCGTGATGTTTTGCATTGCTTAATGTCAAAACTCAGACTGCGTTTTTTGGTCTAAACATATGTTTCGGCATCGTCATTCGCTGAGCTGCCTCCGTAAGTTGCGCTGATTGGTTCTCCGAGTGTTGAGCGTGAAAGTAGACGCACAGTCTTTTTTAGAGCGATAGACTGTGGTTTTGTGAAATTAATATAATTAATTTATAGACCGTAGTTATAAAAATCCTATAAATGGTGGCGACATGGAATTTATTGATTAATTTCAAAACTGGTGTAATGAATATATATACCGTGGTAATATATAATTTATTGATTAATATAAAGACTTTAGTTATATGGAATTCATTGGTTAATTTATAGATTGTAGTGATATGAAATCTATAAACTGTGGTTATTGGAATTTATTAATTGCTGCAGCATTACATAAATGTTTTCTGATTGATTAACAAAGAAAGGGTAGGTAATTGAGACAATTAGAAAGAAATATAGAAACAAAAGAAAAAGAGTGAGAAAAAAAAGGATATTAAGAGCGAGGGAAAGCGACGGAAAGAATTATTTTTCTTGTCTGGTCCCTTTAAGCTGAACATAGGAGTGCAGAGAAGAATCTGTTATGGGCGGAGGTACACTTAAAATAAAATTGCGCAAGGTACGCTACGAATATAGAAATATTAATCTCGTTCGCGTTTTAATTACTTCAATACTTGCGAAACTACCCATTCCGTATTGCGGAAACGATACTTCGTATAAGGTTTACTCGAACAGCGAATTTGTGAAGTCGTTTATAGATCGCGTTTTATTTCTCCGCAAGCTGCAGGCACTGCTTCACAATAAAATATAAAAAAAAAAAGAAACTAATAGAAAGAGCCGTTCAGAAGCGCACGCACGCACAAACTTCCTGGCTTCATAATGTTGCTTTCGAGAAGTTGCAAGGACAGACACCTCAATCTGCATGCTATTTGAGCACTTTCCTTAGAGAGGCATTGAAGCACGTACCACAGGCGCACCCTCGTAGCCTCGGGGCGACACATCTGGTCGAGCGAGGAAACTAACATAATAACTGCCACTTAAAAAAAAAAAAAAAAAAAAAAAAAAAAAAAAAAAAAAAAACGCTGGGCGGGGCGATTCTTTTATTATTTCTGTCTAGCTATTGCGGAATACGACGATAATAAGGCCGAAGGGAGCATTGGATAGCAAGATACTTGAATATGTTAGACTAGGCAAAGCGATTCTTAAGTTGTCAGCGGCTCTATCTGCCGGGTTAGATCCAGAAAGTTAAACTCGGTATTCCTAGGCGCACATAAATAAACTAAGCATCGCAGAAAGCTGACACTCCGTGAGAATGTGACGCTAGCGATAATGATAAAACGCGAAAGTTCGAGCGCATGACGTTTCCTCCATGAAAAGATGCAAAGGAGATGCAGAATTCCTCTGTGAGCCGACGTCCACCTGAGCCTAATGTTCGTTTATCCAAAATTTGAGATTGGGGGCGCCTGTAGCCTTTGTTTTAATAAAAAAAGAAAAGACGTGTCCAGCGTAAAAAACAAAAAAAACAAAAAACAATAACGCCTTCTCTAATAACAAGTTCTTTTTTTTTTTTTGCATTTAGGTAAATAATACGGGCGCAGGGAATCTCAAATTTCGGCTCGACGAACATTAGGTTTAAGCAAACGTCGGCTAATATAGACATTTTGTGTTTCCTTTTTATATTTTTAATCATCGGATGTCAGGTACTTAACTTTTTCGAATTTTATCACCATTGCTAGCGTCATATTGTCATTGAGTGTCAGCTCGGTGCGATGCTTAATTTATTTATGCGGGCAGAAAAAACATGTTTTATTTTTTCAGTCTAGCCCTATACTTCGTTTGCCTGTACGTCAGGGTGCAGCCGTCGGTATCGGACCATATCACTTTAAAAAAAGCCCGTGTGTCCCCTTACCCGCACAACCCTCGGAGAGCCAATCGCCGCTACTTACGGAGGCAGCTCAGCGAGTGATGATGCCTAAACATATGTTTAGACAAAAAAACGCACTCTGAGTTGGAGTATTAAGGGCGCCCTGCAAGGACTTTTTTACTGGTTTTTAATTTACGCCGAACTTGAGCGCACTGAACGTAGCAACTTAATGAAGCATCTGTTTTCTCGAATTTCGCTTTATTTAAAGAAGTTATAGGCAAATTGAAATTACTAGAACAAGCACAAAATAACCTCCTTCATGACGTCCTTGGTTGCTTGAGTGACCTTGAACTTGAGGAGGGGTAGTGAGCTCAGCGAGCGGTCACGGCTGCCACACGCCGTGTCGAAGGCTCGAGAGGGCGCCACTAAAGCATGTTCTGGCTAGGCTGTATGAAGCGGGCAGCCAGGGCGGCTCTCATTGCATTTGCTGCGCGATTAAACATTAATTCGGCATGACACTTCTTGGTCACAAACGATAGCAAACACGGGGCAAAGATCAGCGCAGAACGGGAGCCACTTTGCGCTGCTATACCGCCAAGAGGCCAAACCACAATCCAAAGCTGCTCGCCGAAGGCCTTCGCTCGGAACCGGTCGGATCCTCGACTGCAGCGCCGCCGCGTACATCCGGGACCTTTTACACGCTCACCACGGATAGGTGCCTGATCCCACTACACATTTCTAGTATGCGCCGCCTTTTCCACCGCTTGGTAGCGGGTATGTCGACGGGTCATTTCTTCTTTCCGTACTTTATAAACTGCATTTGTTTCTTTTCTGATGTAAAATGGTGAACAAAAACTACTTTTATGAATAATTGAAACGACTCGCGCCACTTATATTTCGTATTTCGTTTAAAAAGAAGCTTTTAGCGGTTGTGACCAGCAGTAAGCCCAGGACCAAAGACGTCACATATCGCGCGATTTCGGTACCGCGGGTCGTCCCCGAAGGTGGAGTTGGTTTCTGCGTCGTCCAGTTAAAATATGACGCACTGATATTTATTCACTCTCTCCGTGTCCACTGGCTTGCGCGAACCCCAAGACACGTGGAAACCGCAAAAAAGGTATACATGCTTAAATATGATTGCAGGGCCTCTTTAAGCAATGCAAGGGTGACGTTTTTGCGTTGCTTAATGTCACAACTCAGACCGCGTTGTTTGGTCTAAACATATGTTTCGGCATCATCATTCACTAAGCTGCCTCCGTAAGTTGCTGTGATCGGCTCTCCGAGTGTTGTGCGGGAAAGTAGACGCGCGGGCGTTTTTCAGATTGTGTGATGAAACTGGGCATAAACATGTATTTCCACATTCGCTAGATGATTCTTCCGAGCATTCATAAAGGTTCGCAGCTGATCCAGGTACTGAGGTTGGGACCTCCATTTGTGTTCCCAAGAAGGATGATCTAGGGAAGCCCCACTGGGAAAGTCGGCGCCGCGAGCAAAATATATAGATGCACACAGAAAACCCGCTTATGTCTCCTGGAATTTTTATTTATTGTTTACTTTTTTTTAAAGTTCTAATAAAGAAAGTACGCGAGCATACTTCTTGAAATATTAAATTACTACCACTGTCAGAAAAATGTTATTTTCAATTTTCGAAAAGTGGGAGACGAATATCACGATTGACGCATTTTTCGATGTTTTTGCACCAAAGACTGTCAGGATCTCTGTGTCGCTGAAGAACCATTTTACGTAACAGCACCTTGGAGGTCATATTACTTGCACACTTTTACTAACAGAACGGAGAGAATTGTTTTAAAGACACTTTAGTTGAGAGCAGCATTGACGTTGGAACGAAATGCTATCGCATTTAAAATTAACGCAAAAGTTAAGTAATTTACTCTTTATCGCTAACGGCGACAGTTACGCGTTTCTTTTCTTGTGATGAGACGTAGGTTGGTAACGCGTGCCTTTTATTTGCAAGTTACGAGAAACGTATCTCGTTACTTTTTTTCTGTAACTCATACAACACTAGATTAGAATGACAGAAAGTGGGATACACTTGTTTCATATGCCCTATATTTACATAGACGTAGGTATTAAATATTTTATCCGCCTAAAAAGACGTGCAAAACAAACTTGAAAATAAATTATAAGACTTTTTTAGGGTGTACTTGCTACTCTAAAACACCTCTCAAGATAAAATACGCTTTATTAAGCTTAATATTACCAGAACGTGGGCAGTGTGGGACAGGCAGTTACTCGAGAATATTACCCGCTTTAAAAGCTTTGCAACCGTGAGACATTTGACTAAATATCTCGTCCATCCTTGTGGAGAATATTCGACGATACGTGAGTGTGATGGCCGTTGGTAGTAGTATTAACGCCCATCAAACTCTAGTATCTTCGAATGTTCTCCGCTAGGATGGATGAGCGTGTGATATTTAGTAATATTTTTCAGTTTCCAAGCTTTTAAAGCGTGCAATATCCTCAAATGAGTATCTCCCTGAGCCTACATTCTGAGAATATTCGCCACTCTATCGGAAGACTTTGAGAAGGAATTGATGAGCATAAACCAATATGCACTAAGGCACGGGCGGACGGCCACCGATGAATACCTTATAAAAGTAAACAAATATATATATATATATATATATATATATATATATATATATATATATATTCTTTTTCAGTTATAGTCTTGGGACTTTGTGCGATCTTCATGTAATATATGCAAGCCTGCCTGAGTCGGAAACAGGAAAGGATATAGCTCGAGACTTCTTATAGCGACAAACGAGCACCAGTAAAGTTTACCGCTATGCGATTACTTCCGTAATATATCGTACTATATTTCTGTACTTCTCATTTCACCAATCTCGCCTTCCGTTTTACCATTTTCCGAAAGCCCCCGTTGAAAAGGAGAACACTTTGTTGATCATTCTATAATAAAAATAAAAATAAAAAAAAGATATATATACTTTAGCCTAACGTATTTTTCCACCGTCCTTCGGAACGTAAATGGATCCATGAGCGCCAACTTCAAAGCCCGCAAGTTCATGAATAATTCTTCGTCCCTCATCATTGCCGCTGCCGTGAGATGCCCGAAAGTAATCTCCTTGGTGTTTCATCTTTTACTGCCGTTTTGTAGACGTTTTTCCTTAATATCTTATTGACTCTATTTTAGAAGCAGACAGGGTACCGGCTCTCTTTTCTACAAGTTGTAGGACAGTTGGCCGATGGACCTTTTTGTTGATGGGGGGGGGGGGGGGGGGCAATTTCGGCGTTAGCTTGTGTGTCGAGGATCATGACATCGTGCCGCTAAGGTTGCTTCGGTTATTTGAATAAAAGGACCGGTTTCTTTTTCTTTTAATGCAATTTTAGTCTTGGAGAGACATTTCGGAGGGGGGGGGGGGGGAAGGAGGGAGGGAGGGGGAGGGGGAGGGGGAGGGGGGCGGCGGTTGCCCCAAGGGTTGAGACTTCTAGAAATGAAACTTGGAGGAATGTGTTTATCGTGTCGCGTAAAAATATAGGTGCCGTGAGCAACATTTCATTTCGCGACTTGTCGAGAAATAAGTTTTTTCTGGAATGGTAACGCGTTGGCTGTTATTAAAATATATACATGTGTTATGAGATTAAACGTTGTGTAGGTTCCGATTAGATTGCTCCGGGCCTCTAAATGAATGGCCAGAGATGGACGGAGATCATGTTGATAATAACGACAAAGGTGATAAATGCTAGCGTAATACCAATCATCGTAAAATGTTACATTTGTTTCCTCGATAATAAGGTGACATCCTGGCGCTGAAGAGAGGCCAGTGTAATTCAGGTGGCCTGTACAGTCAAAGAAGCCCCTGTTAGTCCACTTTCCTGCAGAGCGTGACAAAAGCCAATCACGGATAATGACCACGTGAAACGTCATGCTCGCTGTGCCTGCGCAGATCGTATCTAAAAAAAAAAAAAAAGATTTTGAACATTGTCATTTTCAGGGACCCTGGTGTTGTTCGCCGTGATTCGTCCCCTCGTGTTCTGCAGGAAGTTTAACTGGTACAACTTTTATTGATCCAAACACTGCTTATGAAGAAGCCCGCGTTTTCCCTCGCCGGGTGCGGGCTCTGCGCGTGCGCAGAAACCAGATTTGTTCAAGGCGAAGCATCTGCGCATGCCCAGTACCGACAGCAGGGCAACCGGAGTGGCCTGACGTCAGAGGTTCGAGTTTGAGACAGCTGACACTTACGACACGGCGCGGGCGGCGGCACTAGGTCCCGTGGTACAGGTTTCACAATATAATTGAGTGACGACGTGAATCAATCCCATAATCGTCATGGACCGTCGTATTGGCCCAGGAAATCTCAGGATAATTCAATAAAACACCGAAAAAGCGACAAAAAAATAAAAGTCTCTCCGGTGTCGAAAGACGTGTCTCGGTGACGACAGCCGTAAAGGCGTTTCTACTCCTCTGGGGGGGGTGAGCAGTTGAAGAGCGCACCAGAGTCTCCGCGAGCCTCAGAAACGAAGATAAGCCTTATCAGCTTCAATCTTATTGCTTGGGTACCTTTTTGTTAATTATGCAACGTCGTTGCATAATTATGTCTAATTATGCAACGTCATAGGCTGCGAGACGCTGATAACGTGCCCGGAGCTTAAAGATGCCTGTCGCATTAGTTGGCCCGCGAATTAATCACGGTAACGAAATGATGTTTTTTGAACTCTGACGGGTACACGTAGGACGGAGTTCAGCGTGCAAAAAAAAGTTTTTCGTTTAGAAAAAAAAAAAAAAACGTAAAAAAGACGTACGTGGTTTTAGTGATGCCCTTGTATGAGATCCCGATACACGCCAAGATTTTCTCCCAGTTAGTCCAATGCAAATCTGTGTGCATAGTATACGTGTCTACGAGCGATCTGTTTCGTCTATGGGACAGGCCATTCGTCTGGGAATGATAAGTCTATCGGACATGATGGATGACGTTGCAATGCTTTCCGAAAAGTTCTTTCCCGAGAGTCGCGGTAAACATGTTGTGGCCGACGTCGCTAAGTAAGGGTTCGGGGACCTAGATGTTAAAGTAAGAAATTGTTGAGAAAACACTTCTTATGCAACTTTCTGTGGAATGTTTGTAAGGTGAATGTTGCACGGATCGAACCATTAAATTAATAGCTAAAATGATTTCGCGGTTGTCCTATGCCGAAGAATAGAGGCCCCGATTCAAAACCACTGTAGTCGCCGACATCTAAATAAACGCAAAGCGTGGATGATTAGGTTCACCTTTCTTGCTCCCTGATTTGCTCTTCAGCGTTTTCATTGGCTATTGCCGGATCATCCGTGTCCGTGGAGCGTTCATGTGCAAATACATCACGAAATCACTCAATCACTCACTCATAAGAGGCTTGGGACTTGCCACGCTATGCGTGCCTTAAGCTGTCTGACAATATAATCAGTGGGACGTTCTGTTGGGATGCTCTACAATGAAGCCTGCAGTCAGCAGTTGTTCGAGTCGCTGCAGTAACTGCTCAGAATTTGTAGCCAAAAAAGTCTGTTTTTGTCTATGCAGATTACAAAACTTGCTGCTATGGCTGAAAATCCGCAAACAGAGCAACTGAAGTAGGGGGATAGACCTAAAGATCTTGAAACATTCTTATCATTTTTCGGGTTGTGAAAATCGACAAAAATGCCCAACCTCTTTTTCAAAAATCAATTAAAAAAAAAACATTTTTTAGGAGAAACGACGTGATTGAGTGTTGGCAATTTGAATGCGCCAAAAGATACATTTTTTGGGGAGCTTAGATAGTCCTGCTTTTATTACAAAATTCAAAACTGTCCAGAAAAGTCCAATTACTGGAGTTGAATGTTTCGTGTCAAATTAGCCGGGCCGTGCTATGAGCAGCCGGAAATGAGCAGAAATGATGTTAACGGCAATTATTAAGGTATGAAATGTTCTCATGGTGATGACTGTCGTGATGATGCAACGAAAGGAGATGAGCTGCTCAATTCTCGTGTCAGTCAGAACAGAGCTTCCGAACTTTGGCGTCACACGAGGAATGAGGAGTGAGAATGGGCGTCTTAGTGACATCAACCTGCTCGTAATAAAATTGTCGACCCATTTTTGCCTCGGTGTCATCGTGAAAGAAATAATACTTAAATAAACAAGGCGTCTCAATATTGTTCTTATTCACAAATTTTTAATGCGAAAGCATTAACAATCCCTTTAGAGCGGAGCCGGCGGCGTCTGTAACCGCAGAAAAACGCGAGAGAAACGCCCATTCTCCCATTGGCTGAGCAAAACGGCTCCTAGATAGTCATTGGCGGCCGCTTCACGAGAGCGCGCGCTCGGCAGCCACTCTCCTCTGTCAGGCGTTGCAGGAGGAGGGGGGGGGGGGCTGCTTCGCGGAGGCGCGTGCTCAGCCACCGCACTCGTGGCAGGCGTTGCCGGAGGGGGAGGGCGGGGGGGCTGCGGCCGCTTCACGAGAGCACGCGCTCGGCAGCCACTCTCCTCTGTCAGGCGTTGCAGGAGGAGGGGGGGGAGTGCTTCGCGAAGGCGCGTGCTCGGCCACCGCACTCGTGGCAGGCGTTGCCGGAGGGGGAGGGCGGGGGGGGCTGCGGCCGCTTCACGAGGGCGCGCGCTCGGCAGCCACTCTCCTCTGTCAGGCGTTGCAGGAGGAGGGGGGGGGGGGTGCTTCGCGAAGGCGCGTGCTCGGCCACCGCACTCGGTGGCAGGCGTTGCCGGAGGGGGAGGGCGGGGGGGCTGCGGCCGCTTCACGAGAGCGCGCGCTCGGCAGCCACTCTCCTCTGTCAGGCGTTGTAGGAGGAGGGGGGGGGGTGCTTCGCGAAGGCGCGTGCTCGGCCACCGCACTCGTGGCAGGCGTTGCCGGAGGGGGAGGGCGGGGGGGCTGCGGCCGCTTCACGAGAGCGCGCGCTCGGCAGCCACTCTCCTCTGTCAGGCGTTGTAGGAGGAGGGGGGGGGGGTGCTTCGCGAAGGCGCGTGCTCGGCCACCGCACTCGTGGCAGGCGTTGCCGGAGGGGGAGGGCGGGGGGCTGCGGCCGCTTCACGAGAGCGCGCGCTCGGCAGCCACTCTCCTCTATCAGGCGTTGCAGGAGGAGGGGGGGGGTGCTTCGCGAAGGCGCGTGCTCGGCCACCGCACTCGTGGCAGGCGTTGCCGGAGGGGGAGGGCGGGGGGGCTGCGGCCGCTTCACGAGAGCGCGCGCTCGGCAGCCACTCTCCTCTGTCAGGCGTTGTAGGAGGAGGGGGGGGGTGCTTCGCGAAGGCGCGTGCTCGGCCACCGCACTCGTGGCAGGCGTTGCCGGAGGGGGAGGGCGGGGGGGCTGCGGCCGCTTCACGAGAGCGCGCGCTCGGCAGCCACTCTCCTCTGTCAGGCGTTGTAGGAGGAGGGGGGGGGTGCTTCGCGAAGGCGCGTGCTCGGCCACCGCACTCGTGGCAGGCGTTGCCGGAGGGGGAGGGCGGGGGGGCTGCTGCCGCTTCACGAGAGCACGCGCTCGGCCAGCCGTCCGCAACTTCGGCAGTAGCGAAACGTGGCCTTCCACGCCAGTACACCGCAGATGAACTAAATGAGCGGAAGAACGACATTCATGCTTTTACATTCACAACTCGTAACATGTTCTTAGCTGTCCTCGGAATTTTTTCTCTATTTAAAGCACATATTTGTCAATTGAATACGTTGAAATTAATGTGTGTTTTTTTTTTGTGTAACGGAATGATCTTATACTTTGTTCTTCAAAATAGCACAGATTAGTAAGCGTCATAGTATTTAAGTGAAATCTGTTTGTTTTATTGAATTGTTTTTGAAGTGATGTGGCTTCCACGGTGCGTCCGTATTTTCACAAGCCAAAAAAAAGTGAACTGATCAGGAACGCACACAGAATGATTGATCACCGAAACATATTTAAACTCGTAATTTTTTTGGAATAAACGGCGCGTATACGGGTACAAACAGAAGAGGGGGTGAACCCTTTTTGATGCGCAACCCAAACAATCTCACAAGAAACTTTTAACTACTTAACCTCCAATATATGAATCTGCAGCAATATATGTGATTCCGAGCATTATGTTACTTTAAACAAGGATAAATCTTTGGTTATTCGTTCGTTTTTTTTTTGTAATTTGTCACAGACACAGATGAAATTATTGTCAAGGTTATAAATATTTTTGAATCGAATCGAAAATGAATCGAAAACGAAAGTGAATCGAAAATGAATCGAAAACGAAAGTGAATCGGAAAATAATTCACTAAAAGCGAAGGATTAAACGCCTTAAAAAAACTAAACGTAGAAACAACGGTCGCCTTCAGGACATGCAGGACGAGCTAGGACGGCACGTTCAGCAGTCTCGTGATTATTATTTTTCTAATACTCTGCCTAATTTTATTAAAAACGACCCTCAGAAGTTTTGGAGCTACCTAAGCAAGAAAAGAAAACCCATCGACCAAATATGTGTTGACAGTACAGTGATTGATGACACCATAGTGATCGCTCGTCATTTTAATGGATACTTCCATTCAGTTTTTTCTGACGCTGAAACGTACGAGTGTGAAAATCATGAGCGGTCCTACCTGAATGCTGATTGCATATCGCTTGCAGGCGTATTTTCCATGTTATTGAACTTGAAAACGAAAAAGTCACCTGGGCCTGATAAGATACCCAATGCCTTTCTGCGTCGTTTCGCGGAACCCTTAGCACACTTCTTAACAGTGATATTCCGCACGTCATTTTTATCGGGAGTTCTGCCGAATGATTGGCTCTTAGCACGTGTTGTGCCGGTGTTTAAAAAAGGAGACCACTTATCTCTGAGCAACTACAGGCCAATCTCGCTTACGTGTACATCGTGTAAGTTACTAGAACATATAATTTCAAATATGGTAACTGGCTTCATTGATAAAAATAACTTAATAACCGAGTTTCAACATGGATTTCGAAAGGGCTATTCAACAGTGACACAGCTAGTCACCACGGTGCACGAATTTGCCTCCTCTTTGGATAAATCTGGTCAGATAGATGCCGTATTCATAGACTTCAGCAAGGCATTTGACAGAGTGCCACATGGTAAACTGCTTTTTAAATTGGAAAGTATTGGTCTTGACTCAGCCATCGTTAAATGGATCGGATCCTATCTACATGGTCGTAGACAGTATGTCGAGGTTGGTTCTGGTTGCTCAGAGATGCTTGATGTGACTTCCGGTGTACCCCAGGGAAGTGTCCTTGGGCCACTATTGTTCTTGATATACGTCAATGATATTGTTTCTGTTGTGGACCCAGGAGTGAACATTCGTTTATTTGCGGACGATTGTGTATTGTTCAAAGATGTTTTGTGTACTAATGACCAACTCGCACTTAACTCAAGCTTAAGCTCTATACAGGACTGGTGCTACCAATGGAAAATGAAATTGAATCTCGAGAAAACTGTCTTTCTTAGAATCACAAACAAAAAGAAGTACCTCTCCTTTCAGTACAAAATAAAAGATTATAACGTCTCTGAGGTAGACCATTACAAGTATCTAGGGCTGACAATTGATAGTCATTTGGGCTGGTCAAGACACATCGATAACATTACATCTGCTGCTTTTAGAAAGCTAGGCCTCATTAGACACAAGTTGAAAAATACACCCCCTAACGTAAAATTGTTAGCGTTCAACACGCTTGTGAGACCTAAACTGGAATACGCCAGCGTTGTATGGGATCCCTTTACCAAAAAAGACATAAATAAATTGGAAAGGGTTCAAAGACGGGCAGTCAGATTCATTTACGATAAGTTCAAGCGATCAGATTCTCCCTCCTCTCTAATGCAGATAAACAAAATTGAATGGTTGCAGGAACGAAGGCAAATAGCAAGGCTAAAGTTTCTGTTTCTTCTTGCAAATGATAAGCTATCTATTAATCGTCATGCATATCTAAAACCCACTGCTACGAGACAGACCAGACATCACCAACCACATTCACTGACTCCGTACTTTGCTCGCACCAATCTTTTCAAATTTTCCTTTTTTCCAAGAACAATCAATGACTGGAATTCCCTGCCCATTGAGTCACTTCCTTCTTCCTACCTCATGACCGTATAGGTTTTTTACTGGTAATGTGTATCTTGCTCTTGGAAGCTTCTTGTCCTGTATTTTCGCATTTGTTATTTGCTGTATATTTTAACCTAGTGGCCTTTTTTGATATCTTTTGTTGAAGACTGTTTTTTGTCGTGTATTTTACGATCTGTATTCACTCCTGCTTGGACCATTTAGGTCCGCAGTATGTCATAAATAAAAAAATAAAGAATAAATGAATAAATTTTCTCGTTCGTAGAACAGTAGAGCCTGGTAACAGTAGAGTAATGCGGATTCTCTGGCCGAGTTGGTACTGAAACTTTCTACCAACGAAGTTAGTAGAAAACATAGAGATAAGATGGTAAAGAAAATTATAGAGGCAGACCTGATAAAAAAAAAATTCGGGGATCGATGTGTCAGCGTGGCGTCGATCGATTTGGGCGACAAAGAGACACAGTTCTTGCGAGCATTGGCGAGGCATGTGATTGGTGGAATGGCGCGATGATGCGGAGTATTTATACCCTTGATTTTTTGACGATTAAACCAGTTGAAGTTAGCGCATTGTGTTGTCTCGTTCCTACTCTTTGTCCCTGTCGTGAAGCGCTAGTATGTTCTCCGAGCCTTGTAACAGGATCTTAAAACTTCAGAAATGTGCTGTACCTATTTTTCTTTATTTAAGCTTGCTTTTGTACATTATGGTAGTCGTTAACAGGCCTATTGTTTTGTGGCTAATTTGGTTTTAAATTCAGATATATATTTTTATTTTAGTTCTGTAATTTGGTGTCTTCACCACAACCTCATCGAAGAACTAAAAAAAAAAGAAGATTGTTTTCAACAGTTGTCAGGATCGTGACTCTAGTGTACAACAATAAAGATTAATAATAATAAAAAAACGGTTCAATCATTAAGTTTTAAAGTAAGCACGAGGTACTAATTTCCACTTTTGACCAATTCCAGATGTTTATTAAAGGAAACTGGTCTTTGCAGCAACAAGGTGTATAAATTATACCCTTGTCTTTTGCAAAACAGAATCTATATCACTCAAATAATTAAATAAATAGATGAATGATACCAAGCGAGATTTGTTGCATGAAGTATATCCTCACACTTTCGAGTATTGACGACTTTGTAGTGCAAAATTGATGTCACTCTATATAAGCTGGTTGCGCTGCTCAATTAAGTCACTTCATTAGAACCGTGTTAAGTACACCGCGTCTGCCTAAATCTTAAAGAGTGAATGACAGATTGAGGAATTGTTAATCCAAATTCATTAGGACACGAAACGCCCAGAAACCGGAAACCCTTAATGGGAATCACGTGCTCAAAAATGGTATTATCAAAAGGGGGAAAAAAAAATAGTGTGACACTAGAAAACTCAAGAAAGGTTTAAATCAGAAACAATAATTTAAATGTACAGTCACCTCCCGTGCTCCTTTTAGAATATTTTTTTCTTTATAAAGTTCTTATTTCTTTGAATCTTTAGATGGCATACTAAAAGTCCCAAGATTATTAGAATGTCGACGGCTTCAGTCGTAATGAGGACTTGAGACTTAAAAAAGTAAACTTTATAGCGAGGACGGAGAACGTCGTTTATTTCTTCAGTTTTATTTGTGAACTAGTTATTGTGTCTCAAATGCCTAGCGTGGACGTACAGTATCTTGCCTGCCTTCGTTCTTGATTTTAAAGGCTTTATACGTGAAATATATTGCAATCCAGCAATTTCAGAAGCAAAAATACGAAACTGAATGTGAAGTATATATTTTTACCTTCTGACAACATTTATGAAACAAATTTGTAACCTTGCATTTTATAATAAATGGTTTTATATAATGAAAGTTTTGATTCGCAATGACATAGAATAGCTCTGAAGGAGAATTATGTGTTGAATATTTAAAATAAACAACAAATGATGAAGCGAACATAGAAAAAACTTAATTGTTCGCTTATATTTGCAATCAAACCTGCGATTAGCTTCTTGAGAGGTATCTTCAATATCTTCTTGGAAAATAATTGATAATGTTTGCTCTCCAGTGCATGGTTAAGGGAATTGAAAGAAATATAAAATTTAGTATCTCGATGTCCGTAGTGAAAGCTGGTGATTGCAGAGACAAGTGATTTTTAAGGTAATTCGAATAAATATCGTCTGCCTCTGTGACATAAACTAATTTTTCGCGCCATATAGGGCTCTAACGCGATCTGCTATTGATTTTGCTTTAACTGGGTGACAACACATTTATCGCGTCATGCACGATCGACTTAAGTCTGCAAAAACAAGTTTTCACGATTAGGTTGTTGAAATTAGGGCAAATGAAATCTGGGGTTAATCTAACCTCTTCTTGCATGTCGCTCTGAAATGTCTGTTTTTTATAAACTCACAGTGGTGACAAATAGTACCCTTACAGCGCTACCGTCCTGCTTTCTTTCAATGCACTATCCTAGCGAGTATAACTTCACGTACGTGTTACATTGCGAGACATACCCAACCTCAGGATCTGGGTTTTGTAAACAGCCTCCTCGTTTTAGGGGCTGGCTGGTTGCAGAAAGTAATCTTATCGTTCCGCAACCAACGATAATAGTCACAAAGCAAGGTGCGTGAATATAGCAAGCGTTTTTTTCAGCTGTCAGTGGCTTAGCAATAACAGAGGGTTGGACGGAATAAACGTAGCTGGGAATCACCGTCTCATTCTGTCCGATTTGCGGGCTGTGCGGTTATCAACTTGTCACAAAGTGAAGCATTTCAGTGCTATACTCTGGAACCTATGGAAATACGTCCTTCACGAGAATGATGGGTTTCGCTTCCAAAATAAGTAACACTTTTTTTTTACGCGTTTGGCAGCATGTGATAACACAAGTGACGATATGAGTCAGTGATCTGCATCTTGCTCCTTGACTTTGGAGGATATCCAAAGCACACTCGACGATCAGTTAGTCGCCTGCAGCGACCCGATGACCTCCCGATCCTCGGTCGGGAGTTTGAACATACGCCGTTACGTGATGAATAGGTAAAACGATAGCCGCTGGAATTGCAACCTTCCAAAATGTATAGGCTGCTCGCACTGCGGCGTTAAGGTTGGACAGCTCTGTACCATTCAAATGCACACAATCATGTTTGGAGTAAAAGAGCCCTGGTAGTACTGATACTCCTACTTCCAGTGCAGCTACTTTGGTTGCTGTGATTACTGTCAAATCCGCATAAAAAAAGGCTCCCAGGTACGTTAAATAAATAGTTGCTCCTAAGAACAGTATATATAGAAAATGCTTCAAAAAGAGTGGACGCTATCAGAAAAAAATAAAAAAAGAATACACTTTTTTGCATGTTTTTGTATGCGCATTATGATTTCTTCACAATCGAACAATGAAAGGTTTTGACCCTGAACAGATATTTCAAGTCATATTAGCTTTTTAGAAAATTTCGGATGATTTGTTGCTATTGAAGTGATTCGTCCAACGAAAAAAGAAACCAAAATTTGCGTCTTGCCTGGGAAAAAATGCGGTTGTGGTGTAGTAGCAGAGGCGTGCTACAAAGAGTCTACTTGCGAGTTACATGCAGGGAGCTCAATGCTCCTTAAGTACGTCATAGAGGTAAATGAGGCTCTCCACTATGGACTCTAGGACTTAATGCTGGTACTTTCAGACTAGGCCACCCATTACACGGAAGCACCTATCGTCAGTATACGCTGAAGCATGCGAATCTTACTTTTTAGGAAAAGGTTTGAATTGTCTTTAACCCAAAAAGTTTTTATTTTGTCGGAAAGCATTAGGAAGAATCTATCACCTCAATATACGGAGGATGCTCGGCGAATGATAAGGCTGAGATTATGTTTAAAGCTAAAATAGCTCTCCAAAGTGCTTTGAGGGAAAGCAGATGCATTAGGCTTCTTAAGAATGCAAACTGTGTGCTAAAAACTGTTGAATAATAAATATTCCCGAATATGCTTTTTTTTTTTAACGATGTATTGCTTTTTAATTCCACATTCCGCGCATAGTTTTGGCCGTACGTTTCCTATATCACTATGACTTTCTTTTTGTTCGTTATTTTGGTGTCTTCTTTGTCATTGTTGATGTGAATTCATGAGCGAAACAAATCAGTATATATACATGTAAACATGCGGCGTAAAACACGGCTGCGCTATGCGCTACGTGAGAAAGACCGTCCCCGTGCGACACAAATGTTAGAACTACAAACGACTGACGTTGTTTTCCATTGTATGGTCGGATGCGTGTTTTGCCGTTGCCCACAATTTTCGAGCATCAGGTTATGGAGGAAGCCCCGGATCTTTTTCCTCATTAGGACCCGAATTTGCCAAATTGAGGTCCAGCGTGCCTGGTGAATTGTTCGCGCACCTACTTCTATATATATATATTTTTTTTTTTGCAATCTAGCCGCGGTTAGTTACCGCCGGAGCAGGCTAGGGTTACGTCATAACAACGTCGTAACGTTTCACGCTCATCTGTCTCTCGCCCCTGGGCGATGTTGATAAAGTCGCGGTCTCTTTAGCGCGATAATTTAATGGCCCCAAGCGAAACTGCGAGGATATGTATACACAGGGCATTTTGAGCAAGACAGTTCTGTTCGCCAGCAAACTAACTCCTGTTTGCCTAATTAGATGCGGTGCGCTAACAGTACGTTTCGAAAAAAAAAAAAAACGAAGAAACACAAAAAAGAAACTTAGAACTGAGATTTAGTGAAGAATAAAAGAAAGATAGAGAAATTGTACTAGGATCATGTGACGGGCTAGTTGGTTTCACATTACGAAATTCCTCACTAAATATCAGGTGTGAGTCAGCGCTTGTCCGTGTCTGTGTCTTCTACTTGTCCTCGTCTTTAGCGCTACTTTAAATTTTGTACCGTATAACCAACTAGCCCGTCACATGATCCTAGTATAATAAACTCAAGGTGCGGCTCAATAAGTGTCCACTTCTTGCTTTGTGATTCGTTCTTCGGCATTTTTATCGTCTAATGCTGCAACTTGATTGGCTGCAGAGGTCAAGTAAGATGTCCGATATTCGCTAACCCCTGTGTCTCTTAAAGGGGCACTGAAGTCATTTTTGAAAAAAGGTGGCTTTTGATCCATATTGCTTCAAAGTTGTTAGTTCCCTTATATACCAAGTCCTATATTAAAAACAAAAACGCCTACACATCGCAGGGCAATAGAAAAACATGTTGACTCTTTTTTTATCGCGGACTACATTGTGTGGACCAATGAAATACCTACAATACGCGCAGATTCCGCATTATTTTATTATAATTCGTTTCGAAGAGAGTCTGGTAGGTACACATTAGGATAAGACTCTTCTTTTTCTCCGCGGGCGAAGCCATCGCTTGCAACTCGCCGACAAGCGCCCTTCGTCGACCACTTCACTCGGAAGAAAATTCTTCCCAAATAAAGCGTGTTGCCATCTTTGAACACGCTTTTAACGAGTAAATAAGCTACGCACGATTGTGATTTCGGGTTTGTTGGAATGCTTAGAGCGTCTAGATTGAGTTGTCACCACGAAAGGACGATCTCAGAATTGACTTCAGTGCCCCTTTAATCTCCCAGTGACTTTTGTGACGTTCGTAACGGAAACAACTATAAAGCTCTAAATACGGTATATTACTGTATGTGTGCTCAATTCCATCTGCCTTTAACGAAAAGAAACCGCAAAGTCGATATAGCTTTGTCAGAAGATCATAGCGATGTGTGCTTTAGTGTTCCGGGGTTATAAACGGGAACACTATTTACCATGGGAGCCTTCGCGCGCGAGCCCTACTTTATTGGCTGGCGAAGCCTCAAAGCCGTCGTTTCATTTCTTCAAAGGCGAGCCTTTTTGCGGTCAATTCGCGATGCCCGCGGAAGCCTCAAAATGTGCCACGTTTGTACTCGTGCTATTTGCGGCGGCCGTCATTTGCGATTCAAAAATCGAATGTCTCTGCGGATTGCCTTTATAGGCTGCTCAGACTGCACGCTGCGGAATCCAGCGCATTGCCAACAGGGTTTGCGCAAACGCTCGCGTGCGTATTATTTTAATCAGTTTTTTGCTGCGTGCCATGAGCCTCGCAAGCGCTGTTTGACTTTCATATCCGTGGGGTTGCTCGCACTTCAAATGCAATTGTGGGTAGTTTGTGGATTGTGTGTTCAGCGTTGCTGCATTGAAGTAGAGGGGGAAAAAAGAATTGGAAGGAATGCAACATGTGCGTCAGTGCGCAAAATGCCCAGTTCGACAAAAAAAAAGGATACGAGTTCTGAATCTAAAATAGGGTCCTTCCGTGTGCGTTTTCGGACTTTGACTGACTTCCGCCTTTGGAGTTAGGGCTTTACTCCGCGAGGATATGACTTTGGTTGGACAAAGAAGCTTGCCCCGGAGAGGGAAACTTTAGAAAAATATAGGGGTGTGCGAATACCGAATAGTAGTTTTCGAATCGAATACCGAATCGAATCAAGAAAAAAAAGCCGAATATCGAATCGAATATCGAATAGTGATTTTATTTGTAGGAATTCTTCAAAGTGTGCTGCGAATGAGATTATTATATGTGCAGAGTATGCACCTGTTGCAGAATATGCATCTTGTGCAGAAAAAAAGCTAAAATGTAAAAAAATTCTGGTGAAAAAAAATAAATAAATGAAAGCAGTTGCTGTTGGATGTTGGGCACTAAAGATCCAATTTTATGGCACAAATATAATCTATCTTCCCTAAACGTCTAAAAAAACCCGAAGTTACAGCCACGCATGCCTTTTTTAAGCCCAACCTAACACCGCGACTTTTTTTTTTTTATAAATGTTTGCATATCTCAGAAAAGGGGCATTTTGCGATATTTGTTTTTCATTTTAAGGAAGAAAAAGGGCACCCGGGATGTTATTTCACGTAAATAAACAGATAGGTGTTAAATCTTAGTAAACAGGCTTAAACAATATAATCTGAAGTAAGAAAAAAAAGCGTGGTTAGGTGGCGCAAGACACCGTCCAACTGCCGCTATGCATCCATTTTTCCGTCTATCTATTTTGTTTTAGAGAGCCTTGATTTAAAAGAGGGAGCAAGCGAAAGTGAAACCACGGAGACGGCTCCAGGGCAGATAGGTCGTAAGTGCGCATGTGTTGTGTTGTCGCGAGGGAAAAGGCGAGCAAACAGAAGGGCAACGACGCCTACTCTCCCTGCCCTGCCTGCCTGCCTGATCCCGATCGACGCTTTCGTTTTTTCGTCACCTTCTCGCACTTCGTAATTCAAACGCGGCTATCGAACGGTTGGAAACCCTCTCAAATCTAGGCACACTATTTTCTAGTGATGGGACGAATCTTTATCCGAATCGAGATTCGGAGCCGAATCTGAAGATTCGGAAAGATTCGGAAAAGTAGCCGAATCTCGAGAGATTCGGAAAAGTTCGGAAAAATTCGGAGCGTTGCCATGGTGTCCAGATCACGTTGATGAGTGTTTCAACTTTTCGTGATATTAAATTCACTAAATTCTACAAAGTGCACAAAATATTGTTGTAATATAATATCATAGTAATAAATAAAATGTACCGTTTTGTTTATAACATTCCGGATGTTTGTCGAGAACAGTAACCAGACATCGCGGGAAAATTGGTTTCGGTTCCGGATTACGACCCAAATAGGCATGCTTGGTGCTCGTGGAAATACAAGCGCATGTTTTCATCGCGCCGGCCCCGGCGGTTCGGCCAGTTCGAACTTCAGTGTCAGTCGGTTGTGGGGCAGGCGGTTTGACGAGAGTTTGTTGGGCACCAGGAACCTCCGGCGTTGTCTGCGGGGTCATGGCAGTGACCACCGCGGCTGCCCTTGCGGCGAAACGCAAGCGCGATAAGTTCCTCGTGGATTTCGTCAGGCTTGGCGTGGTCGTCCCAGCCCGGCGGGATTCGGCGGACGTGTAGCCGGTGCAGCGGCGGGTCGACGGAGCGCGAGGTGATGTTTACGCGAAGATCACGTTCTCGTACTCCGGGGTTCCCGGAGACCGAAGACGTCCACCGTGCTCGTCCGAGGTTCGCAGCAGTCCCCCCCGGAAAAGGTCGATGCCGTACGTGCGTGGTTCAAACCACGACCAGGTTCAAACACATTTCGTGCCCACCCCACACAAGTATGTTCGATTCGATTATCTTCAACGTGTGTCCACTCCGGTATTGTTATCGGAACACGGGAAACAATCTAAAGCTCCTTGCGCTGTACTATTCTCCTGTACTGCATTTGTACCTTTCTGCTTAATGATACGATATCTGAATTAGTTGGTGTTTGTTTCTGAACAATAAAGTTGCGGTGGACACCCCTGTGTTGTTTCTTTTTCATCAAATAAAGTTTACGTATACAAAACTTGCTGCCGAGGACGGAGAAACGACAGTGCGACGTTTTTCTTCGTCGGTGTCGGTACGCGGTCGAAAGTTGGGATGAGCAACACTTTTCATCGCTCTCGCGTCTTACGCAGCTCTAGAGGAGACGAATCATTTCCTTGCATAAATATATTTATTGCGCGTTGCGCCACATTATGTATACCACACAGCATTTTGCTACATTTTGCTTTAGCGATCACCGCGAAACTTTGCATTGGTTAGGCTGGACCTGGGCGCCTGCCAGGGTTTAGAGTAAGAGTACAGTACATACCATACGTTGAAGTAAATAAGAGAAATCTGGTGATATGCAGTAACAGTACCTAAAAAAAAAACACAGCTGATCGCGTTCGCGAGGTTTACGAAAGTGTTCACGCCGCCGTCTGCAACCAGCGACGAACCTGACGAATCTCCGAATCTGCCGAATATTCGTCGCGGGAAGTTCGGAAATTTCCGAATCTGTCCGAATCCGAATCTCTGGTGATTCGTCCCATCACTACTATTTTCCCGTTCCGTTTCGTTCCGAATCAGAATTCGTGGCTTGAGGTTCCGAAAGAACGACGACGATAACTCGGCTGGTTTTATCGGCGTGTTTAACGTGGTTTTCTTTCTGTGATCGTGCAGTCGCCGATTTCTGTGAGTGCGGCAAGTGTGTTTTACATCGGTGCTTCAATTTGAAACGAGGGGCTTTACTCGTGAAAAGAATTGGACATGGCGCGGGATTTCGGCCTCCCAACAATTCCTCTCTGGAAGCGGCGCAAACGGGATGTTTCGGTTGTGATTCAAGGGTAGGTTGTATCACGATCGTGAGTAAATCTGCGTACTATAAAGTTCGTGGCGTTCGGTACTTTTCTTTTTACTAACCTGTGCGTGTTAGATTTTTGTGGAATGGTAGGACCAAGAGCTGTTTTTCGCATGGTTTGTCTAACAACACGGCGCTTACATCGGGGGGAAAAACGGCTTTTTTTGTCAGCTCCGCGGCGACCGCGCGTCTTTGGCCGAGTATATCGAATATTCGAGTGACCGAATACTAGGAATTCGATTCGCGAATCGAATTATTCGGGAACTTTCTATTCGATTCGAATTCGTATATTCGAGTATTCGCACACCCCTAGAAAAATATGTTCATACAGCATCGATTTTCTTTTTGATCGTACGCAAATACTGATATTTCGCTATTGGTTTAGATGGTCACATATATTCGACGAGGCGAGGGTTTTTTCAGCAACCTCTGAAAATATTGGCATTTCCCTTTTTAAAGGGCCGACGCAACAATATTTGCACTTTCAGTAAATACTGCTTAGAATTATTTCTTGACAATCATCGCGCATAAAACTTGCGCTAGTTTTTTTTTTCTTTTTTCCACGCAATGGCAGTGGCAGCAAAAACTTCGAGGAAAACAAGCAGCGTTCCCCCCTCAACTTTCAGTCAGGCCACGCGGCCACGGGATCTGTAGCCGATTATATGCTGCAAATGTTTATCATAGCCACACTCTGCGGTTGGCAAACACAGGGCACGCGCTGAGTCCCACACATTGTTAGGTTCAAATTCCCATCATCGTAGTCACTACCCGAATGCAGGCATTGATTGTCACGAGCCCAAATCGAATGCTCACTCAGGGCTCTAATCTACCCAACTTCAGACAGTCACCGCAGAGCTCGCAAAGCTCGATGACGAAATCCTGGCGACCACATTGTTGACAACGCCAACAGTGCAATCCACGCAATTTCGTTATCAAGTTTCGCGAAGAATAGACTGAAAAACAAGAAGTCCACTTCGGTCCTTGAAATTACGCGGCTACAAAGAAGCTCCTTAGTCAGTGGCTTTGAGTGCGAGTATAACTTGTTGTCCCACAAGTGCCAATAAGCTTGTGTAAAGTAAGGAACATTCCTACCCAATATTGTTGCACGGCCCGTTTAATGCCTCTAAGCACAAACTCAACTCATTAACTGTCATGCTGGTCGTAATATATTGATTACATGGTTCTGCCTTACGTGAAATTTTGCGCTCTTGTCTCTGGCGTCTAGTTGATGTCCATCTGCAACAACATCTGCGTTAGCAATGTACATCAGAGTTGCGCATTTATGAACCTGATTACATTTTGCGCACACTTCGCTCCACGATGGATCATAACCTTGTCCGACTGGAACGATCGGTACCAGGTTCGGCTCACAGTTTTGCCAAATTGGCCAAGGTAGCAACCACTGATTTACTATTAAGCGTCATGATCTAGTCACAGACAAAATAGAACCTGGT
Source organism: Ixodes scapularis (assembly GCF_016920785.2). Taxonomy (NCBI): domain Eukaryota; kingdom Metazoa; phylum Arthropoda; class Arachnida; order Ixodida; family Ixodidae; genus Ixodes; species Ixodes scapularis. The sequence continues at coordinate 112,054,602 of NW_024609846.1, read as the reverse complement.
TATGCTTATGATTGAGCGGTACCGAAGACTATTGCGCAGGTCTACAAGAAACTTCATTATCACTGTCTCCGGGTAAACCTTGCTATTCGCTGGAATTTATGTCTTACTGTTTCCAATATGAGCTCAACGCTCAGCAATCGTTTTTTGTGGAGACCTAATCTTCGAGATTATCTATTGGTCGCATATCATTGAAAAAATGCACCAGGCCAAAAATTTACTGATTTTGTATTTTTAATAAAACGATTTCACTTAAACGATATATGAGTATACTGCTATTTATTTTTAATATATGAATAATACTTTGAATTCCCGCAAGTTCAAAACCCCGAGAATAAGGAAGAGGTAGAAAAGTGGAGTTCAAACACGCAGGAATTGCGCAGTGCCTGTTTGTTCCTTTTTGTACGTGTTCCTACTTCTCAGGCTCTTATAAATAGGGACGGTCTCAAACCAGTTTGTATTTTATAAACTATGCCCTATTGGAAATAACCCATCAGCCTTGATGTGTTATGGGACCCTTTTAGCCCTTCAAACCCTTTAGACCCGTCAACCCTTTAGACCCATCAACCCTTTAGACCCATAAACCCTTTAGACCCACAAACCCTTTAGACCCGCAAACCCTTTAGTTCCATCAACCCTTTAGACCCATTAGCCCCTCAGAAATTGAATTCTCTATACTCCGTTTCATAATTAGTGTAAAACACTGTCAAGGCTACTAACACGCGCATGTGGCTTCATCAAGTGCAAAGGCGTGCACAAAGCTCATCATATAGTCACATGTTCGTGCCAGTAGCCTTGACAGCATTGCGTACCAAGTATGAAATGGAGTATTGGTGTTCGAAAACCTCTCGAGCCAGAAATACAGCTTTAAAAAAGGTACACGGCAGGCCCAGATGATTTCAAACAATTGACAAAGACAAGATTTCAACGTAAGATGAAAGCAAAATTTCATTTGAATGTTATACACAGAACAAACATTTGTACTTAAGTTGTAGGTCACACAACATAAAACGTGATCATATTCTAACGAATTGTTACAGAAAGTCGAGATAAACACAGAGATTTAGTGGCAGATGCTGCTCGACGATGACCTAGCTAATTATAATGTAGGTAGAACTCCGAACTCCTACACTTTAAATTTCTGTTTGAGTTCAGTGCCACATGTTCAGAAACACACTATTTTCAGCATATTCACTACTATGCTGCAATGAGAAGGCATCAATCAGCACTGGTTTACTAAAATAATGGATATCTCACTTTACGATGGCACCATCTCTTTAAAAACAATAAAAACCTAGTTTGTCATTCTGGAATCTTACTAAAAAACAAGTTAACATGCAAAGTACAAAACACTAAATTGTCTTCAATCAATATTCACGACCTGCACATTGGTTACCAAGCTCTGTTAAAATATTCATGACTGCTGTATCACATAAATTTATTACCATTAAAGGGACAGTGAAGTGATTATCACAGAAGTTTGGGCTATTTGGTATACAGACAGAATTGAAAACAAAACAGTGCAAAGACAAGGACAAAGTGAAAAGTCACCGACAGGACGCAACACTGACTCTCATCTAAAGATTTATGTTAGCATTCAATATAAATAGCACACATGCTATACCAAATAAATGAAGGAAAAAATAAATACATATCACGTGTTCAATACAAGATTGTCACTGCATGATTTTCCCTCCTCGCTTTAAATATTGCGGCTCATTATTAGAGAGCACGACTAATTACAAATGTACAGTTGCAATAAAGAGGTCCATCTCACAACCAGTCCCGTTGACGGTAGGTTTGAAGTTGACCTCAGCCTTCAGGTTCTTGGTCGATATTCGAAGGTCGTCACTTCCGCACCTGGTCAGTTCACTGTCGAAGTCCGTCGCTTTGGGAATTGGTCAGTTCACCGTCGAAGTTCGTCGCCTCGGGAATTGGTCAGCTCACCGTCGAAGTCCGTCGCCTCGGGAATTGGTCAGCTCACCGTCGACGTTCGTCGCCTCGGAAATTGGTTAGCTCACCGTCGAAGTCCGTCGCTTCGGGAATTGGTCAGCTCACCGTCAAAGTCCGTCGCCTCTGGAATTGGTCAGCTCACCCTCGATGTCCGTCCCTTCGGGAATTGGTCAGCTCACCGTCGGAAGTCCGTCGCTTCGGGAATTGGTCAGCTCACCGTCAAAACTGTGGTTCAGCCCGCCGGTGCCTGCTCGCAGCCCACCGGTGCCTGCTCGAAGCATCGCCAAGCACAGCCGGTCGCTTGTTCGGATCGCAGCCAAATAGTCCTTGCCGCGAGCTCTTCCAGCCCGAGCCTCTCCGCTCTTCTTCCACCTCTACTTCTTTAACAGCTTACAGCATGAAAACCCTTTAAGAAAGATTCTGACGTGGCCCAGAACGCATCAAGGAATCTTAAAGGGTCCTTTAAACCTTTTAAGAAATCTTTGTAGTCCCCCTTAGACCTTTCAAAAGGTTTTGACGGGCCCTTTAGACTTTCTTAAAGGGTACGTCAAACCCATCAAAACGTTTTGATGGGCCCTTTAGAGTCCCTTAAGGGGTACGTCAAACCTGTTGAAAATTCTTGAAGGCCCCATCAAACCCTTTAAACAGTTTTGAAGGGCCCTTTAGACTTATTTTCAGTAGGGTGACTACTTGCAACTAACTTTTAGTGTATTTTGTGTTTTAGCAGTTCGCTACAGGCGTCAACATCGACTAGCAACTCATGTTCAAACTCTAAAAGTTTATTTTGAATATACTACTAGTAAAATTAAACACTGCTTGTACCTGGGTCAGACGGGATCAATAATGGCCTTCAGAACGAACTCCTTTAAAAAAATAGTCGAATTAGCTCGCGATCTTGCGCTGATTGGCGTGCGCTAGGTCGCCCATCCTTTAAAGGAGTTCGTTCTGATGGCCTTTAACGTGCCCGTCTGACAGCGGCCTATGGCTACGTTTACATGGATGCCACAGCAGCGCATCGGATCCAATTAGTGAATCGGATCCATTTCAACCACTACGTTTACATTGATTCGGATTGACCAGTAGCGGCACCTCGTGTCGAAGGATCACAACGGAAACCTCGTGACCTTCAGATTGTTTCCGAGGTTTCCGGTTTGCCTAGCAGCATGCGAAGCAAACCTCCCGTAATCCCTCGCTCGAGCACTCGATTCGATCCGCTAGCGTATACATGGAAAGTCTCGATTCGGATTGACCATCTCAAACCACCCCGTCCCAGCGGATCGGATCGGATCCGATCCGACCCGATCCGAGTTGTTTACATGAACCGATTCGATTCGCTAACTGGATCCGATGCGCTGCAGTCGCATCCATGTAAACGTAGCCTGTGACCCTTCTGCTGTTTACAAACAAGAACCGTTGCTTGCGTCCCAAGCAACGGTCTGTCCAGCCTGCTTATGCAACCAGCGCTAGAAAGCATAAATGCTACACGAAAAACAAAGTTGGAGATTTAGCGAGGCCGTTCGTGTGTATGGTTTAACGTCTTGGGGGAGACAATTTGGTTTACAGCAATATTAATAAAATTTGAACAGATGTCGCGCTTCTTGGTCCTTTTGGCGATCACCTGGAGAATAGGTGGTTAAATGTTTCATTGTCGTTTTAAGCAGCGGTGTCAAGGTGAGGTTTGTTCATACTTTTTTATGAACCGGAATTTCGCTGGGATGTGGAAGGCTAGCACCACGTGGTGTCTTTTCCAAAGAAAAGGGTTATAAGTATAAGTTCCAAAGTGTTTTATAGAATTAAAAAGAAAAAAATACTTTCAGCCTTTCCACTTTGGTGAAGAAGGAAGACCATGCGAAGAGGCTATGGTGGGAATGAAGTAATGGCCGGCCGCAAGTCGGCAAGCCAGAGTGGAAAGGCTGGAAAGGTTGGCGCCATCTATGAGCGACGGCGACGACCGGCTACCGGCAAGCCTGTTTGCAGGTTCCCGCCGCCGTTTATAGACGGCGGTAGTTGTCCAGAGTTTGGTGTCATCATTTGTTTGCTGGCGTACGCGATACTTGGGAAACTAGCCCTTAACAGCGTCGCCGTAAAACAAGGTGTATTCTAATGCATCACCTTTTGCCAGGAAGGCGCCACCGGCGTTTATATCAATTAACGAGGCTTCACAGATTTGGTGGGCGTTTTTTTTAAAATTTTGTTATGTATTTTTAGCGCACCCCTCCAGGTTCCACAACAAAACGACGCATTCTTGACTTTTATAAATATTTATTGTTTTGCACAACGGCTTAAACATACTGTAAACCATGTAGTGCTGTGCTTCGGCATCTGAATTTTTTCTGATTTTCATGGTATTCCCGGGGAGTTGGAACTAGAATCACTGTATGTGACAGCGTTGCCGAAGTAGCTCTACACTTTACCTCTTGCCGCCTATCGCCGCGATTGGTCTAGCGCGGTATCATAGCAACCGGCCGAGCTGGCTCAGTTTCTATAGCAACCGGACACAGCCGAACAACGCCGACCATCGCCGAAGTAGCGTTCGGATGTCTCGGATAGAGTTCCTGTATATGCTACCTATACAGGAACTCTAGTCTCGGAGTACCGCCCGCGTTCCTATCGTCTGCTCCTTTCACATCTCGACTAGCGCGAAGTTCAAACGGTCAGTCCGCGTCTGTGCGTGCGTTGCACAAATGGTGAGTTCAAACATAGGGCGCCATTAAAAAGTAAAGGGAACATTAGTAACGCTAACGAATAATCTTTGTACTTCCAAAAGTAAATCAGATATCAGATTATTCTCTTGATTACTTTCTAAATATGAATTCGGATGATTACAGAATTACTCCAAGAAGTTATCGATTAGATTTTAATCGATTAGAAGTAATCTGATTACTTGCAATAAGTATCGTATAAGTCGGTTTGTATGTGGTTTTTTTCGCTAATGCTTTACCGACTTTTACCGCGTTGCAATGAACGAATGGAGGGATAAATTGAGCTAAAGAGGCCACCAGACGCCGCTACCGGCTCGGTTACCATGGTAACTTACAGGCCCAAAACGGAGATCACTACATGGCGCTTCTCACGTTGTAAATCTAGGTCTTTTTGCGTCGTATCGATACTATACATTGCTAAATCTATTGTTACAGTGGATTCCATCGAAACCGCAGTCCTCTTGCCTTGGAGCGGGAGGTGGAGTTGGGTTTTAAAACGCTCGAAGGCCACACATAATTCTAGTAACAGAAAGAATAAAAACGCGAGGGCGTCTCTTTCGCATGTCCGTTCGACACGCTCTCGACGTTGCCTCCTTCCTTCTTCGTGCTTTCGTGCTTTGATTGCATGTGTACGCTTGAGGCGCGTAAGACGCCGAAGCATTATGGAAGGTGGGAAGCTCGCCCTGGAGGTGGGACAACTCGAGTGTATCTTTGTCGTTCTAATCCTGTCAGTGACTACAAGGAAACACAGAGTTGCAAAAATGAAGCAATCGTGAACTTGAGAGACGCCTTAAAAACGTTCATAAACATGGCATTTCATTCCAGAACGGCGAACCGATAAAAAATAAATGCAAATGCTATACTTCGTTTTAGCCCAGACACTATATGGGCTGACGGGACCGATCACAGACAGCCTCAAAAACGCACCATCGTGGTGTGTTCGTCATATTTCTGTGCGCGTTCTATCATCATTGAACCAAATATAAACAAAAAAGGCCTAGTCACTTGGGCTTTTGACGCCGTTTGATTGGTCCTTTTACCTCGTAGCGTCGGTTGCATATGCACTTCAGCTGAAACGAACTATAAACACGAAACATGAACATGTTCGCCTCGCTGAACGTTGCTATCGACGTGTCTGAAGCTCGCCTCATCACGTAGAATTGAGTGCTTTTGCCAGACACTGAAATTTGTATACTTTGTTTACTGCACGCGATATGAAAAAGTAAAACGTAACCGCAAGATGTAAATCTACGCTGCTCGTGAAAGCTAGAAGGAAACGTCGTTTCAAAGTGCCCTAGCGCCGACTTGGCACGTCAGCTGCGAACGATCGGCCGAAGCATCCGGTCATCAATTTGGACGCTTCCGAAAACTGCGTGTCTCGAGGCGATGTGTCTGCGGACTTCCGTAAGAAAAATACATTTTGAAGCAGAACAATAAATGATGCACGCTAAAGAAAAAGAAAAAGAAAAGAGAAGCAGCGTGAAAATTTTAATAAATGTCCTAGAAAGCAAGAGCAAATTTGTTTTTTTTTTGGCTGACATGCGATTTGTTGTTGATGTGCCGGTCACCTAATGACTCAAACGTTTTCATCCATCATACAGCATCAAAAAGATTTGCATGACTTCCGTGTAGGCGAGGTCAACATAGAAAATGTAGCAAAAAATATAATGCTCTCTATTAAAAAAAAAATCGGTGTATTTTTTAGAGCATTCGATAGCCAATTCATGCAATCTACGGGGGAAAATCGGTTAATGAGGAGGCCGAATAAATAAACACTGCGATGGGACACTGAGTAATGTGAAATGTGGTGCGAAGTGTGACGAGAATAATCCTTGGAGAAGGGGAACAAGGGAACAAAGGAAAATCAATTTTTTATGGAGATTTGTGTCTGTGCTTTGTCCTTTGTCCTCCTTGTTCTCCTCGTCCAGGGCTTATTTTTGTCATTCTTGCCCAGCTCGCTTGTACCTTTGCATTCAATTGCATTATCATCGTGCGAAGTTTCTCATCAAATATTTTCGTGATCATCTTTAGCCGATGTCCCTCCGTAGGTTCTAGTGATTGGCGCCCCGTCAGACCTGAGGGTTGCGCGTTTCACAACTACGGATACTTTGAAGTTACACACTCACTAACAGCTCAAGAAACGGAGGGCAGGAATAGAGATAACGATAGATAACAAGGGCGTATCCAATGGACCCCATATTTGAGTGCGCTGTTCACTGCGCATGCTCAGAACGAACTTGCATTTATAAGCTGCCAAGCCTGGCAACCTTGACTGTGTGGAACGCACGTAACAAAAGGACCGTCGAATCTACCCCTTTCAACTTTAGCGGTGCGAACGCTGCAGAGGAAGTCGCCTCCTCTCCAGCGTTTGCTACGCTAAAATGGAAACACAAAACCTGCACATGATGCCATCGCTAGTGGATCCGCGACCTGCTGCGAGCGCCAGACACCCCGAGGCACGACGAAGGTCGCCGCAGAGCCTCGCGTGCGTCGTGGCGTCACCGGATGCCAGCGTCGCACTCGTTGTGAGACACTACTATGAGTGTATGTGGATGTGCGTTTGTGGGGGGAGGGCGGGGAAGGGGGGAGGGAGGAGGGTGCAGAACTATTGCCTGTGTGTTATTGCGCCAAGTAGTTCCTCCGAATTTCGTTGGTTTTGGTTTCAGTTTGGGTCTTGGCGCGAGAGACATGCATTCGGGTGAGGATGGTGCTAAACCGCGATCGCCGTGCATGTAGCCATATCCGCGTCTCTTCGAACGTTTCGCCCGAAACACGAGCCAATACTTTGACTGAAGCACTCGGACCGATTTACGAGGTAAATAATATACTGCGGTCGATACTCATCGAATTTTATTTGTCTTGCGACCGACGCAGATATGTGGCGTAGAATTAAAAAAGATCGCAGATTTCATCGGCGATGCAGTGTTTTGAGGTCACTGATGCGTAAATTTGTCTGGTTCTGAAACATCATACCACGGGCTCGACATACCGAAATGGGATGACGGACATGACCACGGCGCCGAGTGAAATTTCATTGCATACAGAAAGTTCCCGCTGCAAAAACCGAGGGACCCTGGGTTCAATTCGCGTCCTGCTGCTTATGCCGGTGAGCTCGATAGTCATCCGCGATACGGTAACAATTGGGAGTTTTAGCGAGTCGTTCTTGGAGCATACGGTTCCGAAATCATGAAGGGTGCAGCAGGTCCGTCCTGTCAAGCCGTTCGGGATATTTAACGCATTTTAGCGAATCGTAAAACTGGCGCAACCATGTAACAATGATGGTGATCGTGTTTGACTGGCAGCGCCATCTTCTATAGTCAGTTACAGGCGAAGAAAAGCCTTCGAGGGAAAGGAAGGATGGGAGGAGGAAGCAGACAAAACGCTGAAGAGAGGAGGAAGTTTCCTCCTTTTTTTCCTAGCATTCCGTCTGCTTCCTCCTCCCCAATCTTCCTATCCTTCGAAAACTTTTCTTAACTTGTAACTGACTATAGAAAACATGTGAAACATTCTGCAGCGTGCGAAACCATCGCGTCTCGTGTTCCGGCGAACGACTGATGTAAATAATACCGTCGACGTAACCTTTACCGGTCGGAATGTCAAGATCTGGGAAGCTAGATAAAGAAAAAGTGTCTGAACGACCGCAAAGGTAGGTGGAGCGTCTCGTTCATCCTGAACTTGAACGATCGCTCACGTTGTGTGCCGTCGAACCAAATCATTTCGTCTGGTCGCGGTCGCCGCGTCAGCTAGTCAGCCCGCAGATCGGAAACAATTACTGGCAGGCGTAGTTTACAGCATTCGTGATCGCTTACCATTGTGAGCCGTTCTCGCACTGATTTGGTTCAACCTCTCATATGAAGCAGAGGAACATGGATGTCAAATTGCCTCCCGCTGTCCTAAGCCTGACGCTCGGCTGGGGCGGCGGATAAACCGACCGCCATCTTTTCCCCCCGAGTCATGAACGGTGCTGGCTGCGTTCCGGTGACGACTGCAGCGGCCTGAGTCGAAGACACGAACGACTCGTGCACGCATGCGCAGTGGCGTCGTCGATGCGTTCGAGGACGAACCGTTCGTGTGAAAGCGACTTGCTAAAACTCCCTAGTAAAGAGTTCTGGTTCCCTCTGTCTCACTTGTGCGTCACGTTGCGCGCCATTTGCTTCGTTGGTTTTGACAACGTTGGCTAACGACCGACGATACACCGTACCGATGGCACCCAACGACCCACATGAACGCACACGAGAAATGCGTCATCAATTTGTTTTACAGGGAACTAGCGGCGCACTTAAACCAAGAAAACCAGAAAAAGCTTAAACAAATATTGGTTTACGTTTGGGACATTCTAGATAATATTATAATAACACTGTGAAAACGTAGGTAAAAAGAAGAATTTTATATTTTTTTAATTGGTGAACTGAGCAAATTATTTTGGTTGAACTATATTCAGCTGCGCAGTGAGACGGCGTGTGTCGGTTGTGGCTTGGGCTCCATTGCCACAGACATATGTCCCCAAGTATAGTGATGACGTATAAGCTTCCACTCTACCCTTATCCTCTCACTATGCACTATCATCTATATCGTAGTATGCTCTATTATAGCGTTGTATGTCTTCTCTTTGTCCAACATGTCCATATAATAATTAACAGCTTGTTCTTTTCTTTTCTATGCTACCTTTCTCCTCTGCTCTTACGCTTATCTTGTTTTAATATGCATATCATAACTAGAAATTTCCGTTGAACTTGAAGCTGCGTGTCCAAAGTGACTAACGTAAATACAGGGTAATCTTTACTTATTCGAAGCAGATTTTTTTTTTTTTTTTTTTTGAGAAAGGCGTCTTTACTGTAGTGAATGCCACCTTCACTTTAAGTTTCTCGAGCTTGGCAACACTTGTGGGGTGAACCGTTACAGTCCTGTGAGTGATTAACTAAAATTAATTAATTCACTTTTTAATTATTGGTTTTAGGGGCCATGTTGCAATTGTAATTTTGAAGACAGGCTCCCTAAAAATCTTAATTTAGTTACATGAAAAGAAAGAAAAAAGAAACAGGTGTGGAGATATTCGTTGAGAATTTCTTCCCTTCCTATGCTACGATTTCGAAACTGAAGGTTCCAAGTGCGGCGGAAGCGCTGACCATGTGACGCTTTTAGAAGTGACAGTTTCGGAACGTACAAATCGTCATGATCTCATATATACACTGCACCTGTCAGGGTGCGGCTCGGGCTACGCAAACCCGCTGGGACAGTCTTTAGCACTCTCGCTTTTAATGCGTCATTGCCTTCGGAGCCTCAATCTAAACTTTTGTGGGATGGGGAGCCGGTGCGCCAGATAGCGTGGGCGCTAGAGGCTGTCCCAGCAAGTTTGCAACGAGCCGTCGCCTAACAGCCGCAGTGCAAATATGAGATCATGACGATTTGTACGTCACTGTCACTTCTGCAAGCGTCACGTGGTCTGCACTTCCGGCGCACTTGGAACTTCCAGTATTGGAATAGGAGTATAGAAAGGGGAGAAATTTCGACAGATATCTCCAAACCGGATTTGCCTTTTTTTAATTGTGTAAGTTGGTCAAGCATTCTAGGTCGGTTGTCTTTAATATTACAATTGCAACATATGGCCTATAAAACCAAGAATAAAAGTTAATTAACACATTTTAGTTAATAACTCCCTAAACTGTGACGGTTGTTCGCCTTTAGAATATCCGCCGAGATTAAGAAACATAGTATAGTGAATACCGTGGTTACGTCGCAGTAAAGACACCCTTTTTAACAATCTGTTTTGAATAAAAAATATTACCCTGTATATGGGTTATGGCTTTCATCTTCTTTAAAAGAAAGCTTAAAACAAAATACTCCCTCCAGTATACGTAAGGTGGAGGATCACATCGGGTAAAGTGCTGTAGTAGTGAATATCTAAAAAAAAAAAAAAAAAAAAAAAAAAAAAACGAAGAGAGAAAAAACAGAACTTCCATCGCGTTACATTTTTAGGTGACACTCTAAATAATAACAAGATGTTGAAGTAATATTTGACGTGCCTGAACGCTACAATGTTTCCCATTTTATACGTGTTTACTCAAAATGTATTCGAACATAAAACTGCTCGTTGAGTGGTTTTGAAACACACAGAGGAAATGAATTCAAGAAAATAGATTACAGCAGTAGTGCCATTATGTCAAGCGTATTCTTTCATGGAGCCAAGACGCGGTTTTCTTTCTGAGAAAGGCACGAAACATGTCTGAAAAACAACCTCCAGATTTTTTCGGTACATGCCCTGGCTTCCCATGAGGCCTTTTCAAATGCTTTCCTGCTTTTATTCTACACGTGAGAAACGTGCTTTTATTCACGTAGTGAAGCTCTGAAAGAGGCGTAAAACCCGCAAAGTTCCTGGCAGCAACTGTCGTCATCGCATGTGTGGGAATTGACTAAACAAAAATCTATGATCAGTCTTGTGATGAATGTTTAACCATTTTCGGTTTGAAATTTAGGTGAATTTTGTCGACTCTAGCGTGTCAACATGGTGGCGCAGAATTTTGTTTTTTATATTTATTGCAGATGAGTTGAAGCAGTTTTCGCGTAACGAGATGAGTTTACGCATTAATAGGTACAGGATAGACCGTAACTAACTAAATTTTCTTGGCCTGACTTACATACTGCTTTGGTCATATTGTCACGGGTGGTGACCAAAATAAAAGGAAATAAACGGGAAGAAATAAACGTTTAATGTGGCGAACTTGTGCCAAAAAAATAAAGGGAGAACAAAGATAATAACAGAGCGTCGCGGGCGTCGAAGTCGGCGTAGCAGCACAGTCGAACGCTGGAGCGAAACTGACTCCGGCTTGCCTGCGGAGCCGCTTTTGTACACACGTTGCCTTCTGGAGCATTCGACGTAGAAGGTTCGACGCGTAGAAAATTCTGACCTCGAATCAGCTAGACGGTTCTCGATTTCACCAGAACATCACATTACAGTGTTAACAAAAATGCATAGCCGCGGCCAGGAATCGAACCCTGGCCCTTCGCGTGCGAGGCAAGCGCGATAACCGTTAGGCTACGGCCGCGCTGCCTACTTGGCGCGCGGCATTACTCCCTCATTAAAAAGTGCATCGCCCCGATGCATTTCAAAACAAAACAAAGCACACAAAAAGAACGATAAACTAAAGAGTCTCTTGAAACAGATAAGATTCACAGTCCTATCGAGCGTAGTACGGCTTCAGGCGCACGACGTGGACAACTTCAGGTCGTGGTGGGCGGCGTGATGATGTTCTTGTTCCGTCGGGCATCACCTCGTAGTTCAGCTCGCCTAGGCGACGAAGTACCTTGTATGGTCCAAAGTACCGTTTCAGCAGTTTCTCACTGAGGCCGCGGCGACGGATGGGCGTCCACACCCACACCCTGTCTCCGGGCTGGAAGTGAACGTCCCTGCGACGAAGGTTGTAGCGGCCGGCGTCGACGCGTTGCTGGTCTTGAATCATGAGTCGGGCGAGCTGGCGGACTTCTTCGGCACGTTGAGCAACCGCCTGGGCGTCGTCGCTCTCATTGTCAGATGGCTCGCCCTACTGAAAAAAACCATTTGGCGCCCATATGAAAATAAACGGGTCCATACCGGTAACCGTTTAACCATACTGGTCACCAATTTGTCAAAGGGGTCGCCCGTATGGCTCAAAGGGGTCCCCCGTATGAGCCATAACGGTCACCTATTTGGCAAACGGGTCGCTCGTCTGGGCAAATGGGCGACTCGTTTGGGCAAAGTTGTCGCACGTTTGCTCAAACCGGCGACCATGTTGCAAACTGCACCGGTTTAATCAAACGGCTCTCCGGAGCCCGTTTGATATTGAACGTACAGATCGGCGGCGTGGGCACGCCTAGCGTTTCAGCCGTGGCAGCCAATGTTTTCCGGAAGGCTGGGAGCGCCGGTTCATCGATTTCAGATCGTCCGCGTAATGCAAGTAATTATATATTTCAATTGCGCTGATTTTCGATTATACTGCAACTAAAACTAACACCTTTTTTTTTTTTTGTTTTACGTAAACGCGCGACGTTGGTGAGCCGATATTTTTGACAGACCTTCAATACTTTGTCCATCTTTGTTGCCTCAATTTACTTATTCAGCTCGAATCTCTCTCGCAGAAGACGCGACCGCGTGAAAGAATGTATGTCTAGACTCCGTTTCACTTTAATTCAAGACGCAGCGAAGGTAGCACGCGTACACGCGGCTGCAAGAACATCGAGCATTGCGAGAGCACGCCCGCCGTTGCAGCCCTCAAACTACAAGCTTGCGCTGAGTTCTTTCTTCGCTCGGGCGCAAGCCGAGCTTCTGGCAGTCCCGCCGCCATTTCCAAAGTTCGAGCGCGCGCGCGCGCGCGCGTTTGTTCTTCGGGACTACAAAAACGCATCTCCCTGGAATGCCTGGGGAGAGGGAGAGGGGCTGTCCCGGTGGTCCCAGCGCCTTGACCTCGCCCCCTCCCTCCTCTCTTGTCACCCCTGTCACGTGACCCACAGCAGCGCGCGAGCTACACGCTGATAAGCATAGAGATCCGGAAGGGCGCGCCTTGCAGCCGCTTTTTTCTTTCTCTGCTTGTTGTCAGTTGCTGCTCGAAGTTCGCTCGTCCTACCTGCTTCAATCTGTCGCCTAACCCTGCGGTCTTATTGGGATGTCTCTCGACAACGTATTGGATGTGCACCAAAGCTATCAGTGTTCGAAAAGACCCACGTGTATGTCGGCAACGAGCGATTCTTCAAAGAAGTCGCAAATTCTCGCGGTTTGGTTGGGTTCGGCAAATGACAGCTTGTGCGCCGCATCGTGTTGAAACTTCCAAGGAGCCGTTCCCTCTCGTTTGTGTTTGTGTGGTTGTCCTGCTTTGACCGTGTCGACAAATATCACGGATTACCTCTTTCAAGTCCGCTATTGTTATGGTAAGTGCACTGCAACCTACGTGTTGGCAACGATTGACCGTTCTTCTACGCGTACTCTTCTTAATTATCTAAAGAATTATGCAGCGCCTATTCGCGCGGCAGCCAGGAGAATAATTTCCCCGAAAGTCTACCTGTATAGTGTTCACAGATCGCTTGCACGTTTGTACTTGTCTACAGAAGAGGTAATAAACTTCGAGGAGAATTGAAAACAATCTTTTGTGTCGGTTTTCCTGTCCACTTACAAGCACCTCCGCGAGTGCAGTTGTTCTACGTGTTTTCTCCATGTTATAAATACGTTTATGAGTTTCGGGACGTCTTGTATATGTTTAAGATAACCAACCTTTTAGACGATACCCATTTAGGGCTAGCGCATAATTTGCCATTTCGAAGGGCACGTTCAAACGTGTAGTCACGTGCCATGTCGAACGGGTACTCGTACCATACGGCACCCGTATCAAACGGGCACCTGTATCAAACGGGTACCGTTTCGAACGGGTACCGTTTCCAAACGGGTACCCGTATCCCATAATCACGTTTGATCCAAACGGATCGACAGGTTTGATTTCAAACGGGCGACCAGTTTGCCACCCGTTTGAATTTCAAATGGTTTTTTTCAGTAGGGTCATGGGGCATCATTGCGTCCAGCATGGTCGTTACCTTCCGACCATGTACCAGCTGGAAAGGGGTGAATCCAGTCGTCTCCTGAACCGCCGTATTGTAGGCGAACGTGACGTAGGGCAACACCTCGTCCCACGTCTTGTGCTCTACGTCGACGTACATAGAGATCATATCGGCGATTGTCTTGTTGAGTCGCTCGGTCAGCCCGTTGGTCTGCGGGTGGTATGCAGTGGTTCGACGATGGCCGGTGCCACTGAGACGAAGGATCTCTTGCGTCAGCTGGGCCATGAACGAAGATCCGCGATCTGTAATCAGAACTTCGGGTGCGCCGTGCCGGAGGACGATGGACTCGATGAAAAACTTGGCGACTTCCACAGCAGTCCCCGAAGGAAGAGCTTTCGTTTCGGCGTACCGCGTGAGATAATCTGTGGCGACGATGATCCAGCGGTTCCCCGACGTCGAAGGCGGAAAAGGACCAAGTAGATCCATTCCGATCTGCTGGAAGGGTGTAGTTGGAGGAGAAATGGGCTGCAGAAGTCCGGCCGGCCTCGTCGGCGGTTTCTTGCGTCGCTGGCACTCGTGGCATGATCGTGTGTATAGGTGGACGGTCTTGGGGAGCTTCGGCCAGTAATACTTTTCACGAATACGGGCCAGTGTCCGGCTGTAACCAAGGTGTCCGGATGTCGGGTCGTCGTGGCAGGCTTGGAAGATCTCCTCTCGAAGGTCACTCGGGATGACCAGCAACCACGGTGTGTTGTTGTCGCCGAAGTTCTCTTTGTAGAGTACACCTTGTCGGATGGCGAAGGTCGGCAGTACTCGTGAGAAGACACGTGGCACGGTAGTCCTGCCCTCTTCCAGGTGCTCGATTAATGCGCGCAGCTCAGGATCGTCCCGTTGACGTCGTGCCATATCGTCGGTGTTCACTGCTCCTAGGAAGCACTCGTCGTCATTGTCGTCGCTGCAGCCGGAAGGGGTTTCGACGGGGGCTCTGGACAGGCAGTCGGCGTCGCTGTGCTTGCGGCCTAACTTATAGACCACTGTCATGTTGAACTCTTGTAGTCGAAGACTCCATCGAGCGAGGCGTCCTGACGGGTCCTTCAGGTTCGCAAGCCAGCAGAGCGAGTGGTGGTCCGTGACTACACGGAACGGGCTCCCGTACAAGTACGGACGAAACTTCGTTATTGCCCAGACGACCGCAAGGCATTCTTTCTCAGTCGTGGAGTAATTTTTTTCCGCTTTGGACAATGTCCGACTTGCGTAGGCGATGACTCGCTCGATGCCTTCTTGCACTTGGACTAGTACTGCGCCCAGTCCCGCGTTACTTGCGTCCGTGTGAATTTCTGTTTCCGCATCCTGGTCGAAATGGCCAAGCACAGGAGGAGTCTGGAGTCGTCGTTTCAGTTCGTCGAATGCCGGCTGTTGCTCCTCGGCCCATTCGAACTTCTCGGCGTCCTTCGTGAGATTCGTAAGTGGTGCGGAAATCTTTGCGAAATCCCGAACGAAGCGTCGATAATAGGCACAAAGTCCAAGGAATCTACGCACGGCCTTCTTATCTGTCGGCGCTGGAAATGCCGCGACGGCGCGAGTCTTCTCGGGGTCTGGGCGGACGCCTTCGTTACTAACCACGTGGCCAAGGAACTTCAGTTCGTCATAGGCGAACCGGCACTTTGACGGCTTGAGTGTGAGTCCGGCGGTCTGAATGGCTTGAAGAACAGCTCGGAGTCGTCTCAAGTGCTCGTCGAAGTCAGCTGAAAATACTACGACGTCGTCAAGGTAGACGAGACAACTCTGCCACTTCAGTCCTGCCAGTACGGTGTCCATGACACGCTGGAAAGTTGCTGGCGCCGTGCATAGTCCGAAGGGCATCACCTTGAACTCGTACAGCCCATCCGGCGTGACGAAAGCTGTCTTCTCTCGGTCCCGTTCGTCGACTTCGATCTGCCAGTAGCCGCTCTTCAGGTCCATCGATGAGAAGTATCGAGAGTGGCGCAGCCGGTCTAACGTGTCGTCGATGCGGGGAAGTGGGTAGACGTCTTTCTTCGTCACCGCGTTCAGCTGCCGGTAGTCCACGCAGAACCTAAGCGTTCCGTCCTTCTTCTTAACCAGCACGACTGGAGAGGCCCATGGACTGCTTGAAGCTTGGATGATGTCGTCATTCAGCATCTCTTGAACTTGCTGATGGATCATCTCCCTTTCCTTAGCGGAGACTCTGTACGGCGATCGATGCACAGGGCGCGCGTCGTCCTCGGTAACGATGCGGTGCTTGGCAACCGCGGTCTGGCGCACCTTCGACGACGTCGCAAAGCAGTCGCGGTATTCGGCGAGGAGGTTAACCAGCTGACGCCGTTTAGGGTCCGGAAGCTTAGGGTCAATGTCGAGCTGCGCTGGCGACGTACTGTCTTGCTGGGGCGGCGAGGATTCGTCAGTAATCGCGGTGATTTCGGCGGGGTTTCGGAGTTTCTCGACGTGGCCCACGGCTGCACCTTTCGTGAGGTGTTGCGTTTCGTTTCGGAAGTTCGTCACGAGGGCCACAGTCCGCCCATCCTGAAGTTCAGCTACTCCCCTTGCGACGCCTATGCCTCTTCCCAGGAGCAATTGGAGGCTTCCCTCGAGAAGAACTTCGCCAGAGGAAGCTTCATCGATCCCGACAAGTACGAAAACACTCGACCGCGGTGGTAGGTTTACGTGGTTTGCGAGGACTCGGACCGTGGGTGACGTCGCTTGGGGTTCCTCCGCTGGTGGAGCAGGTTTGCGTAGCGTCAGCCGGTTTGTTCCGAGGTCGATGACGGCGCCATACTCGCTGAGAAAGTCCATTCCGAGGATAACGTCCCTCGAACAGTCTTGCAGAACGACGAACTTCACAGGGCACGTCTCACCGTGGATCTCGACGCGAGCAGTGCATCTCCCGACTGGTGTGATGAGATGTCCTCCGGCGGTTCGTATTTGGGGTCCTTCCCACGGCGTCATGACTTTTCGAAGGCGGCGGGAGAGCCTCCCACTCAGGACTGAGTAGTCTGCTCCGGTGTCCACGAGTGCCGATGCGTCGTGGCCGTCGATGACGACGTTTAGGTTGTTGGACACCGTTGCAGGGGCGTCGTAGCGATGCGTGACGTCGGGAGAGTGGGAGCGCTCCGGCGTTCTTGGAGGCTCTTTACTCGGGTCGTCTTCGGCAACGGCACCTCCAGGCGTTGCCGCACTTAGTTTTCCCGACGGGATAGGGGGGACAGGCTGTCACGGCGCGACCGACGGAAAGGTGACGCGGAACGTCGGGGGGATGGAGAACGGGAACCTCGTGGTGCGGTGGGCGCTGGTGACGGAGGGCGACGGAGGTATTCTTCGATGTCCCTTGGTCGTTCTCCAAAACGAGGTCGGCGGTCGTTTGGAGCGAATCCTCGCAGGCCGAGCTGGCGGTAGGGGCACCTCTGGTAAACGTGGTCAGCCTCCCCACAGTGGAAGCACACCGGGCGTCCGTCATCCGTGCGCCACACGTCGGTCTTTCGAAGTCCACGCTGCTCTTGGCGCGGCGCGTACTGCGGCGAAGAGACTTCTCGTTGGGGTGCAGCTGGGTACTGACGAGCAATAGGAGGCTGCGGACGACGAACAACGGCGGCATAGGTCACAGCTGGTGGTTTCGGTGCGGCGTCGGCGAGAACGTCTGGCTGGAGCGCTTGCTGGACCTCTTCTCGAACAATCTCGGCGATCGAGAGTGAAGCTGGGTGTTCGGCGGCAGGTATCAGCTTCTTCAGTTCTTCACGGACGATGTCCCGGACTATTTCTCGGATCCCCGGAATATTGGTGCTGAGGGCGCAGCTTGACGGCGTGGGTGCAGCGACGGCAGGAGCTCGGTGGAAGTGAGCGGCTCGTGCTTGCAGGGCCCGTTCAATGTTGGTCGCCTCTGTTACAAACGTTTCGACGGTGGTCGGCGGGTCGCGGACGAGGCCTCCGAAGATGTCATCTCGTACGCCTCGCATCAGGATCCGCAACTTCTTTTCGTCGGTGGCTTGAGGGTCGGCGCGAGTGACCAGGCGCAGGACATCCTCGACGAAACTGGTGATGGTCTCGTTTGCGCCCTGGGTTCTCATTCGAAGAAGGTCCTCGGCCCTCTCCCGTCGATACTGGTTTGTGAAAGTTCGCCTCAATTCATTCTTGCAGGCGGTCCACGAGATCAATGATGTCTCCCGATTCTCGAACCAGTGCCTGGCCGTTCCTTCGAGCGCGAAGTAAAGGTTCTGCAGGCGCTGGTCGTCCGTCCATCGGTTGTGCTGGGCCACCCGCTCGTACTGTTGAAGCCAGTCCTCGACGTCTTCGTGGGCGTCCCCGTGGAATGGCGTCGGAGTCCGGGGTGCGACTGGCAGGTAGATGAAGGCAGGAGCGGCCGGGGTCTGTGACTGCTGGCCGTCCATCGTCGGCTTCGTCGGCTGCTTGGTCCTGGGTGGCAGAAGTCCGTATTCCGGGTGTAGACCTTGGGTGCGGCGACTGGTCCGAGTTTCAGGTTCCGCGTCGAGTGGTGTTCTCACCGGGCTCGGAATCGGGCTTGCACTGCGGGCCCTGGGAGGGGAACGCTGCACGGGCATGCGCTACCCCGCACCTCCACCAAAATGTCACGGGTGGTGACCAAAATAAAAGGAAATAAACGGGAAGAAATAAACGTTTAATGTGGCGAACTTGTGCCAAAAAAATAAAGGGAGAACAAAGATAATAACAGAGCGTCGCGGGCGTCGAAGTCGGCGTAGCAGCACAGTCGAACGCTGGAGCGAAACTGACTCCGGCTTGCCTGCGGAGCCGCTTTTGTACACACGTTGCCTTCTGGAGCATTCGACGTAGAAGGTTCGACGCGTAGAAAATTCTGACCTCGAATCAGCTAGACGGTTCTCGATTTCACCAGAACATCACATTACAGTGTTAACAAAAATGCATAGCCGCGGCCAGGAATCGAACCCTGGCCCTTCGCGTGCGAGGCAAGCGCGATAACCGTTAGGCTACGGCCGCGCTGCCTACTTGGCGCGCGGCAATATTGCCGCGTGCATGGCCGAAGGGGAAGGTTACTCCATGCTTCTATATAATATTGACGTTTACTATTGCCTCGAATTTTCGACGCTCGAATAATCTTGAAGGAATTTTCGAGATACCGAATGTAAAAGTTATGCTGCACTCGCACTGGTGTTAGAATCACGACCGCTAAGCAGTCCTCCTCGTTTTCTTGATCAACTGCTCTGAATCATTAAGCCACCGCGTTCACAACCGCTTTGCGAACGCGGTTTAACCGCCAGTGTGATTGAGGCAAAAAGGAGGGTAGCATGGCCTTGTCGAGTCAGTCTCGCTCTAGTTCGACGGTCGAATATTCTAGGCCAAATGTTGGGGATACCGCTTGTAGTAGACAAGGCATCCACCATGACCTTGCCGAGTCAGAGAGACTGTCGCTCTATCCAGCTGTCACGCCGACACCTCGACACTCGATGCGGCCCTCTCGACACTCTTTCCTTTTTTTGAATTCTGGCACAAGTTCGCCGATAAAACCTTTATTTTAGTTTTATGTTCGTCTATTATTTTTTTCATCCGGGACGATATGGCCCACAGTATTTGACTCATACACCAAATTAAACAGCAAAAAGGCAACTATATTCTAAAAAATTTGGAGCATCTGCTTTCCAACAAAGCATCTAGGGAAATCAATGGCAGAAATCCACAAAGAGATATCGGAGGATGACGAGGTTGAAAATATGCTCAAACCTAAAAGAAAAACAGTCTGTGCTTTTTTGTTAATTATGATAAAATGTCGCGCTCAGTGCCACAATGGAGACTGTTTTTTGAAGTCTAAGCAAGCATGATTCTTCAGATTTTTGGAATAAACAATTCCTGAAAGCTTAGAGAGGCCTTTCAAGGGTTTTTGGGTTAGGGGTCTGAAATTTGTGGTGAAACGGACCTCATCGAGCGTAGGAACATGAATAAAAACAAAATTTCCCTTAAATTCGAATTACTTTTAGTAATTATTAACAGATAGACCGATCTCACCAAGCGTTCCACGCATGCGTGACGTCGCCATAACTGTAGTTCGCAGGAGGCAGACGCCAGTTCACGAGATAGCTCATGTCGCCTCGTGCTCTGCTCGTGCAGATCTCCAGCAGGTTTTTCGCGCGTGCAGAAAGACTAGAGCTCCCACGATGCATGTCGGCAGCGGTGGCGTATTCAAACTAGCTGTGAGAGCGGTCTATTAAAATTACAAGTAACGAAGCAACACAATTTTGCTCCGTGACGCAGTCAAGAAAATTCAATGATTGGAGGGTTGGAGCGAAACGGCTGGCCAATTTGCTGCGGATTAGGCTCATGCGGCCGCCGCGTCGAGGACGTGCACGCATCGCCGGCCTCGTTCCTAAAGCCCCTTACATCGTCGTAAATTCAAATTCCGAACCCGATCGACGTTACCAGTGGACCTGTGCTGCTTATACTTCGGCGTCCGTGAACCCAGAGCTCATCTACGAGGTCGTCCTGAATTCTAATTACCTCTACGTTTGGTTAGCCATCTTTTTTTACTCTTTGGCTTGCAGCCCGTGAACCACGTCTGGCTTGTTAGCTTCTCGGGTAGCGCGTATAGAGCCGTCCACGTATACAGACTCGCCGAATCGAGAGCACGGAAGTTGTGCACACAAACACAGACACACATGAAAGCACCATACTGAACGGCGCAAACAGCACACTAGACACGGCAGATTCAATTCGAAATAGGTGTCGCGCACAGCTCTCCGATTAGCCAGACCCGCCGATTCCCGACGGGGCGATTGTGCGCCCGCGCGATGGGCAATCAGCACAGTGCGCTTGCAGCGCCAGTGCACATGCGCGTTGGCTGGTTTGGCTGGTTCCACCACTGGGAGGCGGGCTTGTCCTGTCCCCCCCCCCCCTCCTTCCCCCCTTGTTTCTGCACATTTTAAAGATATTTTTATCTAGTTCATATCATTCTCGCTCAATAAAACGCTTTCAGGAAAGAATAGAGGTGGTTTACAGAGCAAAACACGTTAACCAATCTGCATAAAAAAAGACTTACGGCTTTAGCCGACTACGAATTGCAATATGCTTACCGGTGATGTAACTGGTCGCTCGCTTTCAAGACATTATCTAGCCACAAAACGTTGAGCTTGTCTTAGCCGATTAAACTAACATCTGATGCGCTAATATTTCGTGGCTACTGCTTGTTCCCCGAGTAGCCCGAACCACTGATGAGGAACCGCTGAAATAGATTTGTATTTTATGCAACGGGATATCCCTGAGATACTTCTGCGAAATTGGCGAAAAAGTGTTCCGGAGTACAGATACAGATACTTAGAGAAATACATTTGTTCTAGAACGGCGCTACGGGGGGAGTGCGTAGTTTTTGGCGAATGCAAATGGTAATTTATGCTTGTGCTTCTCTTTCTGTGTAACTTTTCGCACTCTCTGTTACCTCTCACTTTTTATTCATCATTAATGCCGTTAAAAAAAAAACATTTCACCCCCAGTGATCCACAGAGTTACTGAAGAGTAAAGTCTGCGTTCCATGCTTGACAAGAGGCGTCTACACAAAATGAACCCTATTTTTTCCGTGAGAGGGCATCTCAAACTGTGGTCTTATATTTTTCTGAGGCGCCCATAAGTTGGCAAATTTGATGACAGAGCCGTACCATTTCTCCATTAAAGTCCTTTACAGCGTTCGCTCTGCTCAACTGGAAAGACTGGAGGGCTTTGTGAGAGGAACTGATTTTGTTATTATTGCAGGTAACCTTCTTTAAACCAGAGAAGTTTTTTTTTATGTTGGTGACTCTGATGGAGTGTGTTATAGGGTGAGTTCATATTCTTAATTCTGAAGTGCCTTTCACCAAAAAGATGTTTTTATCCTTTAAATTTATCGTAAAAACGACAACAAATCTAACGAGATAACAATAGGTCTGGCAAAGTATCACAATCCAAGCAATGCATTGTAAATGTATTTCACTACTGAGATACAAATACAGTTTTAGTGTATCTCGATACAGAGATACAAATACTGGAAAAAAATCACTAAGATACTATCGCGATACATTTTGTGGGGATTGTGATCCCTCAACATTCTGTCGCGTCAGCGTTTTGGCGCGCCGTGGCGGCCGCGCTGGCGTAGCGAGAGGTGGCGCTGCTTACCAATGTGAGTGGCTTCCTCCTCTCCCCCTTTGGGGCGATTTCCGTAACGAACCCCCGCACAAAGGATCGACGTGTCGCTCCTTGATTGGCCACTTCGCCCCCGCCGTTATCTTAAAACCAGCGGACAGCAGTATCTCTGCTCTCTTCTTCCTGGGATTTTGCGGCGGCGACAACGGGGAACCGTCCGGTGCACCGGTGAGCGTTTACCCCGTCCTTTGTACCTTTGTGAACGACCGTCCGGCCGTGGGCGATCTCCACACCGACGGCGTTCACCAGGTTATAGCCGCTGTTTTCTTCTTTTTGTTTCATTGTTAATAAACAGAGTTTATCACCGTTACCAATGTGACTGGTGTCTGTTTGCGCTCAACGAGCAGCATGCCACGCGAGTACGAACCCGCTTCGCGGTAGAGCGTCTCGCCGCGAACGTGGTACTCCCAAAGGCCGTGGACCCCAAGGAGAACCACAATTTGTATCGCGATCTTGCCAAGACCTGAATGAAGTAATAATACAAATAGGTCAGAAGCTCAAATGTCATCAGAAGGCGCCTTGAAGAAACGCAGTCCGTGAGATATCATGTTCACGCTGCTCGCATCGTGATTCTTTGTTTAGTCTTCTTATTGGTTAATGCTGAACTGTCATTTTCTGGGACTCTATAATAACACGCTTGGTGACTCACGTTATGTTTCTTAAAGTGTCAACGGCTTATAGTGAAGAGAAGTAAAATAATATCGCTCTTATTCACCTTAAGCTTTGGTTTTACGATTTCTTTGTGGTGGACTATGGCGGGCCTAGGTTTGTAAGCATGCGAGGGCTCCTAAACAAAAGATTTCTTTTTAGCTTTGCACCAGGGTTACCAGGTTGGACTATTAATAACCGAATTGGGCTACTTTGTCATGCATTTGGCATCAAAATTTGGCGGTTGGCTATGTGGCTATTTTTGGCCTATTTCAAATCCTAACGTGGTACTTTTTTTTTTTTTTGCTTGGTTTTGAGTAGTTTTACAGACACTTCAGCATGGACACAAAGCGACAGTCCACCCTTTCTGGATTCCCGCTTTCAGGAATTTTCTGCGTGAAGATTCTTGGGCGTAATGATAGAACCTATTAGCTCAAGTGAGCTACCGTGACCTATATTCAGCTCCGACGACATCGCTTTTGTAGTAATTGTGGCTTATTGTATGCTCCCAAGTTCTTTCTGCTTCCTACTGGCGTCTCTTATTTCCTCGAGTTTCCCACCATCCTCCTACAGGAAGCTCATCATCTGAGGAAAAAATGATACTAAAAGCAACTCAAGGCATCCTGCAGAATTTGATGTCGCCCGATAACGCGTGCTGTACCAGATCTAACGAAGGAGGCTTTTCCACGAAACACGAAAGAAGCACAATGAGCCATAACTAAAGACAACACATTTGTGACAATGAATATTCCGAACAAGGCCAAGATCAATGCGCAGTAGCAGCCCTGTTTCCATCGCGCTCCCGACACTGCCCATGTCGGATGCCGCTGTGGAGAGAATATTCAGTCACGTGTCCCTCACAAAGTCAGTCCTAAGGTAGAACATGTCCCTTCCAATTCTTCAAGACGTCCTTTATGCAAAGTTTGCTTTCCTTGGGAAGAACGAGTTCTGTAAGGAGATCAGCCCTACTGAAGAAGTTTTTGCCCGTTTTAACACGGAAACCATGTATGAGGCGGGTAAGCCGGGCACGAGCGTGTGCTTCATAACTATGTGACTGAAAAAACGCGTGTGGAAAATTTTTGTACTTTTGTGTTTGAAATAAAACGTTAATATACATTTCAAGATGTCGTAGATCTTGCAAGCTGCTCCTAAACCCTAGATATGCAGACGCAGTGCCTTCGAATTGAGCTCGCACATTCAAGCGCACAATTCTTTGGGCTCTGCAGAATATGGCTACTTCTGGGCTACATAAATCTCTTGCGTTTGGCTACTTTTGGGCTACACCGTCTGGCTTTTGGCGGTTTCAGCTAGAAACTACCTGGCAACCCTGCTTTGTACTTCAAAAAATCGGTTTATTTATTTGAGAACGGAGACGCTGATAATGTTATATGACCATTTGTTTCATTATTTACTTCTTAATGTAGTGTTAATGTAACGTATATATCTCATGGGGTTAGCTAAGAAAGTGTAGTACCAACCTTACGGTGATAAGATATTATTATATTCTCATCGCTGCTTTAGAATGATGGTCGTCATGGCGAATTTGCATCGGGGATATTTACATAAGAAGTGAAATTAAAAAAAAGTATAATGATGTGCGTTTTAAGATTATTTTCGACCCAAAGGTCCCATGTGACTGAAATCATTAGGGCACCGTTTGAAAATGGTTTTGTCGTTTTCGTAATTACCCTCCATGAGTTTCCATCGACTCCACGCAATGAAAACGAGAAAAGTTAGTTTTGATTCGAGTTTTAATATCTAATTTCGAAAACATTGAGCGTTTCATCAGTTGCATAAAAAAGAAAATGGCAAGGCAACGCGCGCCGCGCCGTTTGCGATATTGATTGGAAATATTTGATCGAGGGAACATTTTGTCTCTTGATGAAATCGGTATCGATCTTCATTTTTGTTTTGAAGGCCCAAACATTTTATAGCAAGAAATACACAAGATGGTGCAGATATATTCATCAGAGACGATTAACGTTAAAAACATTTTATGTTAACATATATTTTTATTTGCTATTACGTGGTAAATTCGGTTTTAACTTCAAATTGTGGTATATAGGAAGAAGAGAACAACAACAGCAAGAATAAAAACAACAAGAACAACAACTACTACAACAACAAGAACGACAAGAACAAACATATTTTAGCAGAGGAAGGACAAGGGATATATAAATATATCAACCTAATATTGCATATGCTGCAAGCTCCGTAGACGTGACATTTATCATGATCCCACTACTAACCTGTTCGTAGACAATAGTTTCCTTAACCGAGATGAGCACGGATTTTTTTTTTTTTTTTAAGACAACCTCGTAGCTCTGGACTTTTCGAGAGTTTCCACTTTCTTGCTAATGATATAGGCCACAGATGCTGAAAACGTAAACGAGGCAGCTATAGCTTTACGTCTACCCCCTAATAATCCCAATCAGAGCTCGGCTTTTTGACGTCCCCGCACGCTCTCGTCTCCTTCCCTCCCTCAGTCTCTCGGCGCATAACAGTATAGGCGTTAGCGGACAACGCGGAGGATAGCTGAATCGAATTGTAAGCCAAATTTTGTATAACAGTTATTTCGATAAACGATTGCTTGTACACCCCCTTCCCCTCACTTGTGAACTAACGCAGGTAGTTCGTACATGATTAAATCACCACCCTCACTCCGAAGTGTCTAATGTAAACATTCCCAATAATAGGAACTTGGTACGTATTCCAAGCTTACCTGACTTTTTAGAAATGATTTTTTATACTTAAAGACCAACATTTTGAATCAAGATAGTTTCGGGGACGAGGATTAGAAATGATTTCTGTTTATTAATAGTACAGAAATTACCTGTGCCAGAAGGACTTTGCTGTTTGCCGGATAATAAAAGCCATTAAATAAATATTCTAAACGAATGCCTGTATTAACCGAAGTCGCACCCGAAAGATTTTTTTTCTCTGTAGCGGGCTATTCATATTAACGGGGTCCACAATAACGAGACGAGAGTGTTGTACTCTGCCATTATAAAATCGGCGCACCTGTACAAAATACTCATCAGCTCCCAGCGCCGTAATAATAGTACGACGCAATATCGAAGCGGATCGAATTCCGATAAAAACGATCGACGTCCCCTCAATAATGGTCAATATTCCCGGCGGCAGAAAGGCGGCCGGTCCTTGGGACGACGTGCCTCATCATTACGGACTACGACTGCGGCGAGGTCGCGGCCAGATTGACGGACCGAGCACGTTGCCCAAACGACGCCAAGTTTTCTGTCCTTGTTTATCCCAACCGCGACGAGGCCAATAAGGCTGCTCCTATCTGGACCGCATTTTCATCTGCTGGAAATGAAGACAGTCCGTCCTTACACATAATACCACTTTGGCTGACTTGTTGGTTTCCTGTGCGGGCCACCGGCATCAAGATATACTTTCAGATTGTATAGTTTAAGTTGTGTTCCTTGTTGCTGGTGAACTAGCAATTAGTTAGAGCTTGCTGCTAGTGACTAGTTATGTCCTGAGCTTGTAGGGTATCAATCGTTGTCATCGGGAGCAGTTGCGGCTGCTTACCTTTCCACGCTGGTCTCAGGCTTTCATTGAGGATAAGGTCAGTTGTCCAGGGGTAGCCTACAATCTGGTTGCTTTCTTAATATTTGCTTTCAGTGACGCGGAGTAGAAGGCGTTTCTAGCACACGTACAGTAAAACTATAAGTGCGTCTCTGCACTCTCTTCGAACCCGTTCGAAAGCGCCAGCGTTCAGCGTTCGCGTTCGAACGCGTTGAAGCAGGGACTATGCGGAGGGCAAGTTCGTCTGCTTCTTGCGCAGGGGCCAACGTTATTAGATTACCTCAGTTGTGGAACTCCCGCAGAGGGGGGTACCCCCCCTCACTCACTCCAATCCGCCAAGCGTCGATCGAAGCGCCGTCTATATTTTCGTTTCATAACTATGCGTTCCCAAGAGCCTATAGCTGAAGCGCCAAATGACGATCACAACGCCGCCATTTATCCTGCAGCGGTCACTGAAGGAACTGCACGTAACATCTATTTTGGTTTCAATCGGCCATTTCGGAGCCGAAACAGATACAATGGAAAGGGTCACAGGGATGCCACCCCCATGTCCCCAGCGGACGCGCCGCGAAAAAATGCCCCGAAGTTGAGATGAACCTAGGTCGGGACGCGCTACCTGAAATCACCGCTGAGGCATGGTTGTATGAAAACAATATTAATTGTACTGCAAAACCTTGCAAACTAAAAATTTTAGAAAACATCACGCGCCCCCCATTTTGTACTAAAATTCAATAAAATTTGCTACAAAAAGAGTTTTTTTCCGTTGGTTTTTACGTTTCTAGTAACGTTGAAACGTACGTATCCTGATTCAGTTACCAAAGCAGCCGTCTGGCGGCGGGTCGAGCGGCGCTTGGCGAGTCGTGGTGAGTGAGGGGGGGTACTGTTCGTGTATGCGACGCCTATGACCAGTTCCGTAACTGAGCTAATCTAATAACGTTGGCAGGGGGTAGCCGTGACGTCAGAACGCCGAGCCCTGATTGGCTGATCGCGACCCCCTATCTGAGCGTCGTCTGCTGCTTTGCAACGTCGTCTGCTCGCAACGCCGTCTGCGTCTGTCTCACCTTTCCTGCGACTTTCGGAAGTGCAGGTCTGTACGAGCGAGCTCGACTTCGCCTTTCAGATAGGGCAGACGAAATAACTCGAGCGGTACGTTCCTTTTGTCTAACAACTAGCAGACGCGCATCAAGGAGGGAAGTCAAAGGACTCACTGGCGAGGTGTCCCGAGGCGCCGAGGTTCGTTTGCTAAGAACCGAGAGTGAGCGTGTTAGTGTCCGCAAGTTCCCTCCCAAATACTTTTTCCCTCCTTTCGTGTGCGGCGAGACTCCTCACTCTTTAACGGCGTCGGCGGGTCGGCGCAGTTAACGTCGTCTGCTTTACGTCTGCTAGTCAAAGCGATGGCTGCTTTACCTTTCCTGCGTCTGTCGGAAATTCACCGCTCTCTGAAAGGCGAAGTCGAACTCACTCGTAAAGACCCGCACTTCCGAAAGTCGCAGGAAAGACAAGACAGACGCAGACGAAGTTGCGAGCAGACGACGTTGCAAAGGAGCAGACGACGCTCAGATAGGGGGTCGCGATCAGCCAATCAGGGCTCGGCGTTCTGACGTCACCGCTACCACCCTGCCAAGAAGCAGACGAACTTGCCCTCCGCATAGAGACAGAAGCAGCTAGCTCTGCATCTACCCTCTAATGATTCCGGTCAGAGCTCGCAGCCTTCTGGCGTTTTCACGCTCAACTGTGTCCTCCTCTACCTCAGTTTCAACCCGGAAAGTCACTGACATCTTGAAAACAGCAGCGAGGAGTTTCTATTGTCCCGCCTCCAGTCCGGGCTTTTTCCTTTTGATAACGCATCGGCGTCACGTGGGCTTCTAGCCTGCACACGCAGTCAAAGCACGACGGAAGAAAAAGAGCGCGTGCTGGAGGTCAAGCAATGGACGCTCCGCGGTTATCATCCTGGCAATCACCCATTCCAATCAAATCCGATGTTTTGCCAAAGCTAACGAGAAGCATGACCGTTGTACATGACTACAAAACAACATATTGAGGATTTACATCGCTGAGCCACCAAGGCAATGAGCGCCGTCGCAAGACCCTTTTTTAGAAGGGACCTCCTAGGATTGGAATCTTGCTTCTAGCGTTTCAGTGTCAGAAAAAAAAAAGTCTCGACATCACGTGGACATGTTGACTGTTTTGATTGGTTGTTGAGGGCAGGAATGCTGATTGTGGTGTGACATTGTGAGAGGTAACGCAGATTTTAAGTCGTTCGTTTAGTGAATTTAATGCAGTATAGAAATATATATTGTTTTCAAAAATTATATAGCTAAAATTTATATAATTGTATTTATATTGACTTGATATAAACAGCTGTAGCTATAAAATAATTTTTTATAACTATATGTGTTTTAACTTTTAATTATCGAAGATTGATTAATTAATCCGTCCCGTCACTAAAAACAATAAAAAATATGTACTGCATATTGAAAGCACCTTACAATTAACCCTTTGTTGCATAGTGGCCACTATAATATACAAAGTTTTAGGATTTTAACGAGAGTACCGTACCACGTAGAACCCGTACACCCACTGTCCAATTCAGTGGACAAATGTGCTTTAACCTAGCACCCATGGATGGCCCCACCATTCCGAAATAGTTTTGTTTCTTTTGCATCCAAGAGGGCAGCGTCCTCAAGTTGCAGGCGGTGCACATGTGTGTTTCAATGTTCACGGTGCACTACTGTAAATGCGCATTGTGCAATTAATAAATGTGTGCACATGTCTCAGGCTGTCTTAAATTGCAACATGTATAGCACTTAGTCGCCAGTACCTTAAAATGTCCAGTAGGCGTGCTTCTTGTGTCATGTCCACTGTCGTGGACGTCATGAAGAGCAGCAACAAGTTTATTTTATGACCATATGCGTTGCGCGATCTCGTCATCATTTGAGCACTCTAAAGATAAATTTGTCTTTTTTTTTTTGTGGTGGAGAGTCTACAATATTCTTATTGATTGCTAAAAAGAAATATAAGGGCCAACAATTTGCTACAAAGGCATATTTAAATGAAGCACAGATATATACTTTGTTGAACACTCCACTGTCCGAGTCACAAGTCAATTCCCTTTTTAAAGACGGTGTTCCATCTGGAAGTAAAGATGATCCAGAGGCAGAAAGATGACAGTGACGATGCCGAGGAACATAACCGAAACAGGTGTGGTGAGATCTCGGACAGCACCAGCCAATGTTAGTACAGTGAGGAAGATGATGACAACTGCGGTACTTAACGAGTCCCCGCCGCCAGACTAAAGACGTCGATGCTAGAAACAAAAGCCAAGAGCATGGTCGTCGAACGAAAGGGATATTGTACCTCCTGCCAAGCGTCCAGATGAACTAAAGCCACGAGGAAGATCAGAAGATGTTACAACACCAGTCAGAATGTTCAGAACTATGTTTGATGACGACCTCATTGAACTGCTGATGTTTCAGTCAAGTCGGTACAGATTCTTCAGCCGCACCAAGATAAAGCACATAACAACAAAGTAAATGCAAGTTTTGCTAGGCGTATGTATGTACATGTCAGTCGTCAACATTGTATCCAGAGGTTGGTATTGGTCGCCCAGCACAAGACAGGATTATGTTTTTGCGGATACTATGACAGTGCATCGATATGAAGATATACTATCCGTTCTTCACTTGCGCGATCATGCACTCGCAAAGAAAAGCAGCGATGCTAGTTTTGATGGCCTGCAAAAGGATCGACCTATCATCACGAGGTTGAACGCTAACTTCGGTAGCTTGACAGAACCCGAGTCATGCCAGGCTACTGATGAGCGGATGATACCATTCAAGTGCAGGCATTCCTTGAAAGTCTACATGGCGATGAAGCCGTGCAAGTGGGGCTATATAATGTGGATGAGAGCAGGTCAGTCTTGTTATCTACATGAACTTGAAATTCACGAGGACAACTTGAAGCCCGACCCACCTGATGCACCACCGGAAATTGTTGAATCCGGTCGCATAGCCATGCGTCTCGACGGGAATCTTCCTATAGGTACGTGTAATGTACCATATCTTTGATAACTTCCTTGCCTCACCGCATCTCTTGGCATACCTAAAAGAAAAAGGCCTTCATGCAACGTGCACGCTGCGCGAAGATAGAACGGCACAATGCCCTTTGAAATATGGGAAGAAACTGAAATTCCTTGGTCGAGGCTCCTTTGACTATAAGGTAGAAGGACCACGGCAACATGGTGTGCGCGTGGTGTGTCAACAGACTGGTTGTGAAGGGTCCGAACGTGCATGGTGTTTACCCTCCTGCGAACGGTAAATGATCGATAGAAAAACAAGGTGCACACGGAAGTATACTGCACCACGCTGATTGCAAGCTACAACAAACACATCTGAGGTGTGGACAAATGCGGCATGTTACTTTACTTTCCCCGGATGCATTTAAAAAAAAAGAAGTGGTACAAATGAGTAATTTTTCACTTCATAGACGTTGCAGTTGTCAACTCACGGCTACACAACCGACGTCTTACTCGAGACTGCACCATTGAACTTGCCAAGTTCGAGCTCTCCGTGGCAACAGGGCTGACTCTGGCTGCTAGAGCTTTTGCACAACCTTTTGCACTCTCTGCTTAAAACAACAGCGAAGGCTCCCCGTCAAGTCGAGCCACGCTTCAACCGACGTTTGCTATGATCAAGTCGGTTCCTTTTCGCGGCAAGCCACGACCACGGCACAAAGGTACAAGTTGACAGCTTGCAAGCGCAATTCCACCTACGTCTGCCAGAAGTGCAAGGTGCACCTCTGCATTGAAAACAAGAGGGACTGTGTATTTTTCAACACACTACCTGAGATAACGTTGCAAGAAACGCAGTCTGTATAAATATAAAATTGTTGAACTCTTGTTTTGTCTTGACAATTAGTCATTGAAATATTAAAATGTAGCTCTTGCAACGTTCTGAGATAAAATAAAGCCAGTACATTTTTTCAGCTCTCAGAAACATAGTTTAATAAAGGCAGAATGCCCACTTCAGTGTACATACTGTATGCAATAAACCATATTTGTGCGGGCTGAAAAAAATAGTGGCTTTATTTCATCTCAGAACGTTGCAAGAGCAATACATTTTAATACTGTCGTGACCGGTTATAAGGAAGTCGGTTATAACGGAATAGCGGCTATACAGCAGAGCGATCACGATTTCCCATGCCCGTTCACTTTTCAATGTATTTGTGTCTGTTTTTAGCGAAGGAAACTTAGCGGCTCCGGCCGATATAGCGAAGAAATATTTTGTAATAATTAAAAAGCAGAAACAAAAAAGAATAAAATTCGGAAAGTTAACTAAGTCCCGGACAGCCGCACTTTGCTGCCCGAGCCAAGAAGCCACCCAAAACAGGCTGCAGAAGATGCTGGAAAGGCAGTCTCAGTCTTCTGTGTTCCTGTGTCTCGGGTTTTATTACCATGAATCATCACCAGCTCGCTTGTTTTTTAAGTATTATTGCAGTCTCTGCAAGGTCGTCTGCTCCCCGCTCCAGCTTCTTATCTGGGAAGCGCCACCGCATCGCACGTCGAGAAGCCGTCGTGCCACGCCGAAAAGGCGTTTGGAGCGCTAGCAACAACATTTCGGCACAGCACGGAAAGTGCCTAGATCTAAGAGAGGGAGCAGAAAGTAACGCCTGGCATTTGATTTTCGTGTGGCCAGCGAGGCGAGGAAACTGAGTGGAGAGGCGGACACATACGCAGAAGGTGAACGCTTTTGATTTTGACTCCTTGCATGCTGCAGCTCGTTTTGCAAACGCGGCCCACAAACCACGTGACCCCCATCGAGCAGTTTGCAAAATCTCTGAAATCTAGGCTCTCTATACTGACGACAGACAAGGTTGAGCGCGAACTCGGCGCCGTGTGCGCTTCTTTCTTTGCTTCGTGATCCGTGTCGGCGTCTGGTCGGTGAGGTCGCTCTTGCGCGAAAGTCTACTTCGCTCAAGCACCTATTCGGTGAATCATCGCCACTCAACGTGAATAGTCCCGGCACCGCCGGCTCCTCGACGGGGAAGACGAAGGCAATCTCCTTGAATCAAAAGCGTGCCGTCCTCGACGGAGTGCGCACAACGTAAACAATGCCGTCCACCGCCGGCGTCCTCCGCAGAGCCGTCGCAGCTGTCTGCACGGTCCGTACGTAGCAGGATCTTTTTTCGACCAGAGCTTCTCGGCTAGTGACGAGAAGCGGCTCCGATCTATCAGAGGACACGTGCAGGAAAGCCTCGACCGCTTTCTGCAGGCTCTATAACATGTGCCCGTGACAGCCCGTGTTATCTTCTTTTAATGCGAAAGCATTAACTGTCCCATGGAGCGAGCCGACGTCATCAGTTTGAAGCCGTGCCAAACGGCACCCTAAAACCCTTGTCCAAGTGAAGCCAGCTCCCAGCTATGAAACCACGCGAAAAGCCTAGCCAAACCGCACGTATAGTTTCCGTGACCCAAAGGAGCGGAGTAAAGCTGATGGATTTCGGCTTCGGCCCCATTGGCTGGCGCGCGTCGACGAGGCTCCCATTGGCCGCTGCGTGTCAGTTTCAACTTCCGCCACTCCATGGCGCTGCGTGTCCGTCAGCGCATAGGTAGCTCGAAACGTCCAAGTTCAGAGCGGCGAGGAGAGGCCGAGCTCTACCGTCGACACAAACACGCTGCAGACGAAATAAGGGAGCGGAACAATGACGTGCATGCTTTCGCATTTACAACTCATAAGAAGTGGTTAGGGGTACCTGGAGCCTTCTTTTTTCGTGTTATTTGTATGAGTTCATATATAACGAAGAAGCGAAGATTGCGAAGCGATTTCCGATGACTCCGTTAAACCGGTCTTGACAGTATTTCAATGACTAATTTTGAAGTCTGCAATAAAGGGTTTTAAGAACTCTCGATTAGAAAACCCCACCACAGTAGAACAAAAACAGCTTGATTTTTCATTTAATGAAAAAGCTTGAATACATATTTTTTTCATGCTCTGATCTAGTCGCAGAAAGACGTTACGCAACAAAGGAGCAAAGTGGAAGATAGAAGACAATCTGAACTTTCCGATTTGCTCAGTGTTTAGCTTAAATCTTTCTCGCTTGATGATTTTTTTATTTAAATTAAAAATGAATGCACATAAAAGGAATCAGTTGATAGACAAACGATAAATAAAAAAATGGTAACGTAGACATTTTTCGGGGAAAGATTTGATATAAATCGTCATAGTAAAACTTTTTTGAATAAAATTACGATTCAAATCATAATTTAAATAAAGATTTTAATCGTCTTGATTTTTATTCTCCCCCTGTTTTAAATGTACACGCGATTGACACGTTTTATCAGTATTGGCATAGAATGCACCGCCTTGAGGTTTCAGTGTAGGATGAGGCTCACAGGAGAGACTGCTTAGGTGATCCTCTAGAATTTGCTCCTAAATAAGAATACTTTTAGATGAAGGGACGGAATATACGTGTATTGCGTCAGACGTATCGACGCTGAAGAGCGACTGCGGTGTGGATAACGTGGATGAAATAGGATAAAAAGAACAAAAATGAGACATCAAATCTTGCTGCGCTAAACCCGCCAAAGGATAGAAAGTCCGGATTATATATATATACATACATATATATAGGACCTGATGAAGAGCGGTCCCCGCTCGGAACGTCGTCCAATAAATACGTTTTAAAGCATTTACCTCCTTTTTACGATATATATAAATATATATATATATATATATATATATATATATATATATATATATATATATATATACATATATATATATATATATATTTGACTATGTCTTCGCAGAGGGCCTGTAGTGATTAAATAATATACATTGAACTGATCAATCACTGTCATTTTCACTAGAAGAGACTCGTTATGCAAATTGTACAAAAAAAACAACTTTTTTTTCTTTTTGCAAGGAAGTGTTTGCTCGAGCACCGCGACCTGTGTGACAACAAAGCGTTGTGATCGGTGCGCTGCTGTGACGCTTTGCGCCTGCCTTTATTAAGATTGAAGAGGAACGACAGCACAAAGATTAAACTCGGAAGTTTATATACACTGTAAGCCTCGAAAATTACTGCCGAAATTGCTCGGGAGTCGACGGGATCTTCATTACGTCGCGGAAACTATGTAAAAACAATAGACAGAAACAAATATTGGATGAAAGAGTCATGAAAGCCGCTGACGGCGGCAACGTGTGAAGGCTGGCTGCTGGATATTGGTTGGGGCGGAGTTGATCTGCGTTGGAGGAAAGAAGAGAAAGAACAAAATATTTGCCCCCAAAAAACGCGCCTAACAATACCGCTAAATTTTACTTAGTTACTGTCAGTTTAAGCAACGAATGGCGTGGCTTATATTCTCGCTTCCTGATTCGCTCTTCGTTGTTCGGCAAATGCTGCAGTCTCATTGGCTGTGGAACTCGGGACTTACAACACCTTAGGCTGGCAGTGGCCATAGGAGAAATAATGTGGTAGGAGCGCGCTGATAAGTGATTTTTGTTTTTCACAAACTTCACTCTAAAAAAAGCCCGTGCGTCTACTTTCCCGCACAACACTCGGAGAGCCAATCAACGCAACTTACCGAGTCAGCTCAGCGAATGACGATGCCGAAACAATGTTTAGACCAAAAAACGCCGTCTGAGTTGTGACATTAAGCAATGCAAAACGTCACGCTTGCATTGCTTAATGTCACAACTCAGACTGTGTTTTTTGGTCTAAGCATACGTTTCGGCATTGTCATTCGCTGAGCTGCCTCCGTAAGCTGCGGTGATTGGCTCTCCGCGTGTTGTGCGGGAAAGTAGACGCACGGGCTTTTTTTAGTCTTGAGCACCAAATGACTTCGTATACATACAAAATGTACGTACGTGCCGCACACAAAACTTGGCGGATATGGCCGTATTTACCATGCGAGGTCATTGTATATCAATGTTTTATTCCCCCTATTTAGGCTTTAACCGCACGGCGCTATTTGCTTAAACCAAATATGATATTTTATATTATTTCGTGGATCGGTATTTGCCAAATGCACAAAATTTAACGTATATAACACGAACTTTAATTACGAGATATACTTTTTATGTCTGACGGCTTCGTATTTCAGTTTATCTTCATTTAGGTAATAGGAAGACCTTTTTTTAAATATTATTGTCACCGACGTTTGATTTTCATGACCTTTGTATGGGCTTCGATATATAAAAAGAACCCTATAAAAGTGAGACCAAATTTTAAAAAAGATTACACAAGTGCGATTCTGGAACTGCTTTCATCTATCCACTTTTATGAGGGCTTCGAAAAGTATTTATTGTCTTAATCTTGATCTTATTCTTTATTGAACAGGAAAGGTGAACATAGAGAACGGCTCGTCTGGCTGAAAAGTCACAAAACCAGCACGCTTGAGCGCCTGCGAGCCAACCTGCTGTGGACACTGTGTAACACTAAACTGTTCATGTCTAGTGTCAACCCCCAATTAAAAGAAGCACGAATAACGGTGCTGACAAGGGTTGCTTTGGCGCTAAGATTATTGTACAATCAAGGTTTGACGTTGCTATCCGTCACAACACCTGAGTGTGTGTATGTTATAGAGGGTCGTTTCAAATTAGGAGACCTTGTGAATATGAACAAGTTTTACTTTGAGAATTAGAATAAAATTAAGAAATCGAGAAGAAAACGTAGGAAAAATAAGAAAGTAAACTGGAATAAATGAAGAAGAAATACTATCTACCCGAAGCAAGAGTGAATGTCATAGTCCGTAGATATCCAGAGATCAACGTAGGCGACTCAGTCAGTGTTCGTCAGCATCACTCACAGTCAGCCGTCTTCCTTCTGTGTCTGCTCGTCGCGGGGGAAGAATGGAGATCGACGTCGATCGGGACCCCTTCGCAAAGTCCCAGGGTCGATGACGGTGTCTGTTCAGGCTTCCGAAGGTCGGCTTCCACCGCCTGCCCAACCGGCCCTTTTTCCGGTCCTCTTCTTCTTTTTTCTTCCTCTTCTTCTTTCGTCTCTACCCCCACCGTCGCACCATTCTCGCGCACCACAAAGGTACCACTGCAATGCTACAGCGGCGTCAGTTAATCTCGATCAGTAGGCCTAATTTCCGCACTAACAAACTAATAGATTTTACGTTAGGTTTAGCTGTTCGAGCAGGTACGATAAAGCAAAGATCGTTGATATGTAAACCTTCTCGCAGCGCGTAACACATTGATCGTCCGTGTTAGCACGGACACTTAATGATCGCTTGATTGGCTTAGTTTATAGTGATGGGATTGCTGAGCCTTTTGCGCTAAATTGCTTAATCTGGTACATTTCAGGGAAATGTGAGGAAGTTGTGCCAACATTGCGGCTAAGTTCGTTCCATTTTATCAATAAGAAATCTTCCGTGTCGATAAAGTTCAGGCGTCGCAATCGTTGAGGCGTAACTAAATTACCGGATCATCACTGTAGGCTGATGCAAAATTTTAAAGAGTTCGGTTTTTGCTTAGAATAACATATTATTCGGGCAATATTGTTGTGTTGTAGACTCACTTTCTGCTAGATTCCATCCAAAAAAACAAACAAAAAACCTTTAGTTTCAAAAAGATTGGACGATTAACCGGAGGCACAAAATATAGCAAAGACGCCAATAACCCACGTAATTGCAACGTACGTAGAAAAAGAAAAACGATTATAAAGTTTCGGTGCATGCATGCACAGGAGAAAACGCACTACACTGACGAGAAACTGTAGGTCAGCTATGGCGGTAGGATCACGCGATAGCATGACGTTGGCGCACGTGAAATGTTGCTGTAGAGCTCCTATAAATGACATTGTAAGAAAAAAAAATCTACCAAACAACCGTAATAAAAAGAAAAGAAATATGTAATTATACTAGCCTCAGTCAGCGAGTCGTACATGTCAATAGATAACGCGAACTGCTCTTGAGATATATGTATCCAGATATCACTAAGGTTGAAGAATAAAAAGAAAATACTTTAGAAACAAGACAATTAGTGAAAAAGAAACAGATAAAAAAGCGAGTGCGCGGGCGCCATTGTTTCCTGGGCCAATTAACGAAGGCGCACTGCTGAGATGATCGAAGAAAGACAGAAAGAAGACAAAGTAAAAAGGACAGATGGTCAATCTGGAAAAAAAAAGAAAAAGATGATCCCACGTTGTAGATGCTCGGTACGGGTATCCCAGACATTCGCCTGCGGGGACAGAGGATCGCAATTTTTATGGTTCTGTTTGCTCCGAATTAAGATCGCTACATATTTCTTTTACGCCGAACAATGCGAATCCCGGAGAAAAGCTCACCGAAGGAAAGCTCAACAGAGAAAAGCTCACCGGAGAAATGCTCCCCTCAAAACCGGCGGATGCGGAGAAAAGCTTATCGATTTTTTCTTTTTTTTAGCGAAGCTGTTGGATCACGCGGCGCGTATATTCATTACCATTAAAACTCATTAATTTTTTAAACAAAAATAATAATAATAATAATAGAATTATTATGTATCTTCTTTAATGTTTGTGAAGCTTATTGGGTATCTTGCCCCCCCCCCCCCCCCCCCCCCCAATAAGTGCGAGCGAGGTTTTGTTTCTTTTTTTTTTGTTTGTTTACTCTGTATGCAACGAAAGCTCAACTGAAAACTTTATCAACTTCGAAAACAGAAAAATGTTCGAAATTTAGTTATGTCCGCGTAAAACCTAAAGAGCAAAACTTGAGTGCTGGAAATCTGAAAGTGTATGCGCAGCAACGCGTGCCTGAAATTCTCTTTAAAGCTTTTTGATAATCTTTGAAAACATGATAGAACGGTCAGTAGGACAACGGGATTTCTTTCTTCCACGGACATGCACGATTTCTACCCGTTCGTGCTGGTTTTTCCACACGTTGCCCGTGTGCGATAGTGACCTTCTATGGCGAAACACCCATTACCTTCAGAGCTGCACACTGTCACCGTCCACACTGAAATCAGAAGTAGAGAGCATACCTTTTCGTTATGTTGCTACTCCTGACGTATACATAGGAGCTGAAATTGATTACATCAACAAACACCTACTCACATATCAGGCACCACAGAACCTTCGGAGCTGAAACGCTTCACCCAACGGTTTTCATATTAGCTTGCAAGAAATGAACGTTTTTGACAGAGATACTGACAACCCACTCTCACGCTAATAAATTGCTGTCTTTTCTACGGGTGTCCCATGTTCTAATTTTATACTTGCGGTATGATTAATAGAAAAATAGGTGATTACTAATTTCTGAGGTATATGCCCATAAACTTGAAGAATATTATGAAAACGAGGAGAATTTTTTAATGAAGTGACAAACTCTAATTGTGTTAAATTGTCACGCGTGACGGACAATCCGCTAAACTATGAAAAAAAAAAATCCGTCAGCTTTTCTCCGCATCCGCTCAAGGGCCAGTGAGATTTTATCCGCATCTACCGGTTTTGCCGTGAGCTTTTCTCCGGTGAGCATTTCTTCGGTGGACTTTTCTCCGGTGAGCTTTTCTCCGCCGCCCGAACAGTGCAGCAGCACCTGCAAACGAGCGAATGCTTTTGTCCTTCAGTTTTGTAAAGGGCCGAGGGTCTCTCATTTCTGGTATGATGAATTGTCGAGTTATATATTACCGCGGAACAAAATAATCGTCCAGGCAGAACTTTCCTGAGGATCTTTCTCTCTTGCAGACTGGAACATTAGTATACGCCTTTTTGTTTTGTTCTTTTCTACCGTGGATCGCTTTCTGGTTTTTGCTTTTATTAGAGATTTATTCTGGCTGTTCCTTTGTTTTTTTCACGCACGAACGTCGAAACAGTTCCTGCTTTACTTGTCGTTCTCCCGATGCCATTCCCTTCTCTCCCGTAATGATATTCCCAAGATGGATGACTCGTCGTTTCTTCCGAATTCCCGTCGCAGTTTTTTTCGCCAGGCGTGTCCTCTATGGCCTGTATATCGTCCCCGCATCAGAGAGCAAAGACGTATATACGTAAGCGTGTTCTTTTGTTTATTTTTGTTACTTATGAGATCTCGATTTTGCTTTAATGGTATATTGGTGTGCGGGAATATTCTTGCGGGAAGTATTTATCTTGCCATTCCGGTTGGAGTGTGCCCTTATTCTTCTAGCAGGTTACAAATATCTCGAGATGACTTCTATTAACTCCGCGACCTATATAAAGTTGTATTTACATACTGTTTTATTCGTTGTGGTCGAGCAAACGGATTTATTTTTTAAGTTTTGTTTTTATTTGGTTATTGCGCGAAATAAGGTAATTTTTTTAAATTGTTACACGTTTCACAGAAATCTGCGCTACACTCGCAGACATTTTGCGGTACACTCAATCTATTTAAGCTTATTCACTCTCTCGCCATTTATAACTATTTATCAAAAGTTTATACATTAATACTTTTTTAACTTAAGTTTACTGTAGACGTCCTCGTTCTGTCCTTATTCGGGGTATCTGTAATATTTTAGAAGTTCTAATTATTTCGTAAAGTGACTACATAAAATAAAATTCAGTGGACTCCTATTTATACTTGACATTCAATAATTTTTCAAACATACACTGCGACTCTTCAACTGGTCGCTGGGTGGCTGATAGTTCTTTAGTGGTGAGGAGTAGAGCGCACTGGTTTGAGGTAGCACTGAAGTTTCAAGGTAGTTTGCGCTATCTTGTGGGAATATAAAAACCACCCTTATTGGGCAAAGAAAAGAAAAGTGAAAAGGGTTGGTTTTAATGCGAAACAAATAATGCACTGCTTAATGTTTCTAGCAGTAATAAATAACGACGGCACGTAGAGATCTCGTTCATAATCGTGTCCACAAAAAAAAAAAAATCGCTAAAAAAAGAAGAAGCAAAAAAAAAAAAAAAGCGGTGGGGGGGGGGGGGGGGGGGGCGAAGGCGCCGTTTGGTTAACGCTAGAAGCCCACATTCTAAAAAGTGTATGTGAGTTTAAAAAAGTATATGTTCCTGCGAACATCGCACTCTTTTGTTGTAATCTTATTCTGAGTTTTGTCATTAACTGAGATGCTCCTACTATTCGACATAATTTGTTGTCTTGTGTTCGGCGGGAAAGCGAACTCAGAGCCCTTTTATTTCAAAGTGCATAAAGAGCTCACAAAAAACAACAACAAAAAACGCGATTATGAACGAAAGTTCGGCTTGATTGGCGTTTCGGAAAGTCTCCCAAAATGAGTACATCGCTTTGAGTTTTTATATTGAAAAGTATTTTATGACGCTTTACAGAGCACTGAACGGGTACTTTCTAGGTTCGCTTGCTCAGAAAGGTCCGCGACTTTCTTTTTGACTGTCGATTTTGTTTTCGTAATCAAAAGTAGTAATGATTCTTGCCTCTTGAACGGCGAAGTTGTGCTCATTTGAACCGACAAAAGCCTCATTCAACTGAAAAAGTCGCTGTAAAGTAATTGCGCGTGCGGTCCAAAACGCAAAAACAGCTAATGAGGAAAATTGAAAAAAAAGAGAAAAAAAAACAACAAACAAACAAAACAAATTTGTCGTTGCATCATGTCAGAGTTGTGGCGTAACACGAGTCCAATTGATTGAATCCCCGTCCCGTTTCGTCGGTCCTATTTACCGACAGTCGAGGCGGCACACGCAGTCGCCCGACTTGTTAGTCTCGGCGTTTTGCGAAAAGACTTCATGCGCATTACGGAAACGGTTTCGCCATTCGGGTGCCTTGCGTCATGTCCGCCAGTCCGGACTGCGGATTCCAAGAAGCAGAGGCTGTGTGTGCGTCGGCTCCAGCTGTCGCTTGATGGCATTAGCCGCGGTGCCCGCCGTTGTAGAGATCCTAGATGCAAGAGAGAAGGTGCGAGTCAAACAATAAAAATCGTTTACAATTTATTAGTGGACGCCTTCTGGTCAGATTGGTCGCCAGTGCGCGTGCGTTGCATCGTTGCGTGGGAGGGGAAGAAGGGGCGCGGAGAAGCGGAGACGCTCGCCGACGATAAACGCTCTTGAGGTCTCCTAGCAGTTCGTATTGTAAACGCGGCCCGCAAACCACCTGACCCCAATGGAGCAGTTGGAAGCACTCTGAAATCTAGGCGCACCTGCTCTCGATCCGTCGTTCGAACTTGGGTTCTAATATGGACACTTGGCGACAAAATGTCGACGAGGAAATCGGCTGCCGTGATTGGCTGGCGCCGCGCTGGACCTTCTGGAGCCGTCCCATCACGGCCGCGGAGTTCCTCGCCGATTTGTTTCGCAAAGCGTCCATAATAGAGCCCCAGGGCTAACTCTATAAGCCGGAACAGTAAGGCAGGTACTTGACTGCGGGCATAATAGGACGCTATCTCTTGGCGACGCTGGAAACAGAGGCTGCATAATTTACGCTTTATCATTCTGCTTTATGTCGTTATGTAGATTTTATTGCAACGTGATAACCTTGAGATATCGAGCAACGAGTGTAAGGTTTAATACCGTCTGCTCACATTAGTGTTTCATGGCAGAAGCAAGTGCCGTATCGGTCTCGTATACTGCTCCGGCCTGGGAATCGACCCATCGGGCGTCTCGTTTTAGTGCCCCGTAATCTTGAATAATGGCCCCTGAATGACCTCGTTTTGACGAGCGCCTTTTACAGAT
The DNA here is from genome assembly GCF_016920785.2 of Ixodes scapularis. NCBI lineage: Eukaryota > Metazoa > Arthropoda > Arachnida > Ixodida > Ixodidae > Ixodes > Ixodes scapularis. Next base: position 112,012,486 of record NW_024609846.1, on the reverse strand, counting down.
TGTATGGTACTCTCATTTGCAATTTACTACCTATCTCAATTTTTTAAGATTGTGTTAAGAAGAAAAAGTGGATTCTGTTTTTATGGCGCTATATAGGACGAGGATAAAACACTATTATTTACTCAAGGCTGTGTACTGTAGAATGGAGTGCATATATGGGACAGCATTCAAAGTGTTCGGCCGGAGCACCAATACTGCCCTAGTAATGTCAGGTTCTCGTTTTTGTGGATGCCATACAGAGACACCGTAGACAACTTAAGATATATGTATATTCTAACCAACAGGATTTTCTGCTGACGCTGTATATAAATTCCGGTATATTCCAATGAGTATATTTGTAGCCATGAAGCGTTTTAAAAACATGACAAACGAGACGAGAGGCGGGACGTATGCCTCAGTCTTTATTTCCCCCTGTAAAATATTAAAGCAGCTGTTTTGAAACCGCGCTCAGTTTAAATATTTTTGAAGTTTCCTCTGAAGCGAGCGACGACAATGCAGTGCGCGTGTTCAAACTTCAGAGTGAGTGCGCGTGCTGTATAAAAGCCACGAAAGCTCCAACATCGTGTCACCGTTAATCACAGTTAAGTGGAAAATCTGTTTCTATTCATATTTACAATGTGACTGTGTCGACACAGCCTTCGATCATTGGAATTGCGAGATCACGTCGACATCGGCGCCATAGTTTACGTGTATTTGACATTGATTGCTGACGCTGTGACGACATCGTTTGCTACAGAACATTAACTTTGCGAAAATGGTATCGACGACAAAAATTAAAATTCATATTTGACATATTTATGTTTGTCTCCTTAAAGATGATACGTGTATCCAGATTTGTTACGCTTTATCTGAAACAAAATGCCATAGAACATAAAAAGTCAAACATGTATTTCTTGGAATCTTTTTCTATGAGCGCGCCGGGGATGGAGACCAGTGGTATTCCTTGCCTATTGGTTTCCCACTTTGGAAAAAAAAAAGAAGCCGTACAGTCTTTCCACGTGGAAGCATTCTGATTCCAAGGCTACGCATGATTACGTTTTGCGACGCACAACTGTCGAAGCCACTTTTAAAGGCGATACTAGCAATGTATGTTCTGTCGGATAGGGGTGGTGACCAAGAGGACATGTTCTTTCTGCATGAACAGTAATCGGAATGTAATTGAACACTAGGAGTCCAGCCCTGACCTGTACGTAATTCAAGAACTTGAGTCAAGTTACTGTAATTTAAATCTTTCATGAATAGCTAAGTAACTTTAGTCTACATTTTTTTAATACATAGTGGTTTACTATTAATACGTGTTTCAAGCAATTACAAATTACTTTCAGAAGCTAGTGGAGCTCGACCATTCAAATTAATGTACACACACACACACACACACACACACACACACACACACACACACACACACACACACACACACAAAAAAAAAAGACAAGCCGAAACATCAGTCCTTATTTGAAGAGAGAAAAACCTCTATAAATAAAAAAAAAAGTTTTTTTTTTTTAGCGCTGTTTCTGTTTTTAAGGTTTCTGTTTTTTAAGGTCGACCCTAGCTCGTCACTCAGTAGGACGCTCTTCGTTTAATCCCGGCCAAGTAGCTTTTTGTTCCACAGTCTCCGAGCAGTTCGACCTTTGGCAGATCGGGCAGTTCAACTGTTTTTTTGAAGATAGGATTGCCTGCTGCTTTCTTGCCTTTTAGGTAGGCATTAGTCTTTTTTTCTTCTTGTACCGTGCTATTTGCAACGTCCTGTTTTTTCTCTGCAGTATTCGGCTTAGCATCATAGGTGCTGTTTCGAAAATATCTTTTTTGTATCCTCTGCGATTATGTTAGTTGTAAACCTAAGGCACCTGTACTGGCTTGGTTTGACTGAAGGAATCATCGGATATAATAAGGCCGTAGACTTCCCGGTTTTAACTGAAATACAAAAATAAAGATCCGTCAGCGTTAAAAATTCAAAATCGGTTACAAAACGAAAAAACAAATGAACATCCGTTAGTGTCAGGAATACAAATTTCATTAAAACCGAAAGACACCGATTTCTGGAATTTGGCCTCAAAGTTTTCACCGATATTCACCGTTCCTGGCGTCCGTTCAAAACGAATAACTGAAATACACTGTTATTGGAGAAATAAATGAGCGCTATTAATTTTCCGCCGATTTTCTTTTTATAGACACACCAGAAAAATTTCTACCTAGACTTTATTGGAAAGGTGGCATATGGCATCTGTCGCCTTTCCCCGTGTCGGCTTGCTGTCAATTATTTTAAAATAATGATGGCCTTTATATTCACCATAAAAATAATAGAAACTTGCTTTGTCATTCAAAATCGTGACGATGTAGTCGAACTGTAATTTTCTTGCCGTCATCCAGTTCTTATCATATTTAGGGAATGGCTACCAGCAAATGCTGCGGCTTTTGATCCGTACAAATAAATGGGTGCCGTGGGGGAGAGGGCACATAACTTCGACGTCGAATCGCGATGTCGGCTTCGTATCGAGCTATCAAATACACGCCAGATGTGTTTCCAGAAAAGAAAACAAAAACAAGAGGCAGATACTGCGTACCAGCTTGACCTGTTTGCGAGAAGATCGAACTATATGGGGCCCTTTATCTAGCGTGCCTGCGACAACACAACTCGGTGTCTACACAAAAAACAAGGCCCGTGCACTGGAACATTTTGCCGTCTACTTTGATACAGCGCGGGGCTCAGATGGAATCACGAGTGCAAAGACAGCCTTCGGCGGTAGCTCGTTTTCAGTATAGTATATCTGCTGCACTCATTGCACATAAGTGTGGCGGACGCAGCGCTCGGATACGCCAGCCGAACGCTGCGTCAGAAACAAGCAAGTAATTTCTGTTTGTTGTCACCTCAGCTTCAGTGAATCACAAGGGGCATGACTGTTCGATCTCCTGCTCAATACTATAGTTGGCTAGAAGGCTCCCTTCTCCTAGCTATGGGTCCCGCGCTTCAGGCCTCGGTGTCGCCGTCACCGCGTGACACCATCTGAGAACTGACAGCAGTGCCTTAACCGAACGTCGAGCTGAGCTGCATCAAGGCTGCGTTCGCGACTCTCAGCAGCTCGGCGAAGGAAACGCACCTCGACCCCCTAGTCTCTGGGGTCAAAGCTGGCGCTGCCGCGTCCACATAGATTACGCTCCGTTCGGTAGACTGAATCGCGGGGCTGCTTCCGCCCGCGCGATCATCGCACCTCTCCTTTGTGCCCTCAGTGCCAATACACCCTTCCCATAAACGCCTCCTGACGGGCTGTTGTGTCCGTCAACTGGACTGTGCACCGTGTTCCTTGCCTTCGCAATGTTTTTTTTTTTTTTTCTTTTTTTTTATTATATGTTACGCCGCGTATCCGTATACGACCATGGGCATATTTCACCTGAGTGATAAGAACTGCCCATCTGTATTAAGAGACTGAACGTTGCTGGAGTTTGGTAACTTTATTAAAGAGGTGTCTGAAATAGCAGAGTAGGTAATTCTAGTGTAAAATTTTGTGTAAGAGGCAAACTATGCTTGAGGAACTTGCTCAAAAACTTTGAATATATGAACACCAATATGCGGCCTTTCTTTCGACCTGACCGAAAACTATGCCTCTTTAATTTTGCTTTAGAGCAACAGGTAGGATTAGGCAGCATGCAAGGTGCATTCCAAAAGTAAAATTTAAGAAAATACAGGAAATTATTTTTGTATACAAACTGACTGTCCGCCTGCAGAGATAGAGGAGAGGGGTGGTAAATCCTTATTATTTCACAAACTAAAACTTGGTTTCTTTTTGCTAGCATACAAGTCCGATTAATATGCAACGTACCTTCGAGTAGGACAACGTAGTTTCTGTTACAATTAGTAATTAACCGATTGAGTACTGCGATCATATACACATTGCTGTACTGAAATTACTCTTGAAGGTAATAATTAGTGACTTGACTACTTTTTTTTTGTAATTTGTACATGTTTGGCCTAGCTCGGAGCATCCCCACATAATAAAGCCCATAATTACTCTTAAAAATAATCATATACATGTTTTTTTAACCTCAGAGCATTTTAAAAGTGTGTCAACATTTGAACGTGCTAAAAGAAAAAACAATAATTTGAGTGAAATAAATATTATTCGGATTTGTAGGGTTTCAGAGTTTCCTTAAAGGAGCTGTGCAACGATTTTAACGTTTAAAGGATTGGCATCTTCTACTTTTGACATTGTTTATCTTGTCACAAGGGACAGAAAACACACCTCCTTCCTTCGAAATGTTGTGATTCCGCCGCGTGATCGCGAGGCACGAATTAGAACATTCCCCGACCTGCAGCCGCGAGCGACGGCCATGAGAAACACGCGGCATGACGTCAATGGGGGTCTTGTAGAAAGATAGCAAGTTGTGCGAATACCAGCTCAATAAGAGGTAACTTTTCTATAAATCTTGTCGTTCCAACATAAATATAAATGCGTCAAAAACCTGGTATCACCGACAAAACTTTTATCACAAGGAGTTTTAGTGGCGCCATCTATCCTAGGTCCACAAAACCGTCAGCTCTAGCTGCTACCGCGAACAGCCGCCAGAAGCCGGAGGGGGAGGGTGACAGAGCCGGACGGGTATGGCCGGACTTTCCTCCTTTCAACACACTGTTCGCGCTGCGCCCGCCAGCACGTGGTCACGCGGTCACGAGCTGATGAGTTCTCGCTGCTTACTGATGGCTCGAGAGAGAGAGCTTCACCAGAACCTCGCGCCACCCCCATTGACGTCACAGCGGACGTGACTCGGAAGTTGGTGAAGGAGTTGAGAGGTGCCGAAAACCTCAAACTTTGTACATTTTTAATATAAAAACTAGGACATGCAGGCAAAAGTGGTCTTTTGTCCTTTACTTCAGAAAGGTCGAGACACCAACCCCTAAATTATTTAAGTAAAGCACTGAAACTGTTGCACAGCTCCTTTAAGGTATAGTGAACTTAAGTCAATTTTATCGCGTTCCTGTTGGCGGCGGCACCAAGACACATTTGTTTTGTTGATTATGATTGTTTACGTAGAAAATAGGACACGAGTTATTTATTGATTTATAGCTTTTTTGCAGTGTCACACGTGCAGCCATAAAATCTTTCAGTGGTACTCTACGTTTTAATATTTTGTTATAATTGTTCAGTGTCAGACATTATGCACGGGCCAAGTTCGGTTATAATTTTGGGAAACCTTATTTAGAAACACTCATTTAAGTATGTGTTGTGTACAAAGTTTAGTAATAGGACAGAAAAACAAAAACGTGTTTTGCTGTCGTAAGCAGCAAGCGAAAGTTTCGTTTTGTTCTGATGTCTTACGTTTTTGCTCTGTGATGCTTCTGTCTTATATTGTATTTACATAGGTGGGTGCTCGTTAATCACAGGGAATGACTTTACTTGAGTTGTAATTCCAGCTTGTGTGAACACGATCAAACTGTGGTCGCGTTTCGCTCGCCTGCCCCTCGTCATCGATGGTTTTAGATATTACATTAAGGTTAGTCAAAGAATGTATAAAAATTAAGTGCGCACAAGAGAAACTTAAAGTTATTGAACAGAATATGTAGGGCCTGAATCAGGCGTAAGCATCGATTAAATTATTTTGTTATTGGTTGCTTTTAGTATTGGTCTTCGCATTATTTTACCACACCTTTGGTCACACCGCTATCGTTAATCTGAATAAATAACCTCCTGGGTTCTTTCTGCTCATACCACTCATATCATGTAGACACAATATTTAAGGGAAAAAAGTGGCTGCATCTCAACGTGGTGAATGATGTTGATTGGGGCGAAGCTCTGGTGGTGTTGATAGATAGATGGGGTTTATTTGCGCGCCTGCAAACAGCCAAGTGGCCTGAGCAGCAGTGAACTGTTCTGTACACGGATACATAAAAGTATGAGATAAAAATACACTCAGGCGAAAATGTCTGTTTCACCAAATAAGGCATCGTGAGTCTGGTGCAGACGTGCCATTGGGCAAGTGGCCCGCACATCAGGATGAAACGCGTCTTTGCATTTGGATGTCCTCCCTGACGGTACCCAGAACCTCAGCGACATCAGCAGCTGGGCACAATCAAGAGAACCATGCACAAATTGACGCAGGAAATGCATGTCTCTTGAAATTCGTCTATCGCGCACAGGCACTAGACCGAGGTCAGTGAACAGGGAATGGTAATTGTAGAAACGGCGGCGGCCGATATATCGGTCATATAAGATTCTTATAAACTTACGCTGAACGTTTTCAATAAGGTTACTATGTAACATCGTTACAGAGTTCCAAACCACAGACGCGAACTCAAGGCGTGATCTAACCAATGCACAATATATACATAAAAGACACCCAGAGCGACGAAATTTTTTTTTGTTTTCCGGGAAACTACATCCAGTTGGCGAAGTCCTTGGCCAACAATGCGAGATTCGTGAAGGCGAAAATCCAATCTCGAGTCCACAAAGGCACCAAAATCCCGTACATAGACAACCCGCAGCACTTGCTCTTCAAATATAGTGTAGTCGACGATGATACTGATTTTATTGTTCATAGGTAGGGCTGATGGTGGTGATTTTTTTTTTGTTGCTTATAGGTATAGTGCTGAGTTGCGGGTTGCGTTTCGACTTCATTATTACTGCTTTATGGTCGGTGAAATGCAGAGCCAGTGGTTCTTCTAGCGCAGTGGTTCTCAGATGGGGGTCCGCGAAGGAATTCTAGGGGTCCGCGAAGCCCTGCCTCATCAGTCAAGCCCAGAAATAAAAGTTCTCTTTTCTCAGATTGAGAAGAAACGTTCCAATTTTCGGCTGCGTTTTCTCGTGTATATGTCAGTATGAGAAGTTTAATTCACACTAGCCCTTGGTTATATGTATTTATTAAATCACTATTATAATTAACCGATACTTTCCCTTCCCCTCACCACGAACGGCGTCCTCCACCACCTCAGCCGATCCACAAGGGGTCCGCGAAACATCTATGGCTGAGAACCACGGTTCTAGCGGATCAGCTTGGATCCGCTAGAAGCCGTGGGAACGCATCTCCACCGCCTAAGTCAACGGTCCATGTCAGAAAGAGAATGTCTGGTGTGGATCGTGGTTATATACGCAGTTGAGCATTTGACCGCAGCGCCCTCTCGTCTATAAACGTTGAGCCAATGCATGCCAAATTTAACACGATTATATACGCATTTGACCGCAGCGCCCTCTCCTGTGTAGACGTTGAGCGGCTACATGCAACGTTGGAGTGTAGCGTAGTGGTTAAGGCGTCTGCCTCGTAAGCAAGCGGTCCTACGTTCAAACGTCCGTGCGGGCGTGCGTTTTTTTTTTTTTTTTTTAAAGTGGGCCAATCCCAGGGGCAGTGCAATCGATGTGAGCACGGACGCCGGACAAGGCTAGACCCTAAGGAGCTTCGCCCCTAATAAAAACGGATGCACTGACATGCCAGTAATCAAGTGATATTTGATATTTGATATTTTTCTGATTTTATGTTTTACCAAAAGCCCCTGGAAAAACATTTATTTTTTTATGCAGGAGCAAACAACCGATACAAAATACTGCCCGAGGGTGGACAGTCCAGGAATGTTTGCGGAGCGCATTCCAGGGGTTCTTGTTTATTGCTGTGTTGCTCGGACGGCCACTCCGAATTGGTAGAAATAAAAATAAGAGAAATAAGGAGAAGAGCTTATTTTAGCTTCGGTAAGAGAAGAACTGTCAGGTGGCCAGCACAGACCAGTGTCTGAAACCCTAGCCCCGAGCGATAATAATGGGAAATGATCATCTCAAACGCAGCCCCTTAGGAAGAGAGAGGCCTGCGCATGAAACAATATTTTTTCTCTTTACAGCACTCTTGCCATCCGTGCTGTTCTTGAGCTTCGTGACTATGCATTTTTGATGTTCTTGCACTACCATATGTGCCAAGGCTTCTAAAAAGGAAAAACAAAGTTTAGCAGAAGGCTTAGGTTTCCTACTGCGTCATGGCGTCAGCATAAACAAACGTGGCGGCGACCATGGAACAGAGCACACAAAAACATTGTAGTAAAAAGATAGTAACTAGATCAGTACTACTTTTTTATGGCCATTAATTTTTTTTACTAGCACCCTCTCAAATATTAGCAGGCAGTAAATGCCTCTTGCAGTAATTGTACTATACTCGTGGACCATATTTCGTGATCGTCCAGATAAAGCTATGCGCTAAAATGCGTCCGAGAACCTTGAACGCCAATCCCAGATATCCACGAGCATTCTTTTATTTCGCGAACCTGCCGAGGGGCGAGTTCTACCAAGTCCTATACTTCCCCAAAGTTCCAACGCGAAGTTCGAAAAAAAAAAAAAAAATCGACTGGAATTTGACTTTTTTGCTCATGCGCAAAAAAGGAGGAAACGAGTTGACACCAACTGGCGGAGGTAAAGTTCAATATTTGTTTTGTGTATTACTTCACCGACTCACATTACTCTCTACCAAAGAACTAAAGCACTAAAAATACTTATTTCTGCCTCTATATCACCTAAAAATTAATAATGGTTTTATAAAACTTAATATAAACTACTTCCTCATTATATCTTGCTAAAAAATTCAAACTCGTCGTATAGAAGCCGGGCAACACTGTCAATGAGTCGAACGTCCTCGATGTTTGCAAAAAAAGTTCGGACCTTCGCCGAACCAGTCGAACTTCGCGTTCGACAAAAGTTTGCGACACCCATTATTTTCACTACTTCCCAAATACCAGAACAGGTTGTTCGCGAGTATAGTGTTGCTGCGGATTTATGCGGAGAAGCAAAAAGATGGACTAAGAGGCGCAGAGGAGCAGGGATTTCTACCGTCACAAATAATTACATCTTGCATGGTTTCTTTTAATAAGAGATTAAACCGGGGATCATTCAAGATCAATTTTGAGACAAGAAATAAAACCATCTTGAAAAATTATATACGTGCTGAACAAATGGCGCGAATAAAAGGTGGGAGAGCAATCGACGGAGTCAGTGATTGCTGTAGCGTACGTTCATATACTAGTGGTTCCGTGTGCACCGTAGTTGTATGCGATCCCTGTGATGCGTTCAGCCAATTGATGACGCGTGTAATGTGTGCGTAATTCGAGCGCAGGCAATGCGATTGCTAAAACCGCGAGCTATGCAAATTGTTTTGTGTATTTTGAGTTGTTCAATAGCTTGAGATAGGCGGAAACTCGGCTTTTTTTGCCGAAATTAGTAACAGTTTCTCTACCAATCTAGTGGAACCTGCGAGGTTTTGTGGAAGAGGTTAGTCCCCATGACTAACTTCCTTGCTTATTAACTGCTAGGAACACCCCGCTTACTAACTGCAGTTAATAAGAGATTAGTAACATGTCTAACAGCAGTTGCTAACCTATGGTTAATATAAGTACCCCCAACTATTTCTAAAAGTGTGTGCAATAAAAGAAAAGAATTGTGTCGATATTGCTTTAGCTGTCGTATTTTACCCTACCAAATCAATGAGCCTCAACTGGAGATTTTTAGTTTAAACTGGTAACCTATAAACTTGCAATGCTTGAATAGGACAGTTTTGATTAATGTCGTTTGAATCTTCAATAATTGCCATATCTCTCCAGTATTTATAGTATTTCATCAATGTAATGCATAAAAATAGCAAAAAAAAAAAAAAGAGCGAAATCAGATTATCAATACGAGTGGTTTGTACGTTTTGCTTATTTTATACTATTTCAGTTCAGTGGCCGCTGGAGCACGTTGCTTTCTATATTTTCCCAAAACTAGAGTTAACAAGAGGACGTGTTGACACCGTTCTTCATATGCATCACCTGACACGTGTCCCAGTCGTCTGTCGTCTGAGCCCGCCGTTTTAATTTCCAGATCTTAATGCAATTTTCATACGAATGGATATAGTTCTCTCACAAGCCGGGGGTGACCCGAACCTAAATATTTAGGTTGGTTTCGGGTACAAATGCATGTTATTTCTATTCTCTGACCGGTCGAAATGCTTAGAGGCCGACGTAGAACCCTGGTTTCCCGCAGAAATCCTCTCCACGTCCTCCCCTTCCGAAACTGCGAAGGGGGAAACGGGGAAAGTTAGGAAAGTGGAGAGGGTGTGCTGAAGGAGGAGGGGAGCAAAAGTGGAGATCGTTCGCACACCTCAGGTAACGATGGCCGATAGCGATACGGTGGATGCGCAACGGCGTTACCAGGGTGACGAACATAATTCCTGGAGAAGGGGAACAAGAGGGACAAAGGACAAACACAAACCTCCAAACACAGCTAGGTGACTGGTGAGCGACCGAAAAAATCCGCCTGGTTCGGGTATCGAACCCGGGACCTCTCCATTACAGGTGGAGCGCTCTACCAACTGAGCTAACCAGGGGTTAGACGTCAGTAGAGGAAACGGGTTTTATCAGCCGCCACCAGTCTAACACCACCAAGGATGAAGCTTGCGATTTAAGGTTATAATTATAATGCAATTAAATGCAAAGGTGCAAGCGAGCTGGACAAGAATAACAAAAATAATCCCTGGAGAAGGAGAACAAGAGTGACAAAGGGCAAACACAAACCTCCAAACACAGCTAGGTGACTGGTGAGCGACCGAAAGAATCCGTCTGGTCCATGTCGGTGTCGGGTATCGTTATCAGTCTTATCGGAACGATCTACTGAAACTCTCTGTTGACAAACAAGTGGCTCTGACGTCACGCCGCTGCGTGGCGCTGCTGCCGGCATTGCCTATGAGCAGTCCCCACACCTGGCGTGCGCAAAAGCGCGCTTGTTTGTAAACAACGCGCTGGCCTATACCGGGTGTTTGGGGGAAAACAGAGCGGATTATTTCTCGCTGCAAAAATAGACAACGAAGCTGTCTGTGCCCAAATGTATGGTGCTACTGGTTGGTCGCCATTTTGTCGTCAATGAATATTTTCGAATAATGTTGATAGTAACTTTGAATTCGATAATGGTAAGTTCTGAAACTTTCGCATCAGGTGCGGGAGGACGCTGAACGTTTGGCGACGCGTTGTCTAGTTTTGCGGTGAGGAAAAAAAAAAAGCGGTTTTCTTCTCTCCCGAACACCCGGTAGGTATACCTTCTCATTGCCTGGCGAGGACCAAGGGCGATGTTATAAACTCTCCGAGGCTATCGTCTTACATTCGCGAAAAGCATCCAGCAGGCACTAAACCCCAACGCGAAAAGGCCCGTTCACACACTTTCGTTTTCTTATAGGACCAAGCTGTTGAAACGTCTTACGACGACATTATCACACCCGCACGCTGGCGCCATCTACGAGGATATTCTGGAACTACATTTCACTAAAGCGAAGGCTTGGCGGTATTTTCGAGATCAAATGTACGTACTATCTATCAGAAATCATCGTTCATGACAGAGCGAAAATTTTTTTTTATGTAAAAAAGAAAAAACTACGCACAATACTACGCAAAAATATATATATATACAAATATTTTAAGTGTTTCCGGCTGGCAAGCTTGTTTTCTCTTCGTAAGAGGTTTTAAAAGGCTTAAGCCACACAAACATAATCCGTCGAAAGTGTGTAAACCCGCCATAACAGGTTGCAACGAAATGCAGACGTCCGTGGAAATAGCGGCACAATTTCCGCACGAGACATTTTTAACCGCCCGTTTTCGCTTTGAGGTGTAGCTGTGTAATAAACGTACAGAATGGCTCGAGCGACTTGAACGTTCCCGGAAAGAAAACTTTTTTTTTTCTTCTTTCTCTAGTGGTACGAAGAGAAACGCATACAGGAAGGACACGGACACTAGACTTACTCAAGGCCATCGCGACTCACAATTTCATTTGGCCCGGGCCACAGAATCCGGTGTTCCCTTGAGCCGTCACTCGTCTCCCGTGTTTGCGCCGCCTGTTTGCGGAGTGGCGAGTACTTCGTCGTGTGTTGATGGCCGTGTGGCTCCGACGTAGTTCTCGCGGCGTTTTTCTTTCGTCTGCCCACGGAGCCTTCTTGGTTGCAATCAGCTTCAAGTGGGAACACGTTCTTCTTGGTGATATCCGTTTATGAGGAGAGCCCTAGCGATGCTTGGAAAGTCACCGCATCTTTTTTAAAGGACGCAATTGTGTCTGCGGATATCGCTAGTTTTGCTATGCTTCCGCCGTCGCCCAACTGGTTCTTTTTTTTGTTTTTTTCAAAATCGATGCTTACAAAAGCATAGCTCTGCCTAATGCCCAACGCGCCTGGGCCCTAAGCGTAAATGTATCCAGCGAAACTTTTTTTTTTTGTCGGCGGAAGAATTTTTTTTATTGCAGGTTATTTAAATCCGTTTACGCTATGGAGTCCTATGAGTTTAAAAATGAGCAGGTACGTGATGTCGTAGCAACTACAGTGGCGTCGAAGCTGTAGAAAAAGGGCATATATCGGTGGGGTTGATGTTTGAGAGCGTGCGTTTGTTTCCTTGCTTACACTAGAAGTGGTAATCTAATTATTGAGCTTATTGAAAACATCGACATAATAAACGCCCCCCCCCCCCCCCCCCGTGAACACATTGTATGCATGTCTCCAACAAACGTGCAATGATATTTTATTCTGCGCGAATTGAAATAAACGTGTAGCTCAGTCATACCAATCAAATACTTTGCAACGAAGTAGGTTTATGTATTTGGTCTGGATGGCTCTTTCGTTTCATATTGGAAATTTGGTGCTAAAGGTCAAACGTAGAAGGTGCGCTGACAGTACAAAAGTGCTCGCAAGCCGCAAGTGTCCTGCGGGCCATATAATATATGCTGTAGTATACTATGTTGTGCAGCCTTTTGTAACTATAGAGTCTTGCAAGAACATAAAGCACGTACCTGTCAACAACGTACGTGTTTTCGCTCGAGCATAGATAAAAGTCTATAAAATAACGCGATAATGAGCATGCGCTGGTCATGAAAGCATCCGTGAAAGTAGCATAAACAATTTTTTGTGAATGATATTTCTCCACGTCCACGTTCAAAATAATTTTAGATAATATTTCAACGACCGTGACGCCAGTTCCTGAAACGTGAAGATATTTTGAGAATTATTTTGGCGTCTCCCGTCAAAATATTTGTTTCTCCTTATTTTGACATCTTAAACTTGGAACTTTGGAGCTGCGGAATTCGGCCTGGAAAGTGATCGAAAGTGACGGTCAAACAAATATCAACTTGTTTTAGGCGGCGTCGCGGTTCAACTCCTATTTTCCGAAAACGAATATGCAGACGACAGCAGCTTTATTACATTATAAATAATGTGAAATGTAAAAAAAAAAAGAGTTCTTTGAACATTATGACCGTGGTCGTGACCAACATTTCAAAATACGGGACCGTTACTTTTCATCATTGATTTCACGTGTTTATATAAACAAAAGAGCCGAATGTTGTGTCACAAAATTCGCAGTTGATTGGAAAATGCGTGTATCTCGTACAACCGCCCCAGAAACTTCGTTCGTTCCCACTGGTATAGAAATAACGAGGAGGCAATATTTGAACTCACAACCTTCTATTTAACATCTTGATCGTTTCGTAGTTAACTCATTCGTTACACACGAACCCCAATAAAAATATAAACTAAACAATGAACTAACGAAACCCGGATAAACACAAGGCGGGAGCCAGATGCAAAGAGAGACTGCAACCATACGAAGACGCGCTCGCGCGATATGGAGGCACAAAAAGTGTGCCAAATTTCTCAGCCTTACGTTGTGTACGCATTTACATTTGTTAGGTGCAGGCAATACAGAGGAATGTCCAGCTCGTCTTTGTCATAGATTCAAGAAGTTTAAGTGAGACGAGTACCGAAGTGACGTGCGAGCTCAGAACATCGCCGCCGGGCGCGTCACGTCCGAAAGGATCAACTGTCGAGCCAGTTCCACACACACACGCTGAATAAGACGTTTCCACTGCCAACTAGGATCGAAACTTCGTATGCACGAAACACATGCCTCCGTCAACACGTCGACACAACACCAACAACACCATCAGAAACTGAACCGAGCGAAACCACGAAACGGCTACCATTGCGACGGCTGTTTTGACGGGGGACGTCGAAATAATAAGGCCACTATCTTGCCGTTTTACGGAACTGACGAAGCAAACATCTCAGTAATTTTTGTGATATTTTGACGGTGGACGCCGAAACAGTCACCACCTAAATTATTTGTATTCTTTTTTTTTTTTTTTTTGCGTGTGTGGTGGTAGTGAGGAAAGGTCATCCTGAATAATGAATTGCTTTTTTTTTTTGTCGCTAGTGAATAGAGATGCGTAGTGTACCGCAGTAAACCTGAAGTCCAGCATATTGAAAGTAACGGTTTGTACGCCACTGAATAGCTATAGGGCCGTAAAATATTCCTTCACGATAACACGACATTTTTGAACGAGCACTGTCGCACGACGAGCATGTACAATCTGCAGTCAGCGTGATTTATACGACTTAAAGCGTGATCTGAAAGGAGCTTTTAAATTGCGACGGAAGCTCACGCGTCGGGGGTCTGATTTATGCAGAGCTTCTTCTACAATGCAAATTCGTAGGAACTTATGTGGCGTCGAAGGAGCCTTTTTTTTTTTTGGAATTAACATGATTAACGAGATGCCAGAGATTTGGCTACAACACTTAGAAAACAAAAGCTACGTACCGATCTTTGCGAATGACTATGTAGACACAAAGCGCAGAATAAGGTTCTCAGAAGCTGGGATTCAATTTCGGCAAGGGCTGCTATTTGGCGCAGCTTATGAAACACCATAGTTCCTTTGTTGCGTACCAAGCCATGCTTTAACGGGGATACAACAAAAGCTTCCAATGAATCTTCTCTTTTTTTATAAGGAACACCAAATGAATAAGACAAAGGTGGGACGAGGAACGACGTACAATTAATTGTTGAAAAATCGTGCTTCGTTCCACCTTTGTCTCATTCTTTCGGTGTTGCTAAGCTCAAGCAACACACTGGCCAGTCTACATATCTTTTTAAGCTTATTGAAATGAAACTACTTTTGCCTTAGCCCACCGCGAAGAGAACTATTTCACCAGCTCAGAGTTTCTACGAAAAGAAACCTGTTCACAGGAACCAATTTGACGAGACAAACATTGATTTTGCAAATAGAAAGCTCTCCGAAGAGCAAAAGAATATACAGTGATGTCTGCTTAGTATGGACACCTCAGTTCCCTCCAAAAATCGTGCATAATGTGAGTTGTTCATAATAACGAGACAAAAATACATATATTCCCCCGTTTGTCTATGAAAACGATGTTTATATTGCGGCCGGGGCATCCATATTATATGGGGCCCATATTAACCAGACATGACTCTAATAAATATGGTATTATAATTCAAATATCATCGTTCTTATCTCGAATTTGGGAGATTCTTGCTTTTAGACAATCTTGTTTTTGTTTATTATTTTCATAAAGATGGCTGCAGGCATTATTGGGTGTGGCGCACGTTTTGTTCGACGTGCTAAAGTATTTTGCATGCATTTTGTTTTTTTAATCTTTAGTGCTATACTCCCTTCCTTCCGTATATCAAATCGGAATCACCAAGTGCCCTTGAGTAGCAGTTTACCATTTCTCAATGAAACCGTTTGGATTTAACTGCATTTTGGCCGTAGCTTTAGGAAGATAATCAAATCCATCTTTCAATGGTCATTTTTATCATGGTTTCGCGTAATAAATCATATAATATAATTGATACAATGGGGTTGTCAAAGATGCAAAACACAACGGATGAAAGCAGAGAGAATTTAGTGGCTAAGAAAATGCAATGAAAGTCCATTTACATTCATTTTGTTTTTTGTTATTTCTGGCCACACACGCTCAGGTAAGGAGGGCTTCCCAGAAAATTACGCCTGCCGAAAAAGAGAAGAACCAAAATAGACGCCAAACCGCGCAAAAATATTTCCATGGCAAGATATACTTTTTTTACCAATCCGCTAAAAGAAAAAAAAATGCTCTGTTACACGTTCCTCACCATTTTTCACACAGTTTATACACAGCAAAAGATACTGTGGTTTCATTTTTTTTCAGCTTTAAATGATCTGAAAAGAAGTATTTAGCTTATATTTTATATTCTCGTAGAAGGTATTGTTTTTTTTCTGTCGCTTGAGTTGGCGTGTAGTCGCTTTTTGTTGTGCAGCGCAAAACAGAAACCTGTACAAGGATTCATAAAAAAAGAATTGCGGGATCAGCGTTTTACACATGCTCATGAAAGCGTATTTACCAATCGCTTATGTCTCAGTTATCACAACGACAACACAGAGGCCAGTTATTTCTCAGTTATGACATATATGGACTGGAGCGATACCTACCGAGTGGCTTCTTTACTACCGCGCTGAATTCATCGGTGGACACTATTAAACATGCCAGCTTATTCGCCGGAAAAACAGGGTTGGGGGGGGGGGGCGATCGCCCTCCCCTCTCTTTAAAACGTTTCAACATTTCTAGTAAACAATTTAGAAGGGGAGGGTGAGTCCCCCCCCCCCCCCCCCCCCCCCCAAATTCCTAAACGCTTTCGGCACTCCTTTCCCACTTTTCGTAGGATCACTACCAATGTCCCGTGAGTAATCTGGCTGCATAAACCCCCCGGAGCGACGAAACGCTTTTCTTTCCCTCTGTTGTCTTTGCAAATCAAGACTGGGTTTTAAAAGTGTCATTTAACCCAGAAAAGAAAAGAAGAAAAAAAAGAGACGGTTTCATAAAACGTTTACGGGGAGGACCCTTGCAGCTCGCCATTAAAAATTGGAACATGTTACCAGAAGCCGTTGTCACGTTAACAGACCCTCAAGAATTCGCCGAAGTTGTTATTGGTTGCCTACATATGTGATACGCCCATTGAATTCATTCTTCTTTTTCTCTTGTGGCATTATTGTATTGTGTTTCTTACCAATGCCCCGCCCCCCTCCTCTGTAATACCCCTCGTGGGTCTTAAGGGGAACTAATAAATGAATGAATGAATGGACGGTACACCATAGTATTGGCCGTTAAGCTGATGCTCCTACTTCACGCACACTACTAAAACTGGTTTCATTTGATTTAATTTCATCTCATTTATTTACCCTCAGGGCATAAGGCATCACAGAGGGGGAGTGGGGGAACAACGAGTCGCAAGTAAAAAAAACTCACGTGGGAAAATTGATAAAATTCATGATTAACAAAATCAAGTAAAGATGCTAACCAACGCCTTAAAAAAAAAAACAAAAAAAAAAACACTGTATACAGTTGAAACAATGGGGGCCGGAAGGTGGTTCCATTGGTAGAGCTTTGAGAACGAACGTTTTCAAAGGAACATCGGGGATTCAACGCCGACCAAGTAAATTGCTTTTGTGGCGTGTCCATGCCTCGTTAATACAGACACCGGCCGCTATACAGAGGAAATCTTCAGCGACTAACTGGACATAAATACGCAGGTATTCTTGACTCGTTATTATAAAAAACTCACATTATGGATTTTTTTTTTTTTTTTCTGGAAACTAAGGTGCCTATTTTGACGAGCTGTGACTTTCTCCGCTTCGCTTCGGTTCATACGTGTCCTGAACCATGCCGGACCTTTGTGACTGCTGTGGCGCCTGGACCGCGTGAACAAAAGACCGTCGGTGGGTAGCGTTGAGCCCCCTCACAATGTCGCCAATAGAGGACAAAATTAAATCATGGACTAATAAGAAAAAAAAAAACACTACAGGATCCTACAATTAAAAAAAAAGAAGATTAAGAGAGCAGGGCAGCTGAACTGCGTTTCAATAAAGCATCGAGGCGTTGTATTAGACGACCGGTAATTCCTAAAGATAATGCTTCTCGACAGTATTGCTTTTCCTTGTTACGCGCAAGTGTCAATTTATTCTCTCACATACGCCGGCCTTTGCACGTTCGCCACCTGCTTATTTGATCTAACTTGTTTCAATTTCACAAGCAACATAAACTATTTGTTTAATTGCAGTTGCGTTCTCAGTGATTATCCTTAACTTAAGATGCTTATTCGGTGGTAGTTTCAGGACACGCAGCGAAAGCGAGAAGCAAAAGAGTTAAGCATTTAACAAAAGACCTGATAGAGAGTAAAAGCGTGTAGTTTCGACGCTCTCGGTGCTCTCGATGTCGAATGTTGGCTAAGTTAAAGCTTATCGCCCGCAATGTAATCTCTTTGATACTGTGTGTCAATATTCAATGGTTATTAGAAAGGCCGTTGCATAGGTGCGACCGGTGGAGATGCGACCGGGTAGCTCTTCAGAATCTTCTTCGTATCACAGAGTCATTCAGTTCACTCATTTGCACCGGGGCCTTTAACAAACTGCACAAAACTTTAAACGTAATGTATGAGAGTAACCAGACTGCCATCTAACTCACCCTTATGTGAACCATAAGACCTTTTTCGCATAAAGAGAGCACTCAGCGCCGCACGTACTAACTTAATTATAAAGACACCTGTGATCAGCGTGTAAAAAACAACGACCCTGAAAAAAAATTGTTAAAGCGGATGCTAAGGCGGAGTTGCACCAAGTCAACATAACGTTTCAAATTGCGCTTGGGGGATCCT
Organism: Ixodes scapularis; assembly: GCF_016920785.2. Classification (NCBI taxonomy): domain Eukaryota; kingdom Metazoa; phylum Arthropoda; class Arachnida; order Ixodida; family Ixodidae; genus Ixodes; species Ixodes scapularis. Next base: position 111,994,041 of record NW_024609846.1, on the reverse strand, counting down.
ACTTTAACCCTGCCACTTTTCACGTGACCGTTTTGTCCTCTGGAAGATCCTGTATAGAGTTAGCGTAGCGCAACTCACAGCTCTCGAAGAAAAAAATAAATCGCGATGGAGGAGCGAAGGGCCATGGGTTCGATCTCGGCCTCTCCCCGTTTCGATCTGGATGAGCATCGTATCGGCGAAGTGCGTTTGCATATCATTGCTCACCGATGCATGTGAATGACTCGAACCTATATTTGAACGAAAGCATTTTCACTCGCTAAACTTTTCATTGACCTCGGAGACATCAGACTCCCCTAGGGGTAAACTAGCTTCCTGCTGTATAAAAGTATGCACAACGAATTATTTCGTCACTGATTTTTTTTTTCTGCGATGTACGAGCCATCCTCTGAAACGAGGCGGGAGCGGCTCTCGACGCACTTCCGTAATTGCATCCGGAAAACATTTGCTGTTATACTTGGCGTCTTCGCAAGTTAAAGCGTATAGTTAAAGGCTAGGAGGCACACGGTATACATTCGCACAGTCGAAACTTGCTGGGTACTGGCGCACTTTCTGGGCACGATTGAATTAGCCGGCTACAGAAGCGGAAATGCGACGTGCGTTGTGACGTTGCGTTCAAGGGATGCTTGATTTGCCCCAATGCTTGAAACAAAATTGGCTGCGTTCTAAGCCATGGTGAAACGGGGGAAAGTGTTCTTACTTTATTGAATTCACCGCGTAGGTGTTGCGCGAAAAAAAAAAAGAAAAAACGAGATTTGCGGTAGTTGTAATTCAACTCAGCGTCCATAATTACTGAAATGATCAGAATCCCAAGTACCAGACAAGGAACCCAGCGTGTGCTCAGACGGTTTTTGTCCTCCGCTTTTATCGCGGATTACATGAATACTTTTCTCGGTTGTTGATGTTTAGCTTATTGACGAGAACGCCTCGTGTTTTATAACTAGTGACAACTTAAGCAACAAGGAGTGTGGCCGGTTCCGAGCATGATATCCTCTTTCTGTGCGACCAATGAGGTCGCGGTAGGAGTCGATTAGGACGCCTAAGAACCAATCACGACGTAAGAAACAGGAACATTATCAGCCACGCAGTGCGTTTCTTCAGCTTGCTATGCCTATAATAACAATTTCAAATTGCCTGAAAATGAAAGGCCGAACAAAGCGCTTCATTTACGCGCTCATGGCCTTCGCAGATCTGTACTACTAAAAGATGTCACGTGTTTTTTTTGTTTTTTTTTTTAGCTGAAAAGGTATCAGGTTGCGAACAACAAAAACTAGATTCTCTCCGTGAAGTGCCTTTACAGTGATGCATTTGCGATTCCTCGGAAGAGACGTGGGTGTGGCTGGTTTTTTCTGTTTTCTTTTTTTGCAGACACCTCCTTACCATATGTCGAACGTTGGGAATCTCCCCTGACGGTGATGGAGTACGGCGGGCGGATCGGGCGTCACAATTGCGAGTGCCTAAAGGGAGAGACAACGCTAGAAAACGTGGGAGGAATAATGCGAGGGGTGCGAAAGAGAAAATTGCACAGAAAAAAGGAAAAAAAAGTAAACGATGGATATATTTGGGTGCTTTGTCCTGACAGTTTGGTTACGCCCTTGATTGTGTGCCTACATGTGTCTCTTGGTATTTATGACTTTCAACACGAGGGTCTGGTGTAGAGTACAGAATCGCGTACCAGAACGAAGGGGTTGTTTTATGACGTTTGGTGTTCTTACCATGTATTGCAGTTTCGTAGACTGAACGATTGCTACTTTGCTGTAAATAATAATGTTGTCTAACTGCAGACAAAACTAAATGTTCGCGAGAGAGTTCCGGAAAATATTGAGACAGTTGCGTTTTGGCTGTCACAAATAGGAAGTACTGAATTGGAAGAAATCTAGACGATTATTTTATAACATTTCTTATGTGCGTTTTTTTTGTGTGGCTACTTGGACTAATACTGTAGCTGTGAGAGCTTAGTTACAGGTCCTATTACCTCGTCATTATGAAAAGGGAAGCGGGGGGGGGGGGGGGGGGGGGGGACAAGCCATCAACCACTTGATGCCGCAAGCCCAAATAAAGTAGCTGAAAAAAATGTCTAGGTAAGATGACCAAGAGTAACACGTGCGATCTCAAGCTGGCTGAACGGTGGCAGGTCCAAGAATAATAATAATAAAAATACTGGCCTGTTTTCGATTCTGTAGCCATATTAATCAAGAAGAGTCGAAATGCGAAACTCGGATGATAATCTTTTCATCCGCATTTTCGCATCGCTAGTCTTGAGCCTTCCCCACGAGTGGTAACTTTAGCGCACCCCAGTGCCACCTACGTTCTTCAGTTTTTTTTAGTTTACTATTTAGTAGTTTATGATGACGTTGAGCTAGTTTAGAATTGGAACCATCGTTTCATCTTAACTAAATAAAAAGCTAATTAACACATTTTAATTAATAATCTGGCGTATCGTGACGAGTAACCTCTTATCTTATTACTATTCTCGTCGTATAACCCAACCTGCCCAGACCGCATTTATGAAGCTTTTACGGATTTCTATTTAGACAAATCTGGGCCCTCTAGCAAAACACCTTCTATACACACTTTCTAAAAAAACGCACAAGGGATCAAAACGCGGCACAGATAGCCGAAATCATTTTGTATGTTCATGTTTGTGGTAATAATTTCCTCAAAGTTCAATTGTTTTAAGTAACTAAATACAACAACGCTGACATAAAAAAACAAAAAACAAAAAAAACAGCCATTGCACTTTTTTTGTGAAGGAGGTTGGAAGGCAACTTGGTTTTATGATAACGAAACTTTACCTCTTAAAAGGGTCAGTCTTTTAATCCGGCACAGCCTACTTTCTTCCGGCATCATCAAAATAGCTACGCTTGATTGAATTTGAGAAGCAAGCCTCGTCAAAATAAGTCTGCTTCATTGAATTTGCCCGACTAGTAGACACAAAATTGTGAAAAGAATTCTAGAAACTGCCTTTTTTTTATGCGGTGGTTTTATTGCAGACATATCGAAATTGCGAGTAGTTCCTGTTATTTTGTGCAATTATGGCAAAAATTATCTCCATCTATATTTTGACATGTCTCTGGCTTTTAACCGGTCAAATATTGTAGTTACAAGAAAAGTATTATATGATTTTTTTTTTATATTTCGACCAACGCCAGATTTATATTCGAAGTAATGATAACACTATGACCAATCTTTTTACAAGAAGTGACTCGAGAGCCATATATCTTGTATGGACAGACTTGAATAATTTAGAAAATGAATAATTATACGCTAGCAAACCTGAAACCGCCTCTTTTAAAGAATCGTAAAAAAAAAAAACACGTATAAAAAAACAAGGATCAAAACCGTACATTACTTATAAAATTTGAAAACGAGTGAGCAGTCCTAGTTTTCGAACGAGTTATTAACTCGTTAAAAAAAAGAAAAAAAAAAAACTTCCCTTCGCGCCTCAAATGCCTTGCCCCGCCATCTTTGCCAAAACTATCAAAAGGGGCACAGCTGAAAGATTTCAGTTCACTACTGGTTCATGATACAGCAAAAAACACGCCCGTTCTTTCTAACTGTGGGTCCGTATAGTGTTCCGCTTCCTATTTCTCAATGAAAGCCTCTCCAAGTTCTTAAAACAAATGCTTTTTTTTCTGTTTCAAAATCAACAAAAGCGATGCTTAGACGATATCTCCATTTGAGGCTCACATTCTCAGGAGTCCCAAAAAAACCTTCTCAGCTGTCTCTCTTACTGCCTGCGCCACCACCAGGCAAAACAACAGACAGTTCACGAGCACACGGCAAAAGGCTCCAATTCATGACGCCGAATCTCGTCAGAAATTTATCTTGATGATCTAACGGATAGAGCTGATATACCCAGTACGTGTTTCATCGGAATTCTTTGGAGCCTGTGGCAGACTTTGCAGGAATTTCATTTTTTTTTAAACTTCCGTTGATTCTAGGGATAGAAACCAAATTAAAAAGGGAGATGAGAGGGCGAGGGTACGTCAGAACACCCAGCCCATTGTCGGAATGGTTAGTGGGCAGCCACTAACCATTCCAACGCTAACTACCTTTGTCTCCACTAACTGTTTGAACGCGAACGCCGGACGCTGGTGTTCAGCGTTTGTGTTCGATCGAACGTTGAGCAGACGGGTTGTTTCCCCCCGCAAATTTCCCCTTTGACACAGTGGTAGAATGTCGGTCTCGTGATTATATGGGGGATCGTGGGTTTGATTTCCGTCGGGTCGCGTTTAAATTTTTGTGTTATCCTATCAATCGATTGCTATTTATTTTCAATCATGTGTTTTGTTTGGTATAAGTTGTCTTCTAAAGTGCGCGTCAACACGTTTCTTAACGATTTCCGTGGCGTTTCGTCACACTTTCTTCTGTGATGCCAGCCACGAAACACCATTTTTATTCACCATACCTTAAACGTCAATTACCTAGCGGCAAAAAAAAAAAAAAAGGTTTTGCGAACAAGGCGCACCGCTGAAGACTGTAAGAGCCACTGACAAGGTGAGAACGATAGGGCGAGATCTCTTTCCGATGTCCGGCCTCAAGCACACGAGCCCGTCGTCTTCCGCCGTGCTTTGGGTGCACGCGCACCCCCGATGTGTTCTCGAAGGTAGGAAGCTCCCGATGAGGGCGAAACAACCGAAGAACCTGCCTGCCGTACTTATTCTCTCAGTTGCTATAGAGTGCCCGCAAGGTGGCTTTCATTGTGTTGACGAGAAATGTTTGGCTTTGGTCGTCTTAATGGTACGAAGCCACTCGCGAAATGTCGGCGGCGATATGGATGGTTGTCGGGATATTTTGTTTCCTCGAATTATTGATACATATCAAGTTTTGATACATTCCATCTGCGTGAAAACCTAGGAAATCCGTACGGAGTCTGCCGAATTTTCCCAAGCATCCCCCCCCCCCCCCCCCACCAAAAAAAAACAAAAAACACGTACTTATTACTAAAAAAAAAACGCGTTGACGAAACAGTTTAAAAAGCATATTTACTATTAACACAGAGTCCTCCCTTCCCGGTGGCAAGGTCGCGTAGTAGCCGTTTCAGTGTGCTACAAAAGATTTCTCTATGCTGCAGGGGTAGCCATTGCACCTGTACAGGCGTCGTCTTCGTAGTCGCGTTAAAAAGTGCGCTTTCACATCTATACTGAGCCATATCTGTGCAACCTTTATTGGGCTTAGCGAATGTACGCCAGACACAAAACGTGGGCATCTCTGGCATTTGACGTTACGCTACGTGTGACGTGGTAAGCTGCGGTACCTACACAACGCGTCACAACTCAAACAAACTATCGCCAGTTTTGAGTGAGAATCAAGACTACTCTGATCACTCGAAGCTTCGGAAACGCAGGGGGCGGCTTAGTATGGACGTGCTTCTTGATTCTTTTTTGGGAGTTCACATCGGATGATGTAGCCATCTCATTGGCTGCTGAACAATATTGAGATGTAAGAAGCATTATAAGCCACGCCCCTCAGATGTGAGTGACTGAGGTGTTAGGAACAGTGCTTATTCAGAGCACTATTCGAGACGAAAGTCCTCGATGCTCGTCTATATTATCTGACCAAGAGGCACCAAAGTAATGTTCCGGATAACTGTTCCACTCTGTGTTCGTTGACCCAGAGGAAAATTCAGTGACCCCAAAGAAAAGTTGCGCAGACGCCTCCAGGGGTAGATGTATTAGACGCCTTGGTTTTTACGAGGCCCACCCAGAGTAGTGGGTATACTACACAACCAGGGCGTTTTTTTTCTCTTTTACGCGCTTTATTGTGACAGGTCAAGCTGGATTTTGTTACTGAGGTGCTTGTTGGAACGAACAGCGCAATAACGATTTACACTTGGCGTCTGACGTTAAGTGCCTTGCTGTCTTGGTAGAGAAAAAGTAGATAAGACCAGCAATACCACAACTATTAGAAATAAAGTTAGGGCTACTTGCTGCTCTTTCTTATTTTTTTAAGAGTTATCACTCGTAAAAGAAGGCACACCAACTAAAAAATAATGCAGTTGAGAAATGCTGGGTTCAGTGTCTGATAAAACAACAACAACGAAGAAACACGCAAGAAATTCTATCGAAGTGGTGCAGGCGTGGAATGACCTGTTTTCTCAATGAATCTTTTATTGTTATCGTCACCCGTTTTTTTAAATCTTTTTGAGTGTGTTTTTTTCTCTCGTTCATCGCAGTAAGTTTACCTTTTACGTGCCCTGAAAACCTTCTCCCCTAATGTAAGCCACACTGAGCTCGGAATGTCTTTCGGGGATAGATCCGTCATTCGCCGTTGAGAATGTGCTCCTCAGACTTCGCAAGCTATTCGGAATTCTTTTAGGGACCTACGATGTCTTCTCCCGAAGGCGTCGGAGGATCGGTGCAAATACTGACCAATAAAAAGCATGCCCACTCCTTCGCTGATAATAAAATCGAGACCGTAGTGAAAAACGCATCGTCATTCAGGAGGCTGCATGGCAGCACATGCATTATGCTTTAGAAAGAGGTTCGGAATCGTCGCGAGGCGAATATAAATGCTCTGTCACGTCCGTTGACCTTATACATGTAGAAAACAAAAATGAGACTGAAATGTCCGCCGAATAAGGGAAATTCGCTGCTTCTGGGCTGCGAGTGAGTACACGAATTTCCTAGTCAAACGCGCCGTTTCCCATATTATATCTGAGTCTATGCGATTGCTATGTCGCTGAGTAGTACATGAGGATTAAATTATAACCTAACGAATCCTTATGAATGGGCGTCAATTATGCCTTTTTTTTACTGTAAGCATATGTGTGTCCCCAAGCAGACACTTGTCAGTGAGAAAGAAAACAATATTGTAGTTCTTGCCGACAAGTTTGTTTTACTAAAACAAATGCCACAGGCGTCCACACTGGTATTTCTTCTTTGGACGAAATTGGGCTTAGGTGAACGTCGGCTAGCTCATAAACACATTTCGGCTTTCCCTTTTTTTTTTTTTTTATGAAGGTAACGTCTCGTTCTCATACTTTCTCATCCTATCCCTTCCGTTAGGGTACTATTCTGATGGAGTTTCTGGGTCCTACAATGCGCCGATTATATATAGGGGCCGAAAAACCGGATTTAAGTTTCTAGATCGAACCCGATACTTTTTATTCTATTCATTTTCTCATAAGCATCGCATACTGAGACAGAACAAGAGTCACCGTAGCGTAGCACTGATTTCGCGTGAAACCAATTGAAAAACAACAACAACTATAGTCTTTGTAGTTATCTAGCTTTTGAACTGCATATTATGACACAAATCATTGTTGCAATAAGTGTACGCTTACCGGTCACAATCACAGACAGATCATTAGCATTATTTTCAGTTTCTTTTCTAATGTACACTCCGTTTACACCCTCAATTTCCACTACGTTGACGTCTTTAATAGCTAATCGTATAAAAATGAGTCTAAAATCTTTTCTTTTGAATTCTCACTTCTGATCACGAAACCCAAATAAAACAACTTCTCGATATTACTTTGCATCCTCTCGAGACGCTTACGTGTTTATTCCAGGTACAGCGAAAATATCTTGTTCGCCCTCGAGCCATCGCTACCTGCTATTTCTAAAGCACAACTTCGCACGGCCCCCTGCTGGATTTTGCATATCAAATGGAACGTGTTCGGCGCATTTCGCCCTTTTACGAAACAGAGGACAACAACAAGCTGTTGTTTTGTATTCAAAAATATTGTTAAACATAGGAAAAGTTTCCTTAGAAAAACAAACGAACAAAAATCTTCTTTCACTTTAGTCCTGCTCGCGGGAAACTCTTTCATCGCATACGCTTTCCTCTAGGTCTAACAAGAAAAAAGAAAAAAACGTAGTCTCCCAATGAGAACTAGAGCAAAAATAAAGACAACGCTCAAGGGGAAAGACAGTTCTTTTGAAGTGCAAGGACTATTTCAACGGGGGCTTTCGCAAACGAAACATTCCTACCCGAATCGCACGGGGCCTTCCCCCACAATGGAACGGCGGATTGCTGCTCGAAACCGTGGCTCTTTCGCCCTTCGGGCACTCCGGTTGTCAGGCGCAATCGACGCGTAAGTCAAGCTTTCGAGACTTTGCGAAACCGCGGAACTTCTTGCCTCTATCCAGGCTGTCTCTTTATGTTTTTTCGCGGTTTCTCCGCAATCCTTTTTTTATGCCTTTGGTGGAAACGTCCGACAAATGTTAGTTTTTGTTTTGCAGCGACAGTCAGTCGTCCAGTATCAGACAAATGCCGGTCCAATTCCGACCAATGGAAGGCTGTTCGCATGGACTGTAAAGCGAAGCTATTACGTCAAGGCGAGGTGGTTGACCAAAAGTAAGCGACGCTGACATGCAAGACCCCACTTCCTAAACTGAGCGCGCGAGAAATCGGAAAATGACACGGATCGCTCGAACGCCAAATCATTGGTTGTTTCCGCGTTTTACATATTTTTTTCCACTCAACTAAAGGTTAGCCATAGGGCAGTGAGTATGGCGTATCAGCTGATGTAATTACTAGGCGAAAATTGTTTGATCATGTTCTATTGGTCGACGCTAGCCTGCAATTGCAAATGTTTATAAAGCGGCGATTCCTGCCTGGACCTCAATATGTCTCACAGGGCCAACACCAACTACATTTCGTATCATTTTAAGCCCGAACGGATATAAAAGATAGTTGCAATGCAAACAACAAATGCGCGGACTGAAAATGCAACGTCGCGACTCATTCGTCGTACTTGACTGGATAGACATATGGAAGCGCGCGAAGAGACACTAGCGCCACGGTGCGGCTCCGAGCAGAATCATTTCGCATAGGCCACAATCTGACTGGCATGGCCATTCTGTGTAGCAGCCAAAGTTTCCAATCGACATCCGCTCACCTGAGCGTAGCGCAATACGAAAAGTTCCGGGCCACAGTCGGCGCTAACTTTTATTCTACATAAGACCTGGATATTGAAAACACAGATCCCCTCGAGGCGCCGGTGAAGAACTCCATATACGTTTACTCAATCCTCCAGCGAGTGGAGAGCAATTCGATAATAAAATGAACGAAAAGTACTTTTATATTTGATCAATTACTGGTACTGGTGAATGTCGTCCGGTAGTGATCTCCGGGCCGTCCAACACACAACCGCTTCGTGGGGGCGTCTTCCGGCATAGATAAACGAAAACCATGGCGGTGTGCAGTCGTTGTTACCGCCCACAGCTGTCGCGAGACACACGATTAGACCGGAGCACCGAGCAACTCCTGGGAGTCAAATGACGGAATACACACACACAGGGCAACGCTGAACGTGGGTGGGTTTCGAACGTCAAGGCGCAAAACCTTTACTCCGCAGCAGCGAGATCGAGAACCACCGCCGGGGGAAGGCGCAGAAGTGGCCAAAGCGCCTGCAGGCGCATTAGAAGGGTACGGTTAGCCAGCGCTTCACTTTGCGACGTAGCCTCGACGCTGCCACTCTTGGCGCTGCCAACCATCTGCCAAGGCGGAGCGACCCATAGGTGTCGCACCGCTCCCTTACAGTCTTATAGCATCGTGACTCTCCAAAGATAATGAGGTTGCGGCAGCAGCCAATAAGAAAACCGAAAAACGTATCGCGAAGCAAGAAGCTTGGATTACAATCCACGCCCAGCGTTCCTTACACTGTCTGTGCCTATGCAGAGCGCAAGTTCGTCTGCTTCTTGCATCTAACGTTGAGGTCTGGCCACTATACTTTCAATCGAAGCCAATCAGCGCTCGGCATCGTTTTGACGTCCCCGGAATTCCTGCCCAAGAAGCAGACGACTTGCTCTTCGCATAGCGCTCTCTAAGAAGCTCCATCGGCCTTATTGGTTCGTAGCGTTGATAGCGTCCGGACTTGGAATAAAACGAAGTACACGGTCTAAATAGCAAAATTCGCAAGCTGGACTACGCCACCTACCTTCGTCGACCTCGGTACAAAAATTGGCCTCGAGTACGCGAGCGTTCAGCCGGGACGCGTGTTAAGTCAATTTTTCGCAGAATGAACGCGAGACTTAGGCCAACGCTGACGATGCAACCTGTCACCCAATTCGTGCGCCGCGGTCGATCGAGGTGGGTGGGGTAGAAAAACTCGACGCCCCGCAGCCGTCGAGGTATACCGTGGGCAGAACACACTCCCACTGGAGATGTACAGGCTGACGTCGAGTTCCGCACGTTGGACCGACGCGGCCGGCTGTTAAATTGGAGTGCCACGATGTATCCTGGATGATGATTCGGTGAATCGTATTGCAGACTCCGTTTCAGGTTAAGTACGACCGCAGTCGACGATGCGATCCGACGGTGTTAATCAGGCAGCGTTCCAAGTGTATCGTCATGGCGGTCCTTCTGGGTTTGCTATCGCCAGCCATAGGCTAATCAGGCATAGAAAAGAGCGCAAGATAGCGGCGTAGTATTCAGTGTGTGTAAATGGTTCAGTCGGTGATGGCAAAAGACAAATTCGATGAGCGCCGTGACGAGGCACTTTTGTCGCTGCTTGATAATGGCTGCATCAGAACGTAGCGTCAACGGGGGGGGGGGGGGGGGGGGGGGCGGATTTAAAATGAAACATTTATACTCTTAATGGCTTTCGAGGTTTTTACGGTACTTGATCAAAAACAATATTACGCAGGCTGCACCTGCGAAAATGATACAAATCAAACCCTCCCCCCTCCCCCCCAACCTCTAAAAAAAAGCCAGCATTTATGACGTTGGGGGTGCCAATTTAGTCCTATCATTGATTCATCGAGCAAAAGAAGTGAATTTGAATGCGTTCGTCGTCGCTACAATGGACCTTTTCCATATACCGACGGCGTCAGGCGGTGGCTGCACAAACTAAAAATCGGGAAAGTGACCTACCCGCGCTACCAATCGATAACGCTACCAGTTTCTTCGTTCTCTGAGTTGCGGCGCGTGCCCAACGCGACTTTAAAGAAAGGCATCCGTGGCGTCCACCTACACGTCATGTTTTTATTTCCGTCCACTTAATTTTTTTGTGTAACAGAATTATATATAAGCTGCAATTACGTGTTCTACTCGCTGATCCACATCTTCCTTCCGAATTTCCTCGATTTTTCGTGCCGACTTCCGCCGCTCCGCATCGGGCGCTCGCGCGTGCGCAGACGCTTCTCGGAAAAGGTCCATTAGGGAGTTTTATTGTTTGCTTCGAGAATGTCTATTAGACTTAGGGCAGCATAATGTAATATAAGTTTGCCTATAAATTCCCAGTTCGTCATTTACGACGAGGTTAATACATTTCCGACGAATAATTACGTTTTTTTATTGCAAGGTTTTTTAGGCCCGCTGGAGCAAGCCCACTCTGCAGAAACAAAATCTGGCGTGTAATAAAGTGAGAGTTGGCGATTGCTTGGTGCGCGCAAACAACATAAGATGGCGGATGTTACGTATCAGTTCACGGTTGCCAGACGCCCATCCATAGTAAAGCTAGACAGTCGGCGCCTTCAAAAGGCTGCCGGACTGTTTCGGTATAAACGGCACCGACTTGCGGCACTGACTTGACGCCGAAGTTAGACGAATCAAAGCCTCTTTAGCTCTTTGAATCGCAGACCCTCTCTTTTCTTCCGTGCAATTTACATAGTAAAGTGCAGATGAGCCAATCATGAACTTTCATTTTTGTAAATGTACTACATCATTTAGTAGTTTCAGTGCACTATGAAGACCCCCCTCCCCCCAAGGACGCTTCGTGGAAACATAATAATTAGGTGGATTAACTAACCAAGTGTTGGGCATTCCTGCACTCGATAGACGCACGACATAATAAAATACCTCAGGCTTGACGAAAATAATCCCTGGAGAAGGGGAACAAGAGGGACAAAGGACAAACATAAATCTCCAAACACAGCTAGGTGACTGGTGAGCTACCGTTATTTTCGTCATTCTTGTCCAGCTCGCTTGCACCTTTGCATTTAATTGCACTATAATTATAACCTCAGGCTTGTAGCGAGTTCCGAACTGGGACGACTGATCTAATTTACCCTGTTTCTTTTATTTATTGAACTAAAAACGTTTCACCGTCGCCTGATTTTAGAGCTCGGCGTCTCGCAGGCATCCAGCAAGCTCTGGGATAGCAACATATGGCCGTTATTAGGATCACTGGCAGAGTCAGAGCTGCAGGGTGTGTCTTCCGAAGGCCCTGCTTCGAACACGCGTTCCAAGCCTTTCGCCGAGCATGCTTTGGCTGCGCACGCGAGCTCGAGGTGGGCAAGACGCCGCAGGGTTGTCGAAAGTACACAAAGCTCGCGCTGGATGCGGGACAACGTGAAGATCCCCCCTTCCCCTGTTGTGCTCACCTTATAAGGGACTATAGCTGTATACAGGTGCTATGAAGAAAGCTATAGCTTACGTCACCAGAGCTAGAGAGCATTAAAGTAGGTTTAGGCGAAGGAAAGCCTTATGAAAAGTTTGAGTGCCTTTATTTACTACCTAACTCATCGTTGTATTGCGTTTCGAGTTTCCAAGTGTGTGCCTCGCACGTTCAGTTACGTTCACCCTTGAGTGGCAACCCTGAAAGTTCTTGAGTGCGTGTTTCTTTTCCGCGAAATGTCTTATCCAAATATCCTGCAATATCCATGCAAAAAAAAAAAAAAGCGAAGGCAATTAGTAAACGACATTAAACTATATCTAGTGCAAGAAAACTCTTTCTTTACTAAAAGCAGAAACGGGGACAAACATGAGGCAGGCAAACTCCCGGCTTCGGAATGATTTATTTAGTCGTTATGGGCAAGCGGCCAAAAAGATTTGGGCAGCTCTTTCTTGTCGCACGCGTAGCAGAGGCGTCAAAGAGCGCCGGGCGTTTTCCTAAGTGGCCACCGCCTGGCAGTCTGGCGCCACACATCGATTACTTAGTCTGCGCTGCGATTCTCTCGAGTCTAGCTTCTTCCAAACGCTCGCCGAGAAAAGAAATCTTTTGTGAAGAAGCACTCATGCTAACGGGTAATATATTTCAACTGTCTCCCTTGCGGTTTGCTCAAACTCGCGTCGGATACCTCAGGGATGCCTCGTTGAAGATTACGCCTTATACGTAGCCGTTTGACGTAGGGAATGACCCATGTTATGACGCAACAAGGGCTTCGTCTTCTTGAAATGTTCTTCCTTGCGGGAAAAAAGAAAAGGTTCCAATGCGAACCGTTCGATGGATTTTCGAGGAGGCCGTGGGGTACATTGCAGCATCGGACCTATGTAAATTTTTTCTTACTGCTGGTGTGCGTATGTGCATGCGAAGGTTAGAATATGAAACCGAATTATTTCTTTAGGATTAGATGGATATTCAGCTTTATGTTCTACCCCCCTGTGCACGCCATGATCGGTTCACAAACTGTATTGTGAGATGCAGAAAGAGTGTTCCTACAAATTTCAATAGATTTGAATAATATAATATTAGCTTAATATATGGATTCCAACGCATATATCGTGAATATTAGTTCTGTAGCGCAAACGCGTTCTCCCACTCGACGACTGCGAGGTGGGGACGATGCGTGTTTGATCACACTGATGTGTGCACAAATGGTCATCGCCCGCACATCGCGGTCAGTTCACGAACCATAAAATTGCCAAGGCGTTAGGAAGAAAAATAATATTTCTAGAAATAGTTTAATTAATACTGCTATTTAATGCGATGTTAGCCACAAGGCGATGTTAGCCACAATCCATGGCAGTTGATGTACGGGGTTTGACCGAGAAAATAGAACCGGGTTCTTCGACTTGTATAAATAAACAAAGCAGTGCAGAAAGTTGAAACTGCGTCAAAGTGTGACGTTACAGGTGGGGATAGGATGCAAAATATATTAGAACATGTCGTTACCTGGATGTAATCATAAAGAAAGACGACATTTCTCTATAAGCCAACATCATCTAAGCCTAATTTTGTCAAGACAAGAAAAAACACGGGGGTGCCTGTGGCATTTATTCCAACTAAGCAAACTACTCAGCAACTAAAAATAAAATTGTCTTTCGTACTGACAAGTTTGTTTTACCGAAATAAATTGCACAAGCGCCCGCAATTTTATTTCTTGTTCTGACAATGTTAGGCTTAGGTGGGCGTGGGCTAATAGAGACATATCGGTTTTTCTCATTTATCTCGCGATCCAGACAACGTCATGCAAGTTTTCTCAAACTTCGGCATCCTACACCCCCCGCTAGCGTCAGAGTCTGACAGAGTTTCAGCATTCTTCAATTCGTAATTAATATAGACGGACCAAAATACCGGGTTTCATTTACTCTATTGAGACCTTTGGGCTGTGTGCTCTATTGCGTAAAGTACAAGTAAGGGTGAAAGTAAAAACATGCATTCAATTCATCTGAAGATCGCCTGCTTTCTCCGAGTTACCCCGAGGCAAAAAGGGGTAAGATTAAGAGTCTATGGGTGTTGGAGGAGGTGGTTACGTCAAGACTAGATGAGGGGGTGGATTTCAGAGTAGCTTACGGAATCCCCCATTGAATATCGAGGATGGCTTTTCTATGCTTGGGGCGGACCCTTTCGCCCACAAGTCTCGGTCTGTCCTCTTCTGGGAAGGCTTCGAGCGGTTCCCTCCTCTGTCTGTCCAGTCCTTTGCAGTTCCAAATTGCGTGCTGTAGCGTTGCCAGGTTGTTCCCGGTGCAGGTGTTGCACTTCATCTCTTCAGGTTCCAGTAATCCGAAGCTCGCCAAGTGAAGAAGATATATAGGTAGAGAGAGATAGAGAGAGTGTGAGAGAGAGAAAGAGAAGAACATATATACAGAGAAGGTAGAGTAGAAGAAGTTGTTCTACAGGGAATTATGAACTTACACTCAGAAAAGCAGAAACGTTAAATCAAAGGAAGGGAAAGGAAATGAAAGAAATGGGATTAAAGAATTGAGTGAGTTATTGAAGCGATACCACAGAAGAATTTGGTGCACTCTAGTAAGATCTGCAGAACGCGATATATTGTTCGGTAATTGCAGTTCGAACCCTGAAGAAGAACGACCTATATTTATGTCAAATAATCAACAGAAGCATGTATGCAGTCGTTGACAGAACCAATCAAGACACAGGAGCATGCGGCCTCGCACCACCCGGCCGTGTCATGCCGGCAATGATTTCTACCGTTTCCACCACTTACACAAGTCGTCTGCCGGTTGCGAGATTTACGCACATGAATATCCGGCTATATTTATCGACAGCGCTCTGCTCAGGTGTGCTGCTGATAGCTGGATGCTGTAAGTCGCTTATCTCGCAACCCGCCGACGCTCAGCGGAAGTAGTTTTTTCTCGCCGCCGTAATGACGGTGTGCGTAGTTCGAAGTTGCATGTCCCTGCAGCCAAGAGAATGGGGTCGCTGCCGAGCACAATGAGCCAAAACACGTAATCGCAAGTAATAAGGTTGTGCTTCTCGAAAAAATACGCGGACCAGGAGGTACACACGACGTTTCGGGCGGACGCCCTTCTTCAAGTAATAGACGCGAAAGACGGCAAGAAACAGGCAGGGGTCGGACACGTCACAAAAATAGGGGTAGGTACATGGGCCGAGAGGGAGGGGAAGGCGAAACCGTTAGGAGACGGAGTACAACTTCTTCGTTGGTTTTGTCCAGAACTTTACGTACACGCGCATGTAGAAACCTAACTCGATTGTGCTCACACTGAGACAATTCCCTTCCTTTAGAACTCGTCCATTAAAAAGAAACAAAAAAATACCTCAATTGTTATATGAGTGTTAAGGACGCTTCAACCCCCTCTCCCTCCCTTCGCTCAAAAAAAAAAGAGAAAAGAAATGGCAACGTGGGAACTAAAAACAAAATAAAAAAAAAAACGCAGAGGGTGAAAAACTGAATAAATTCAATGTACCGCAAACACACAAGAGAATCCGACGACTCGCTCCTTTGAAATTCTCCGCTAAGATTTAGTGCTCTTTGTGAGGCCGGTTGGAACTAATCAAATCGGCTCCAAACTCCAGCTTAGAAACATTGTTAGTAAATTAATAAAAGAAAAAAAAGTTACGTCATTACTCCCGGGAATTTGCAGCACCCGCGATAAAGTCCTCTTTTCAACTGCCGTTATTCAATTTCCCTGAATATGTTCAGTGTTCTCCTGATAAATAAAAACAAAAACAAAAAAAACGCAGCTCAGAAGTGTCAAAATGACAACAAAAAGTTTCACAAAAACATTAAAGAATAAAAATGACGGGTATTTCTTCAGCTTCACCTTTTTTTATTACTGCAAACTGACATATAATTTTAATCTTAAGAAAAGCAAAAAAAAAAAAAAAAGCTGCACCTGTTAAAACTTTTATTTTAGAACTTTTTTCAAATAAATAAATATTATCTCTATGTTCATTGGGCGAAACTTCTAGGTTATTTGACTGCGTGCGCTGCAAACTTCGTAGAAGCGCCTATATCGCAGTGAGGCTGTTATTTGGCACTATATCATCTACCCTAGTTACCATGACGAAACGAGAGGGATATAGTTTCCTGCATTTTGAAGGTAACGGCGAGGTTTCCTCATTTCCGTACACCCTGAATCCTGGGTTTCTCTAGTTTCAGACATAATTAACACTATCCCCGACAAGCAAACTTATGTTAATGAAGGTTGCGTATATCTAAAAGTAAGAAGAGAAGATGGTTTCGTAATCAGTGTCTTGAGGTGACGACATTCTCTGTCGCATTAAGTTTCGCCGAAGCGCGTCCAAGCATACACATACATACATTTCACGCGATATAACGGTCTTTATTTAGTGCCGCTCGCCAAACCTAAGCTTCACCGTCTTTTGGGTTTCTCCCGGGGGGATATCCAAGAGCACCCCCCCCCCCCCCCCGTATTGATTTCAAGGCCAAATAAATAATTAGAAGCTAACGGGCGGTAGAAACAGCGGAGTAGTAATAATTCTGCAAGAAGGCTCGTGTGTATGAAGGCATGCACAGGGAATGGGAGCCAGCGCAGTCACATGTTAGGTGTTGGTCTCGCGATCTTGTCTTCCAATTTTTACCGGCTATTACCGTATTTTTCGGTACATAGTCCACAGCCAGGGTATAACCCCCAGGGGTAAATTTGGGGTCGAAACAAAAGATTTTGCTTAGGTAGTCCGCACCCGGTACGTAGTTTTTCCTTAGTGCATAGTCAACACTTAGCGCCTATTCCGAACGTAAAAAGTATCATACACAGTACAGCAGAACAAGTGCCCGCTGTAGTAGCTTAGAAAGATCCCTGTATCATTCATAAATCAGTACTGAGTGAGCACCGAGTAAAATCCTTCACGCCCTAACACAGTAAAGCTTCTAGAAAAATAAAAATCTTGTATAGTCTACACCTGCGGATAGTGCGTATACGAGTTAAACTTCTACTTTTAAACATGTATAGTCCGGGGACTATAGTCCTGAAAATACGTGTAAGAATATAATGATGCATAATGCATCCAGTTGGCGGAATAGCAAGAACAAAAGGTGAGCAAAAACAGCTGACGAAGGCCCCTTCCCATCTCAGGTTTCAGCAAAGAGGTCCGAGAGATGCAGTCGAATTCAGAAAATAGTATGTACTAAAACACAAGCAGGTGACTAGAGTTGGCCTCAGTCGCTTCGTGTAAGAGAAATGTTTCACTTAAAAAAAAAAGTAAAATCTAAAAAAAAAAGATAATAGTGTACGACCAACCGGCGTCGACAGAAGCTGAAATGGACGAATTCCACAGTCCTAACATCGCCTTATTCAGAACGACGCACTCACGTTTAATCATCCTCTCTGCTAGACGAGTTGTTCGTAACGGTCGGTCGGAAATTCAACGCTCCTGGAAACCACTTTTAGAAAAATACTGTAATTTTTACGGCACCGCCATAGCGCACCCAAAACAAAGGACGCAAGAACGACGCGTGTATCGCGACATATATTGCCAGAAGCGCGCCACTTCTCTCGAGGAAGACGCTAACCCTCCCCTTTTCAAGTGTTGCGTCGAAATATCTCACGAGCATTAAAACAGCTTTACACACACCCCACCCGTAAAGAGTTGTGGCTGTAGCAAGCACTCCGACAAGGAATTTGGCATTCTTTATGACCGCGTTCGTAAAGGGAATAAAATGGCCCAGGCTTGCGCATTCGGGGAGAATAGAGGAAGAGCGTTTACATGGACCGTAAGTGACGCGCGTTCCTCTTACCTTTTGTTCGGTCTTTCATTTTTTTTTTCTTGTTTACCGGAGCAGAAAGAATTGCGTTCTGTTTAAGGGTTCGTTGGAGAGAACACGTTCTTTGTCTTCGGAAAAAGCGCCTCGGGACGGATTTTGTTCTGTCGATGTGCAACAGTGGCAGAGGGGACCGAATTCCAGGTTTTGGAATGTTGCTGAATTGTTTGGGCACTCGAAATTAGTGTTGTGGGCGTTACCAAAAAAAATTGACGAACTACGTTACTCGTTACTTGCAAATAAAAGGAACGCGTTACCGACCTCCGTTACCTCAAACTAAGAGGAACGCGTTAATGTTACCGTTAAAAAGTAACGCACGTTTCTTTTGCTTGACTCTTGTTTCAAATTATTAAATTGCACGTTTCACTTTTTTGACGTTACAGGTAGGCATCAGCGCCAAATGTCAAGAAACATTATGTACATCTAGAAACTGGACATAATTATCTTATCTTTTTTATCGTTCCATTTAAATACTTACGAGAAAAAACACACGAAAAACTGCAACAGAACTTCAAAAATTGCATGGCCTGGCGCGTAGAAACTCGAAAATTATTAAAGTATTATTATTTTAAGTCTTAGGAAGAATATGTAACGAGCAACGTCACTACGTTACACGTTACACGAAATAAGTAACGGAAGTACGTTACTACGTCACCAAAAAAGGAACGCGTTAGCCGCAACGCCATTACTTGTAGCGCGTTAACGCCAACACCGTTCGAAATCCGCAAGGGGTTGATATCTTTCTTTTTTGTTGGGTTCAGGGTGGGGGCATATACCTAAGCTAGAACTCACTTAAACACCACAAAGAACCTTTTTTTTTGACATCCAAAAAAAAAATTAAATTTACACAAGGATTTTTTTATTTTTTAAACTTTGTCGAATGGTGGGCATGTGTGGTGGTTCCGTTTTTTATTTTGTTTGGTGGGTAAATCTTATACAGGACGAGGCCTTTGGGATAATTTTTTGTCGGTTTTTGATGATGGCCAACTTTTCGGGACATTCCCTGTGATTGACAGTACTCAAGAAAATATCAAAAGCGTAATTATTTTTGTTTTATGATACATAGGCAATTATAATCTTCGAGAACATTACTCTAATTGTTTCAAGGAACACATACATCGATAGTTTTGCTGATACGGCCCATCAAATTTAGTGAAAATATTTTTGTTTGTAGAGTTACGGAATAAAAACTAAACGCGTTCAAAAGTCTAATTACCGCCTATTGATATCCTATGACTGTTATCTAAAATATTCCAGGGAACATTGCGATGTTTGTTGTTGCTCAGAGGAAATTTTTATTTTTGAGCTTTTTATTTGCCATAGTGCGTTTTTAAAAATTTAAATAAACCACGAGGTGTAAAGAAATCAGAGACAAAACGTTCACAATAATTTAAACGAAAATATACTATTTTCTAAAGATTTAAAAGTTTTGGCTGCTACACCGCTTTTGCAATATAAGATTTCATGCTAACCTACTTCTTTATATAAAAAAAATTGAATACTCTTTTGTACTTAGCAAAATCTAATGAATTGACATCTATGCGCATAAAGAAAAGGAAGAAAAGAAGTGCGAGCGTGGAATGTTTACGTGAAAATGATCACACCGGGTTGGCAAGATTTTCTAAAGTTCTGAAATTGCACCCCTGGAGCTGGGATCACTTACAGCTTTAGGGCCGTATTTTTCTACCCCAGTGTCACATTATAGTTAAGTGACATTACAAAAAAGCAGGTACTGGCATTCTAATCTAGATAAAATGCGTAACCTTTTATATGTAATTTTATAGCACACACAGACATATTTTTTGTAGTTAAAAATGTGTAATGCGGAATAAAATAATTTTAATTAAAACCACACAAAACGAAGATTGCGTTTTGTGAAGCACCTTTATTTCAATGAGGGGACTGATGCAATATAAAAATGGGTGAATAAAACACTAGCTTTGCTCAAACATTAGCACGCTTAAAGGGCAACGCAAAAACCTTGTCTGTGACAATGATGACGTGTTTACGGGTTAAACAGATTTATAGAAACTGTTTTTCGGCAGGATACAAAACTTCAGAACCTCCTGCGAAGACAATATTGAAATATAGTGCTTTCTGCTTCCCCTTCAGTGAGGATGCATATCCTTCTGCGGTTCTAGTATATTAAAACACCGTATGGCTTTGATGCTTGGGAATGACATATATTAAAACTATTTTGCAATAAACACATAACTATACATATATAATCTTTTATAATATAGGTATTCTTGCTGAGCTAATTTTGCCTAGCATTTGCAAGCATATTGCCATACGAGATGACGAAAAAAATTCAACATAATATTTCTTGTTAAAGCGCAGACAGCTTTCGTTTTATTTGTTCTTGCTTGCTTCGGACATATTTAGTTCTTTGAGCCTGCAAACAAGGGGATTTATAAAAACACATACAACTTGTTTCCGAGTTATTTCAACTGTATTTTAATTAAGATAAATCTTTCTGGCACTATATACTCAAACACACGAAGGCACATGAACACACGCACACAGGCACTCAAAAATGTATGCCAGGGTTTGCCGTGATAATGTATTTGAAGCATATGTCCTTCGAGCAGGAGCGTTACTTTCTAAATCGCAAGTTAAATAAAGCTTAAAATGGAATCACAGAAAGAAAAATTATTTTCTGGGGGAACACAAAATATATACTTTATTCTTGTGGATCCGCAAAGATTTAATTTGTTTTCGTGGCCTTTGTAAACACACACACAGACATATATATATGCATGCAGTTGTAGGTCACTTCCTTTTTAAAAACGCAGGAAGAAATAAAAATAAATAATTGTAACACGTAAAAGAAAGCTGCACGATTCCCTTTATATCTAAGAGAAATAGCCTTAAGGTGTCTCCCCCATAAAACCCAAGAGTGAGACAAATAAAATTAATATTCTAATATGCGGTTAATTACTCAGATATTAAAAACTGTTCCGTAAGGGGACATAAATTTCGTAATAATGCATCGTTGAGGGAAAACTGCAGTACTTCGTGGAATTCGCGACAAGCACGTTCTCTAATAGCTGAATGTAAAAAAAAAAATAACAAAAATATATTAAATCAGAGAGCCAAGGGAGGTAGGGAGCCGTTCTAATATAGGCCGATCCCCCTCTCCTCCCCCCCCCCCCCCCCCCCCCCCCCGGAAAAAAGAAGAGGAATTAAATCAAAATGTTTAAATTCACCATCACAAAGAACGATATAAAAAGTGTTATCTAAACCTTGCTTGTGGGGAAACATATTTTGTTTTCATTCACGTTTTGTGTTTTGCAGAAGGTTAATCCCTTTCCCCTGTGTGTTTCAAATTTACAAAATTATATTTTAATTCGCAGCACTTTATCAAGCCATGCCAGTGCATACCTTGTGCTTAATGAGGCTTGCGAGGAGAACAAGGAGTATTCGGGAGGTACCTCCAGATCCGCCATAAAGATTTTCATCTACTTGTGGCACAACCTCTTGGCGTTTTTTTTTTTAACTGCATGGTTGTACACCATTGTCTTCCAAAACTTCAATTGCTTGCTTATAATTTACGATGCTCTTTTTTCTATTTCATTATAATGAAGATTGATCCGTGCAATTAGAAACTGAATACTTCTGAGGAAACCACGTTTGCCGATCATAGCTCGTTTTGACGGCTTTTTCAAATTTTGCGTTTCGGTCACTAAAGCTTCATTCCCCGAAATATTCGGTAGCAGGATCCTTAAAAATATCTATTGATTTCGCATAGGGTTAGAACGTATCAACAGGGAGGTTTATTCTCAAATTCCACTGTTTGGTTGAGCAGAAGCAAAATCACTGCTTTGTTTCAAACTTAACAATTTTAAAGCTGCTACTCATTCGATTTATGGGCACAAAATGACTCGGAAGTCACTTCCATGGTGATTCGAAAGCATACTCCAGCCCGTCCTGTGAAAAGTGCTCATATTTCTTCTGGAATTGCATTGAAAAAAACAAAAAAAAATATTACGATATATGCAACAACCGGGTCCACTTCGTTCTTTCTTTTGGCCTTGGAAGCCATCTTAGGAGTCAATATTCCGCTGAAATTTAAGCTCAAACATGTGAAGACGTCAAAATAAGTATATGTCGGAATTGCAACGACAGGGGGGGGGGGGGGGGGGGGGTTGCATTTAGCTACCCTGTACTCAAAGCTTTGGAATAAATTGTACTCTCGCTTAACGTTTAAAGTGTGTACTATTAGAGTACTGATCCATTTTTTTAATGCAAACGTTCTGTGACATTATTATGTAGTTTTGATGACCCACGTGTAGACATAAATGGGAACATTTTGTAAACGCCTAGACTTATCAAAAACAAAAAACCGCGACTAATAACTTCACCAACTAATTACGCAGAGACGGCTCCCAGAGTATATTTATAAAAAATACACCCAAAAATGCTTTAGATTTTCTCTAATGTATATGCAAATTTATAGATGAAGCGTTCAGAATATGGAGTGAGTTATATTATGAACGGTCACCCCGAACTTAATAAAGCAAAATTAAATTTAAAAATAAAATAATATACAAAATAATAAACTTGGCACGTGTCGAGTGTTTGGTTCAGAAGCACGTAGTTGATGTACAAAGTCAAGAAATATTATTACCACGGTATAATCCGTAGTTCATTGGGCGACATAGTTAGCGCAAACACGAATGTCTACTTTTGCCGAGGAATGACAGCGATTAATATCAAACTTTAGAGCCTATGTTGCTTTTCCAAGTAACCGTGCTACTAAAAAAATAGTAGTTTGTAGGACAGTCTTCTTTTCCCTTAGAAACAAAAATAAAAACCATTGATTTCTTGTTTTCCTTAACTGTGTCGTGTTCCGTACCTACGCGAGCAGCATGAACTGCAGCACCCAATGCGGCCTTTTTCTTCGTTTGTCCTCCAGATCCTCAGTTGGTGGGTTCCAATTCTAAGCTGAGAGTGCCCACCAGTTGGAGGAAGATTTATAATTGTGTATAAAGTGCCGTGCAACTGAGGTGTCAGTTGCACGTTAAAATATATCTATGCAATCAAAATTAATCCTCAGTCTTCCTCTGGGGCGTGCCAGATGCCCTTCGCTGATTGGGCAAGTAAAATTTCAAAATTGACTTCTGCTTCTGCGTTCCCCAAAAGTCTCCAATATCTGTCAATTTGTTAGAGATAAAAGTAAGGAATCGAAACTTCGTGTTTCATCGCTAGTTGACACCAAAGGTTCATTTAGAAACCAGCAGGTATACGCCAAAGAAGCAGAAGGCACTGTTGTAGCTCATGTAGTCCGTGAAAGCCTGTGTCACGTTCCCCATTTCGGATTGAATATACCTACAGCCGGAGCGTCATTGAAAAGAGAAGAGCAATCCATCTTGCCTCACCAAAAATGACCACGAAAGCCACCACAATTTGTTCATCGTTTTACTTCGTTCTACTTTAGTTTTTCCTTCGTTTTACTCTAATTTTCCTCCGTTTGGCCGCCCCATTATGAAATATTTAGCAGTTGTATTAAACCCAATTGCTCTACATTTAGGCTTACTTTTGTCTTAAAACAAAAAAAAAAGTTTGAAAACGAAGGAAGAAAAGTAGGGAAATAAAGAAAAAGGCTAAGAAAAGTACATTTGGAAGTTGTGCTGACGATGGGCTAAATACTGAGACCGCTCCAGCGGGGAAAAAGAAAAGAACAAGCAAAAGTTTTTTGATGAGGTCCTGAATTTTGATAAGGTTCCCGGCCATCCTTGGGGAGGACGCAGACTGCGAAATTGCGTCGTCTCGTCAAAAAACGCCCGCAAAAAAAAAAAAAAAAAAAAGAGCAAGAAAGAAAGAGAGAAGGGTAGAGAGAGTGTTGCTAAGAGGGCGGGAGAGAAACAGGGAGCAAGAACTTTCGTCCAAGTTGCGGGGCTTCCTGAGGAGATTCGATAATTGAATTATGCATCCCCGTGCGCCGGGTGGAGAGACAACCGCCAAACGCTGTCGCGGTCCTCAAAAAAGAACGTGATGAATAAATGGTGCGACTGCACTGCTTTGTTCCCGTCCTTTGTCAGCGGTGCTACGCTTACGACGACCTATTTTGCGGCACTTTGCTTTAAACAGCTCGTAGCCATCTTTGAGCTTTGGCGTAATGCGAGCTACGACGACGAGGATGGGCGTGGGAGAAAAGGGGGAGGGATGAGGCGAGGAATCGTGAGTGAGGACGCTAAAATATTTAGTTCTACATCGATCCGTGGTTCTACAAGTCCTTAGAAAGTGAGTAAAGCAAACGTATTTACGGTTACGGGACGAAATGCTACATGTGGCTTTGTGATCGTTAGAAAGTTTGGATTAGTAATGATGTGTACCTTAGAGAAGTTTAAGATGAAGCGGTAAGTAATTTGTTTCCAAGATCTCTCACTGTAGTTACTTTGTTAACCGAGCTTTATTTATTGTTAAAGGGTTTCCAGGCCGTGATTGACCTAGGTCAAGTAAGAATCCTTGCGGTGGCGTCGCCGGGCCTTGACTAAATTGTAGTACATTGCTCGCCTAAACAAGCTTTAAAAAAATCTGAATGGATTGAAAAAGAAACTGTGATAAAATATGGGCATAGATACAGAGAGGCGGAGTAGTGGCATCTTCTGGCGTAAAAATAAGTAGACCTGTAGAGGACTTTGTGAGGCTCATTGTTTGAATGTACTCTTTAGATATTAGGCTGAAACTTCTTAGGTGTCTTTTGAAGACTGCTTAAAGCAGAATATCTAGATTTTTTTGACGAAGGAGCAATATTTTATATGGCGGGAGTTCGCCTTAAGCCGTCGCAAAGAAAAGCTCATACCTTTTTTTGGACAAAAGTGCTTAAGCTACACGGCGGCGTCTGTTTATGAGACCATAAGATAGTTGTTGCCCAGTCCTACATCCTTACACATTACTGAGCCACATTTGTTGAATTAATTGCGATTCTTTTTTCGTTCCCATTCACAATATCGTTCAGTGAAATGGTGATTTACAGCTGGCACTGCGAACCGCCAATTAGAGAAATTGATTAAGTTAATATCCTAGACAACTACAACTTTTCCGCTGAGCGCTGGTCTACCTTTGATAGGCTTTGTTTCGGCTCCGGTGTGGCGTAGTGCTTCACGTTTGGCTGATGGGTTAACTATTCCGCACAGCATATTTAAAATTGTCTATATTGAGCTTTGAATTTTTCCTCTTGCTCTGACGAGAAGAAAAAAGAATGACGGCAGTTTAAAGATGAAAGCTATAGTACTGACAACTTAATAAATGCGGGGCCTGACAATATTATCATTATCACGCTTCTTGTTTTGTGATTGGTTATACGGTGTGGTTATTGGCGAAGGCCGGTGTCTGATTGGCCGCGGAGCGAGAATACGTAAGATGTTTGAAACACGCCGTCGCCAGGTTTCTTAAGCTATCCTCGCACGTTTTCCTTTTAAAATAAAGACGTCGGCAGTTTCGTCGGTGTAGGTTATATTAACAAAAACGCAAAGCATGGTAAGTGATAGAGCTTCAGCATATTTGAAATTATATAACGGTCTTATGCTTATTGTGTGGTTAGATCTATTGCATTTTTTCGTCCAATGTTTCGAGCGGAAATTGAATATTGTCAATAAAAGTAAGTTTCTTTTTCTTTACTAAACTGATGACAGGTAAAGCGCAGTTTGCAATGGATGGAACGTACTCTTGGAACCGGCACAGGAATATAAGTTCTCTTATTATAAGATTACGTCTTTTTTTTTTCCTAGAGGTAAATCAACCTGCGCTGAAAGTTTCATAAAGTACGATTATTTAAATATAAAAAAATAACTCTACAACTATTGCCCGGTGTGTTAGCCGTTGAAAGAAACACATTTCTTTAATAGAAATTTTCTTATTGTCTGACCGTGTCGTGTTTGCCTATCTAGGGACGCTAATAATAATTAGGTTGCGAGACAAGCAAGGTATCTTGCCTACAAATCTGCTTAAACAAAAAAAAAAAAACGAATGAAGGCTGAGTTATGCTTACTGTTTAACGTAAACCACACACAAAAAAAAGCAAACTCATATGCCTAACAAAATTGAGGGCGCGCTCCGGCCTCTAATTACTCTAATTGCATTTTCCACAGGAAACATTAACGCGCCCGTCGAAGGTTTGAACATTGTGGTGAGAAGAAAATGTTCACGCTTCAGCGAAACTTGTCAGGCTGTTGGAGCGGATAGAGAAAGAGAAGAAGAAAGAGAGATAGAGAGAGAGCTAAGAAAGAGAAAAATAGGGAAAGCAAAATAGAGGAAGAGTGAAAGATAGAGAACGGGAGAGATAGAGAGAGTAGAGAGAGAGAGATGGTGGCTGGTTGGTGCAAATTGCAAGTACGAGACAGTCGGGGGTTGGTACGACGGCGTCCAATATTTGCGTTATACGCTCGTTAATTTGCACATCAGGATAAAGGATATGATGTCTGCGCTCTGTCCGCATCCGCCTTACCTTCAGTTTATCGCCGATAAGAAATAAATAGAGTCTGAAGGCAGGAAAGGTACTCTCGTTTGTTGTACTTGATACCTTCAGTTGTCCCGATGCGGCATGCACTTGGCGCGACGGATTGCGGAAGGATCTCCATCGCTCGTCTCGATTGGATATCCCGGTCTTAATTATGGAGCATGGGAACAGGGAAGGCGCTCTCCGATCATCCTGTAATTGGGCCCCGGGGTGGTGACGGGAATGACAGTGGCAACGTCCACGCTCTTCTCGGGTGTGTTGCTGCGGGTGGGCAGTGACGTGGGGAAGGGGGGGGGGGGCGCATCACTCGTGGAGCCGGTTGGGTCGTTAGGAGCGGTTTACGGCGTCTAGCCACTGGTGTTTACGATACCTGTTTGGTGTCCCGATGCAACCTGCGCAAATAAATGGTAGAAAAACCCCCGTAGTAGCGCAATAACTGGGAGTGTGCAGTAGCGTCTTTGACTGAACGTGCTTAGATTAAATTTTATTTATGCATAATGCATCATAAAATTTGTAGAGGTGTGAAATGGTGAACGAAATGCTTTGTGTTTGATGTTTTCGTGTTAATCAGTCTATTTTTTCGTTCACTGCTGTTACCGGTTTAATGTTGTGGACGACCGCTTTAGCTAATACATTAGGTTCTAACGCGCGAAGAGTTAATCATTGCTCATTGAATGTTGGCTCTGCTTGTTTTAGGCGTGATGTCTGATATCACGGATATCTGATGATATTGAATCGAGCGTTGTAGGACGGCTATATACCAGAGTTATTAAATATATTTAGCTCTAAAGAGCCTGCTGATTACATAGCTTTGAAAATAAGCTGAGGATTTCGGCGATACACCATTATCGGGGTGTAGTTAGCTGTTAAGTCGGACTGTAGATACGTCCTTGGTGTAACTCTAAAAAAGAATTTATTATTCAAAAAAAAAAAAAATGGCTCCAGTCTGCATTTTTCGTAATCGCGGTTTTCATTAGTTCTTTGTTCAACAGTAACGTTCAGAGCTGCTGTTGAGCAGAATGATATGTTGCACGTTTCAATGCAATGGAAGCATTTTTAATGGAGATTTCGGGTGTTCGAAAACTGGCGAGCCTACGCCAGCAACTTGGGGTTGTAGGAGAGCGTCAGTTGCGTAGCAAGTGAACACCTCCGCTTGAACATTAAACGACAGTTTGGTTAAGTCTTCTTTTGTTTATATTGCGCATGAACTTCTGGTTAGTTCTTTTAACTGCGCATCGAGCCCACGTGGTGCGGATCAATGACATAAAAAAAAGGGGGGGGGGGTGTCATCAGCGCATCCAATGGTTGTGAACATAAGCAGTGCACTGTTTTTTTAAGAAGCGCGTTGGTATTGCGTACAATTTTTTACGAAGGACTACACATAAAAGACAGAGCACGGAACGTCCATTTTCCGCAATGCTGTCCGTGTTTTGTCTTTTATGTGTAACTCTTTCGTAAAAAAATTGTATAAGTAGTGTCTTCATGTCTTTTGTTCAAGCTACAGGTGTGACACCAGTTCTTGCACAATATATTGTTAAGCTGACATTTGAGAGAGGAAAGACTAATAAATATATATACTACTGCGCATTAGCTTCATGTTTCAGCGTGATTTATTGTATTTTAAAAAGAAATAACATCATTTGGAAGTTTCCCCAATATAAATTTTAAACCTTTTATAGCTTTTATACTTGCGCTGTACAGAATTGTTATTCTTTTATCTTTTTCATTTCAATCTGTGAAATTGTTTCGTTTTTCCTCCCCCCTCCTCCCCTTTCCCACCTGCGTCACTTCTGCTTTCTTTTTTTTTTATGCGTATTTGACCGTCAAAGCAAGCTGTTGCACATCACTCGGGCAGTTTTTTTTTTTTTTCTCGGCCTTTTGGCCAGCAACTTCTTTTAGGTTGTCATAACCGAGACAACGATTATAAAAAAAAAAAAAAAAAAAAAAAAAACTGCTCTTTTTTTTGTTACAGCTGTTTTATTTTTGGAGGGTATTCTCATTACTTGGTGTAACTCAAGGGACTCACCCGCTCGTCACTTAAGGGGCAAATTTCGATACACAAATCCGAGTTTCATGAATGCACTAGAGTATTGATTGATTTTAGGTGCACTATGAAGATGCAGTGAAGGTCGCACGACCTTTGGATTTTCGCCTAAAAGTGCTGGAGGGTTTTACTAAAATTCAAAATTATGACCATTTTTAATTTAACTTAAACTTAAATTTTAAATTAAGTTTACGTACAGGGTGAAACAAGGAGACGCCAGGCTCTTTAAATCGACCTTAACCTATCGCGCTACGACTTTGTGCAGCGTTGCCCACTGATGGTGCATTTTTGTTTTTCTAAAATTTGCGAAGAGCGAACTTACTAAGGAAAAAGTAAAGAAAGAAAAAGGCTTAGCTCCTATGGAAACGCAGCGACGCCACCGGTCTGCAAACAACACGGCGCCGTTTCGCACGGGAGACAAGAGATGGCGCAACAAACGCCGCCAAAGAACGAGCATACGGCGCCGAGAGCAGGCCTTGTTAGCAGACGATCTTTTCGACTCAAAAGCGGAGCGCGTTCCGCAGGCGGCGACAGTCGCAGAAACAAAAAAGACAGGCGCGGTAACAGCAAGGAACTGCAGTTCCTTGTCTGCAAAAGGGCCGGCTCTCGGCGTCGTCTGCTCGTTCGTTGGCGGCAGTTGGCGTCGAGAACCGTTCGCGCCATCTTTTGTCTCCCGTGCGAAACGGCGCCGCGTTGTTTGCAGACCGGTGGCGTCGCTGCGTTTTCATAGGAACTGAGCCTTTTTCTTTCTTTACTTTCCCCTCAGGTAAGTTCGCTCTTTGCAAATTTTACGAAAAAATGCACCATCTGTGGGCAACGCTGCACAAAGTCGTGGCAAGATTGGTTAAGAAACCGAATTTTCCGGTCGATTTAAAGAGCCTGGCGTCTCCCTGTTGCACCCTGTAGATGATGAAAGTGGCAGAACGAATGGAAGTACGTACCAGCGTTGTCTCCTACCGTAATATTGAGACCCTGACGGGAAGCCTAAAAGTCTTAGTATTTGCGTATTTGTGTAAAGAAATTTAACAGGGCAGTTTTCGCTAGCTTTATTTTCAATAAGTTCAAAGGGATGGCGACACCAGCACCAAATGTATAGAGCCAGAGCATTTGTTGTCGTTGCTGTTTTCACGAGAGTGCACGGACGGTGACTCGCGGCACGAGTCCTTTGTTTCCGTGCACCGCCGAGTTCGGTTTGACTGTTTTGCCGAAGAATGGTCTGTATGAGATTTCTGTCTGCTGCGCCGCACAAAAAAAGAAGACCAATGAGAGGTGACGCATGTATCACGTAGTGATGCCATGGCAACGTCCTGTGTCTCGCCGCCCCGCGACGAGCTTTTATTTTCAATTTTAGAGTGACCCTGGCCGATCCCTTGACCTACGCAGCCAATCTAGAGCAGTTAAAACGTGCCACGCAACGTCGTGCTCCGCGAGTCCCTACGTTACCCCGTAAAGTCCCACGCTCTCAATGAAGCCACTCGGATGTGTTTCTTTGTTTTGCAAGCGGCACCAAATTATCAAACAAGCCAATACACGATCCCGTGCCTCGTGCGGCGCTTGGGAGCAAATGGCGGTGCCGCACTAGAATGAGCGGCTATTGTGCGGCTATGAAGTTGCCCTGAAAGGAAACGGCGGTGCGTCTGTCGCTCGTGGTCTCGTGGTTTGTGTCTATCGCCTTCGCCACCCGTGGTTGTCGGTGCTTGTAAGGAACGCCAAGCGTGAGTTTTGCAGGGACTTTAGCGCACAGCGGTGATTTGACTTCCGTGGCTTCTATCGGCCGCTTTACATATCGGTCATTTTCTGAGCCATCTCATAGTTGCAAACAAAAGAAAAAGAAAATACGCGCTTTGTTGTATCGTAACGTGAGAGTTAAGACCATATTACATTTAAGTTTCTAACTGTGTAGAAATGTTTTTTTCTTCACATTCGGTACGTGCGTGAATTAGGCCGGGCGTTAATGATGGTGGTGTGACAACCGTGAATGTGGTCATCCAACTCAGCTCTTTGATTCTACGGCGGCACGTAGCTTGAAAGGAAAAAAATATGCAAGTTCGGCCTACTTAGCACTATGCGCGGCTTGCATGTAACATTATTGCGCCATGCCGGTGTGCATTCTCCTTCTTTTTGCAAATTAATAAATGCGGCAGTTCACAGTTAACGCTTCAAGAAATACATGCTCAGAAGCAAGGCGAAAACAAGGGCAGCTGGTTTGACCTCAGTGTTGACCATAGAAGCACTGCGCTTGTGCCTTCGGCCTCGCTTGCGCCAACGTCATCAGATTAGCTCAGTTGTGGAACTGCTCATAGACGCGGCTTGCACGAGCAGTACTCTGTCACCACGGCTCGCCTCCCGTCGTTCGACACGCTGGACGGCTGCTATGGTACTTGCAGTGTATTTTATGGAATGCATGTGTTTTGATGCACAGCGTCTAGATGGCGTTTCATCGTACTCTGTGAAGTGCACAGTTTTGCAACAAAAGTCTAGATGGCGCTTCGAACAACGGGAGGCGGACTGAAGTGCCTGTGTGTGTGTGGGGCGGGGGGGGGGGGGGGGAAGTTACCCCCACTGCGGGAGTTCCGCGACTGAGATAATCTAGCAGAGTTGGCTTGCAGTTATGGTGAAATAGAACTATGAGTACAAAGACGCTTTATACACGCGCCAGAATGCAACCGCCATTGCTCACTTCCTCTTGTCTTACCAAAGTACGGAGCCACTGAAGCAGGCATTCACGAGGGGCCACTCAGTAGCCGAGATGTAGGTATCATTTGGGCGCTACAAACCACCACAGTCAATCCAGTACTTAGGGGATGTGACTCTCTGGGTTTGTCCTGCGATTCCTGGGGATCTACGTCACGTGGTGCTGGATTGGCTGTGATAGTTACTCTGGAATAGCTCGCGGCATCGGCCGTGGTCATATACTCCTGAAAGTGAAAGGAAGTCGCGGCAGCGCTTACAAGACATTGCACATTGCCATGGCAACACTACGTTCTACATGCGTCGTCTCAAAAGCATTGTCTAGACGGCAATACAAACTCGCTGTTCTCCGGCAAAGCCGATTTCGGCCGCATCTGGTGTCAAGCTAACTGCACGTGCCGCAAGACGCTTGTTTGACACCCCTTTCTGTGGCCATGCCGTCAACATAATAAAAAGAACATGGCCGAAGTCTTTGGCGTACATCCTGCACTCGGGCAGCTTGAGCGCGGATTAAATCTGTACAAATGCACTCTTCCCTTTTCTGAAATGATATAGAAAGCGAACGGGATTGGCGCGCAGGGTCACTCTGCTAGGGCTGCTCGCAGCTAGCGTCGCTTTTGAAAGTGAAAGGGAGGCGCATGGCGTTGAAGTATTGCGCGCTGTCACGGCATCACTACGTCGTCTCATCGTCTCAGACAAGCCTGTGAACAACTTCGTCTTCTTCAACGGTACGTCATTACACTCGAAAGGCACCAACTCACTACTCGGGTACAAGACCGACGCAGAGCGTCTTTCTACGCTTCCCTACTTTAGCCCGCGACCGATGCAGTGCGTCTTTCGATGCGTAGACGTGACACGCCTTCCAGCCGAACGTTGACGCTGCTCTCGTGTCCAATTTTTGTCTACTTTCGGCCTCACTGTGATGACATCAAAATCTTAATGAGAAGGCTTTGATTATTTTAGGTGCGTTTATTCAGGCCCCTTCTCTATGACGGCAAGACAATGTTGCAATTATCCGCCAAAACCTATTTCACCCGCGCCAAGTGTCAAGCTACGACGCTTGCCGTGCACCATTTGCTTGGAAGAAACATATCACAACTTTCCTTGGCTATGAAGCCAACGTTACAGGCCCCCATGCAATAGCGTAGCTTTGAGCACAGCTAAAACTTGTACACACGCGCTCTTCACTTCAGAAATGCCCCAGGCCTCAGCACGCTTGTTCGCTTTTCAGGCGAACAATAAATTTCATATAAAATAAAAAATTACAAAAATACCGGAAAGAAACCATTGCTGGAGTTTTTAGAACACTCTAAATGAAGTGCTCTATTTGTTTCTGTTTTTTACGTTTTATTAGCGCTGGTAAGCACATGCTGAAATATGCATATACACCGTTTTTATGTTTTGAAAGTTACAGCCCAGACCGCTATGATTTCCCATCGTTTCGAAAAGTGAGCAAAGCACCCGCCCTACGCATGAACGCTGAGGATCGCACCGGCCAGAAGCAAATTGGGTTATGGGGATATTTATACAGCGTGTAGTTGGTCAGCCATTGAAGTTGCGACGAGTCACACGCTGTAGATGAGCAATTTAGCCAGTGACGTACAACCGCTAGCCTGGGATCTTTAACGTGACCAGGCAGTAGTGATACACGACCGCACGCCGGTACGATGCCGGCCAGAAGCTTTTTGTTTACAAGCTGTTGGGCTGTGCGCGCTGCCCAGCAAATCACAGCTCAGCACGCACGTGTCCATCGATTCCGAAAGCGAGCAAAGCACGCGCCTCAAGTACAAGCACTGAAAATGGCACCACGGTCAGAAGATACTTTCCACTTACTACCATGACTCGTGCATTGCCTGATGCTACTCATTCCAGGCTCGTATCTCAAGGCTGAACTCAGTAGAGCAAAGTTTTTCTGGAAATATATATTACAACACGCCGCCACGTATTTGTTTGAAACCGAATTCCAAGCTACAAACAAGCGGTGAACGCCGCCAAGGCCAATGCATGACCTCAATGCGTCAGTTGTCTGGGCGACTTCATCTGCACACAAATGACGTACTTGCAAACGCTTAAAAACTCAAGTCCAGAGCAACGCACAACGTCAGAAATCAGGGTGTTCAGAAAATACGTCTGAATGGTTCGAACGTGATCCTAACTTTGGAGGCAGTCGGATATTAGAGCCATTTGTTTGACTATACTGCTCATGTCCGGCACCGGCCGTGGGCCCCTGCCGGTAGTGGCGGACCCCGGGCTGTTGGGCGAACAAAATCTAGCTCGCCCAGATTGGCGGGGAATACCCGTGGCCCGAGCCCACCCCGAGCGCCCGACCTGCATGCGCAGCCGCGAGCATGCAACTCGTTTGTCCGGAAAACTTTTGCGCCATCTATGAGGAAAAGGGTACAAATAAATAGCGGTTGAATTCCCCTTAAAAAGGGATACTTAACCAAGGAATTTAGTGTCCATAATAAGTGGCGCACGTTCTTTCCACGAGCCAGCAGCTGCCGGTGTGCGCGAGCACACGCAACAAAAATGACGTCAAAGACCTCCATTCGGGCTTAAGAGGACAGTGAAATGCATGGGCTTTGGGCCAAAGGAGAATAAAACAAGTTTTTCATCTACACAGTGGTGTCTGGTGTAAAAGGTAAGCGATTAATTGGTCTAACAAGCGCGTAGCTTTCACTTGTAGAAATGAAAAGCCTGTCTTTATTCTCCTTTGGCCCAAAGACTATACATTTTACTGTCATCTTTACCGCAATAGAGGTCTTTGACGTTATTTTTGTTGTGTGTTCTCGCGCACGCCGGCGGCTGCTGGCTCGTGGAAAGAACGCGCGCCACTTATTATGGGCACTCAATTCTTTGGTTCCGTATCGCTTTAAGCCAGACACTAGTGATCTTTGTGCCGCTTGGTTCGTTTCACGGTGCAAATAAGTCAAGACTATTAAAGTCCCGCTGACAAACTGCCCGTCCTCTAAGACGCGGGCAAAAAAAAAAAAAAAAAATTCGCAATAAAAGCGTTAACTAAACAGCGCCCTTGATTGAATACTCCTGTCAAAATCCGCCAAACAGTAACAACAAAAACAACAAAGAAATAAAAAAAAAAAACGCTTTCTCGCTAGCAGCCGTTGAAGGAGATGAAATCCGATAAAATTTGGGATCTTTTGCCTGTCGAGCTTACAAGGCCTAGTGTACAGAGGTACCTCAAACGGCGGCAGCTGTTTTAGCCGTCGTTGCACACACTACGCGTAGCTGTTCGTTGAAGCATTGCTTCGGGTATGTTTGCGCGCTCTTTGT
The DNA here is from genome assembly GCF_016920785.2 of Ixodes scapularis. Classification (NCBI taxonomy): domain Eukaryota; kingdom Metazoa; phylum Arthropoda; class Arachnida; order Ixodida; family Ixodidae; genus Ixodes; species Ixodes scapularis. The sequence continues at coordinate 111,959,453 of NW_024609846.1, read as the reverse complement.
GACGCTCTTCGAGTTCGGCGATCTCGGTCTACCGCGTCTTTTTCTGCCCCAATTTCTCATCGAGATTTCGCGGTCTCTTCCTCTTTCGGAGGCACTGTGAGGACTGAGTCACTGTGCGATCTTCGTGTTCGCAGTCGTGCTCTTCCCATTCGCAGTCACGTCTTCCAGATTACGCCACAGCGCCTGCTCTTCCATAGGAGTCTTTGGTTCGCGCTCACTTCATCCGTCATGTTGAAACGCCTTTCACAAATCAAGGTTTAACTTCTAGTCTCCTTTTCTTTTCAGGGTTTAATCAATGAGCGGGCGCGTCGATGAACTGCTTAAGGGCGAACGCACGAGATTTTACGGTTAGGCAGCCCTAGAAATGTTGTCGCGTTTGAAAATGAAAACGTTATTCAAAATACTCCTCCTCTGAATTATTCGCTAATCGCGAGTCGACATTATACTTCGTTTTTATTTTTAAGATTAACACATTTATTAAAATAAAGCCCTGAAAGCTACGCTCATGCGATTTATGCAGGTGAGGTATAGGGCCAGGTGAACATAGTATAGGGGGCTAACTGTAACGATCAGTCGGGTAATTAACTAAAATATGATAATTAAGGTTGCAATTATTAAAAACAAAACACATAATTCTAATTAAAAACTTGCTGAGTGCCAACAAAAAGCAGACTTGGAGCAAGTGGAGAGTACGTTGGAGAGCTAAAGTTACCACTCGTGGAGCAGCAGCAAGGCTATTAGTCCAATAACGCGTCGGCGCGGTTTTCCCGTCTCTTATTCACACCGCCAACCTTGCGCCTGTTGCGCGAGTGGCACATTTAGCGCAGTACTGCGCTTCCGACGCGCTCAATATTATTTTAAATTATTGATTTAGTGTTTTTCGATGATGCTGAGAAAGTTTCCAATTGAAACCATACGCCTGTTTTCACGAATTAAAGATAATGAATACATATATTAGTTAACTATTTGACCTATCGAAACGGTTCGCGCCATATAATGTCCCCCCGGCGGTATAGCTTACCTGCGCAAGCACCGTTAATGTAGCTTTCACGTTTTTTTTTTGTTTTTTTTTTAAGAAGTTTGTTAAGCTTAAAAAGGAACACCCTTTGTACCACAACAAATAATCTTAAGAAGTAGAGGGGTTGAACTCAAAGATATGTCTCGTGTACCAGCGAAGGGTTAAAAAATTTCTACTAATAGAAACGTTGAGAGGGAAGACAAAACGAAAGTGCGAACGTTAAGACTATAATTCCCTTTTTCGGTTTACGAGCCTTGTGCTTGCCGCACGAGTGTTAACTTTAGCGCACTCGCAGCCTTCGTGTATGCTTTAAGTGTTTCTAAAATTGAGTGTTTTATGGTTTTTTACAGCGGAGTTGTTAAGGGCTAGGTTCCCCAGGATCGCATCCGGTACCAAACAAATGTCGACACAAACCTACACAAACCTCTAAACAGCTACCGCCATCTGTAAGCGACGGTGGCAACCAGACAACCAGTCTGTTTGCCGCCCTCGCTCATAGATGGCGGCAGCTTTTTCAGCTATCGTAGGAGAAGGGATAGTTGGGCGAGTTGGTGATAATTCGTCGTAGGAAACAGCGCGAAAAACAGACGAGGACGAAGAAGAAACGCACGTGACGAGCGCAGCGCACGTCACTTGTGTTTCTTCTTTGTCCTCGTCTGTTTTCCGCGCTGTTTCCTACGCACTTACCAGTTTCGGTTTGGACTCACGATAGGTCGGCCGCGTGCCCTTTCTTCGCGGAAGGAAGACCGGGTGCGGAAGGAGTGGCGATGTCGCAGCAGTGCCAATGGATTCGCAACCGCCGCGAAGCCGCTGTCGGCTCGAGTGCCACTGCCGTCAAGCGCTTCAGATTCTCTTGCGAAAGAACAGCACATCGCCCGCCCGGAAAGCCGCCGCCGAGAACAAAAGCTGCAGCTCCGCTGCTCTTCCTTCTTCACCAAAATGAAAAAAACCGAAAGTTTTTTTGTATTTTTGTATGACGTTCAACGAGCTTTTAGTTGAAAGCATATACGTTTATTTTTACGAACAAACAAAATGATTAAAGAAAGTTTTAGTCTTTCATTTAGTTAATTACAATGATCTTTGCAGTACCTGACGTGTGCTGCGGCTGAAAACGTGTCCCCAAAAATAGTATTTTTCCCCTTGCCAACCTTATTGATAAGAATATCGGGAAGTCTTCGCTGAAGCACCCGGTATATATCGTTGGGATTTGGACGCTCGAGAGAACTTCGGCAACGATGCGGCGGGCGCGCGAGGAGCGAGCGCGGTGTCAAGGCAAGGTTGCGCGGGGCGCGTGGCGGGGGGACGACATTGAACGTTGCTGCTGTCTTCGTTGCATCTAGACTTTTTTTTATTTAGGGAGCGAGGAGCGTTATTGCAACAAAAGAGCGCCATAATAAGTTGTATTCAGAGATACCCTGGGATTTATTAGTTTTTTGAAATTGGTTTGGCACCTTAAACGCAGCATTCAAACTGGCCACACAACCGCATCCGCAAAGCGGTGGCAACTCGCAGCTGATGATGAAAACGAACTTACTTCGCGATTGTCATTCAAACGCCAGTCTAGGTACTTTGTTGCACACTAAAAAATAGACTTTTTGTTTTTGCAACCGCGATTGCCGGCAGCGTGTAGATAGTGACTTTTGTGAGACTGCCTCTTAGTGCCTCATAGCTGAGATAACGATTTTTTTTTTGTCCGAAAATGACGTTTTTAGCCTAAAAAAAAAAAAATGCGCGCCTTAATATTGACAATTTTTGACGAATTTTTTCATAAGGTCCTATTGAAAAATTACCCTAAACTAACCTTTTATCATCATGCGACAACCTGCATGCCGATTTTTGTCTGGAGTGCAGAGTACAGTGTTCAATTGCTTCCGCAGCCCGGAATAGTTAAGCATTCGTGCTTCTGACAGTGATGAAGACAAACAAAACGTTTAGCGGGTGCAGTGATTCCATTTCCACGTTTGATTATGCATGAAGGGTTTTGAATTATCTAGCCATCATCTGCCCCCACCTGAGTAGTGTGAACAGTTCGAGATATGTAAATTGTACACGCAGGAATAAACAAAACAGATATTTAAACAATAACTTTCGCAGATGAACATAACGGTCTGCGTTATATTCAGTTATATTTCTTGTTTTGGATTGTTTCTAATTACACAATACGCGCGTAGAAATACATTGGGCAAATTTAAAATACCGCCGCTTAAAGCACCTTCTTTAATTCTTGGGAGATACCAGTCTTGCATATGCGAATATTGCGGCCGCGGTCACTTAATACATAAAGGGACAAAGCATTTATTAGACAGGTTGATGCGACCACTACCATATACTGCGTAATGTGTGTTATGTGTTCAAAATATTTCGATGTTGTTTTAGTTTGCATATCTAATCAATCTTTGTTCACACGTATTACTAACTATCACAATGCAAAGAAAGCAAAACATAACGTGAGTTTCTTATGAGTAGTAAGATTACAATCGTCCTGCTTGTCTAGCTGCATGAGCAATTGTTTTGGACACATTTTGGTGGGCCACATAGACATATTGAGTGTGTTTTTATTTATATATTTGAAAATACTGTCAGCCCTCTCTTGACAGTTATTACAGGGAGAGTATCCTCCGTTGTGATGACACATAAAAAACGCAAGCATAAGAGATGGACAATCTAGCAGACACTGCTGTTCGAACAAGCAATGAAAACAAAGCACAACCTTGGCCCTCTGAACAAATAAACAAATTAAAGAAATTAGCCCACATAATTATTACATATTACACGCTTAAAGGGCATCACTTTAAGCTCTTATTATGTTAGCAGCTCCGCAATGGAATCTTTAAAGGAGGACACGGTTTCCCAATTTACAACATCAATGGGCGATGAATTCCAAGTCTCAATAGTTTTTAAATAGAAAGACTGTTTAAAGGTATCTATTCGGCTTTTATAAGCTTGAAATGTTTTTGTATGATTCAGTCTACTTGATTGTTTTGAGCTTGATGGGATAACGTATTTATTCGGGCATAAATTTAGTTCTGCGTTGATGATTAAATAAAGAAATTTCAGACGTGCGACTTCTCGCCTTATGTTCAGGGGTTTTATATTACTAGCTCTGAGCATTTCCATTGGGGATTCTGTCTGTCTGTAGTTACTGTAGTTAGAGTGAATAAAACGCGCAGATTGTCAATGGACCTTTTCAGGCCTATCGATGTCTTTTTTTGTATAAGGATCCCAGACGGACACTACAATATTATTATATTATATATATTAGTTATGTGAATCGTTCTAGACCCGAAGATTCAGCTCCATTTGAATTGTCTAATTTATTGCCACATATTTTGGAAATTATAATTTCTAATAATAGTCCTCATTGAATTTATTTTTGAAGATACTCCTCGAAAAATATAAATCAAGTTCTTTATTTTACGATCGGTTTCACCCTCAATCTGACATGTTTGAGTATGCATGTCAAGTCAGATGCTGAGAAGTCTGAAACACGCCCTGTGTATTCATTTGTTTCAAGGTACGATCGCAAAATGAGTTTATTTCAGGCACATCTTTCGAATAAAACTACGCGCGGGCCTTTTTAGAAGTGGTATGTCTTAGTAACTATGTTTTTTTTTTCACTGCTCTACAGCTAGCTAGGTATTACGCTGAGCCCAATATTTAAGTGGCGAGGTCTCATTCTACTTCTCGCTAATGGGTTCCGTGAGAGACTCGACACACCACGTGACCCGTGTTTTTTTAGAATGTCTTTTTCTTTTTTGAGAAAAATAGGGAAGAAGGAACAGGGCACTAACGTTTTTGTTTCCAGTTTAGTGTGTTAATTCCTTAGACACTCGTGCAATGTTTGCATATAAAAAACCAAAGTGCAATGTACACAAGAAAATAGACAATGCAACTTTAGCACTTCGCCTGGCTTGTTGGAGGCAGTCGCATGTCACGCGTATGCCGAGAGAGCAACATTGTTAGCACAAACAAGCCATCGCCAAAACGTTTTTTTTTTAAATTTATTGATACTACAGGCCGCCGTAGGGCAGCCAATGTCGGAGGGATACATGGATCAAGTTTTACAAAAAAGCAAGCACAAAACGTAGTAGCTCAGCAAAAAAAAAAAAAAAACATCTTACATGTATAATCACGAACACACGAAGAGCAGAAAAATATACTTTAAGGGGTATCAAGGCCTGAAACCTCAAAACTCTGGTAATTCGTTTATCAATGCTAGAAACAATGTCAACCAATTTGAAAAGAAAATCGTAAGGGTGCAGGCGAGCTGGTGAATATTAACCATGTTGATTTAACCTGAGACTGGGGTAGAGAAGAAGCATCAAAACGTAGAAGGGACAGAAAATAGACAGGACGAAGTCTCAAAACGTAGTCGTGAGACGTCGTCCTGTCTATTTTCTGTTCTTTCTACATTTTGATGCTTGTTCTCTACCCCAGTCTCAGGTTAAAGCAACATGGTCAATTTGAAGAGACAATCTGTTCGGGTAACGCATTCCATGCATAGATAGTACGAGGAAAATAAGAGTATTTGTAACAGTCAGTCATTCACTTTATTTCAGTGACTGATTTACTGTGTTTATCTCTTGTGACCCTAGATGTGTTGAAGTAAAAGTAATCTTGATAATCTTAGTTGTAGTTCCCATTTATTAGATTAAAAATAAATTTCAGTCGATTGATCTTTCAACGTTTTTCTAAAAGCAGAAGGCCGGCCTGTACATAAAGCTCCGAAATCGAGGTGTTTCTGCGACAAGTTATTGAATATAAATCTTAATGCCTTCTGAATTTTTTCTAATTTGTTAATTTTACATTTTGTGTAAGGATCCCAAACAGCGTCGGCATACTCGAGTATAGATCTAAGAAACATTTTGTACGTGGTTCGTTTCGTTTTCTCTTGAACAGTCCTTAGGTTTCATTTTTAATGCCCATAATTTATTCATTGCTTTTCGGGAGATAAAGTCAGTATGTGAGTTGCAACGCAGATCTGAAGTTATGATTAATCCTAGGTATTTGTATTCACATACCGCATTTAAAGCTGTTCCTTGAAGAGTATATTTAAAATTCAGTGTTTTTTTCCTAGTTATCGTCATTGCGCACATTTTTGGTTATTTAGAGACATTTGCCAATCATCACACCATTCTGAGATCATTTCTAAATTTTTTTTAGACTAATTCGTCATTTTAGCATTTGACTTGCTTATAAATTATACAATCATCGGCAAATAAGCAAACTTGAACGGATCTGTCTACTCTAATGCCATTTAAAAAAAAAAGGAATTGTAGGGGTAAAAGAACTTTCTTATTATTTACAAGTATGTACCAACAAGCTCAACTTTTAACCGTTATTCAGTCCCTAGGGAACTCCAGATTCTACTTTTGATGTGAATGAGCGGGAATCCTGTATTTGTACAAAGTGTTTTTGTTATTTAAATATGTTTTTCTGTTCACTGTTTAATAAGGATCTTAATTTGAAGATTAGTTTTTCGTGAGGCACGCGGTCAAATGCTTTTGCAAAATCTATAAAAATTACGTCCGTCTGATATCTGAAGTCGATTGATTTTGCGAAATCATTCACAGTGAGCACCAGCTGCGTAACTGTAGATAGATTACGTTTAAAACCGTGTTGACCTTTATTAAAAAAGTTATTCTCTACGAGAAAAGAGACAATATGCTTAAACAAAATATGCTCAATTAATTTTGCACTGCTGCTCAAAATTGATACTGGGCGGTAGTTATTAACATGATGAGAATCTCCTGCTTTGAATATTGGGACTATTTTAGCAGTTTTCCAATCGTCCGGGATTCGTTCTACTTCAATAGACTTATTAAAAATTACAAGCAAGAATTTTGAGCAGGATTCCGCATACCGTCTCAGGAAATGTTTGGAGACATGTCTGGTCCTACAGATATTTTAGTGTCAAGGTTAAGCAATGCTGCAAAAATGACTTTTTTAGATATTGTAACACACGGAATGCTTTTCGGTGAGAATTCTATTGTTGGATTTTGGTTATTATCCGTCGTATACACAGATGAGAAGTATTCGTTGAATGAGCTGGGAATTTCGAATGGATCATCAATTTCTGTTGAGTTCTGTGTTATCGTATTTATGGGCTGTTTTGTTTTAATCATATATCGGCAAAATTTAATAGGATCGGACACTAAAATTTATCTAAGGTCACATTATGGAAATATCATTTTGACTCCTAAATCATTGACCTTAATTGCTTTCGAAGTTGTGTTATACCAGGTTCGTCTGTACTTTGGTTTCGAATTCTGATTCTATTTATTTTACGTTTGAGATGCAAAACCTCCGAGTAATCCAAGGATTATATTTTTGTATTCGTTTAGAACGTGTCGATATAAACCTTTATATACAGTAGATAGATTGAATACTGTCGTGAAAACTAGAATAAGGAATGAGAAGTCTCGTTCCATTCACCAACCAGTGTGTAAAAATTTAATTATTCTCAAGGCCCTGTCCGAATGAAATGCCAAGAGTCGTCGATGTCCGCGGAGTGTGTGCTCGTAGTCTCTGACAGCATAGGATGCTCCCTTGGAGCGTCTGGTCAAAAACTTGCCTGGTCTTTGCTGTCATTGTCATTGACCGAGAAGGTCGTTGTCCGGGCACCTCCACGCCGGCGCCAAAGTCAACAGGATGGGAGGCGAGTGGCCACTCGGGAAGTTGTCAAGCCGGACAGAAGGCCCACGAGCGCGGGGAAGGTCCGCAGCGTTGCCGTCGTGATTGCGGACGATGGCATCGCGGTTAGGCCTCTCAGCACAGCCGATGTTCGCACAGCTCTCAAAGAGAAAGGAGCTCACCCCAATCTGAAGAAACCTTGTCCGGCCAGCATAGGCACGGGAGCAGGTTGTGCGTGCGTCTACGCTGGGCGACATCTCCGCAGTAGCATTAGTAGTAGTAGTTGTAGTAGTACTAGTAATAATAATAATGATAATCATAATAATTATTTCCACTTAAGAAAGAAATGGTGGAGCAGAAGGCAAAAAAACCTTAACAAGAATCTTCACTGGTCGTCAGTCCCATCGGCAGCCATTGAACAAAATATTTTTGTGGAATGAAAACAATTAAAGAACACTTAAGTACAGAAAATGACAGATTATCAAATGGAATAGCAGGTACAAGGCACAAAATGTTCAAATATGTTAAAAGATGCTGCGAAACTCTTTAGGGGATAATGTTTGTAGATTTTATATCATTTTTTTCTAAAGCTGTCCACAAACTTAGGAATTAAATACCGAAGCATTTGCCGCCCATAATTTGGCTTGTATGTCGGAACCTCGCAATATTAGTTATGGCGCGTCAACCTTATTATTTTTTTCTACTGCAGATATTTCACTTTTCCTAGCAAAGGCTTCACTTTTGAGATTCACGAAATGAAGAACACTTGACCAAAAAACGTATCACGTTAAAAGAAATTGCGCGACAAACGTATCAGTTAATACTTTAACAGGAAAAGAAAAAAAGGGTTTCGAACATCGTAGCTCACACCCAGGCTGTGATGAGCAACATATTGTGGAACAGTGCACGGTATTTAGGCGTCTTTAATCCCTATTGTTTTGCTTTCTTGTCTGCCCCGGAGCATCAACGTCTTGACTCTATATGACAGGAAAAAAATATATCTATATAGATATGAACGAAACGAGACAACGTGACGTTTTCGCGTCGCTTCTCAACGTCGAAGATACAACGCCTGTCCCTCGGGGCAGCTCCCCCGCAGTCCCCGTCACGTTGCGTTGAATTGGATTTGCGGAAAGCAGATGTCAGCCGTAATCCCTTTTCCCACTTCGCTCTAGCGTTTCTTCGCAAAATTACTTTCGGTACGACAAGACCGTTCGTTCCCCCACTAGCTGCCACCACCGCTATGTGCAATCAGAAGAGAACATGAAAGCAATTGGAACCCGTCGAGCACGACCGGATTTGTTCCGCTTATCCAGCGCGTGATCATTAAACATCCGGTGAAATTCGTGGTACATTCGGCGGTAAACCCTTGACGCCAAAGTAAACGCTTTCAATCAAATTACGCTCAGTTCGAGGAACACATACTCGAGCTGTTTCTGCAACTGTCGATAGATAATGTACACAAAGTTTGCCCTTTCAAAGCCGCAAAATAAAACGCAAAAAAAAAGAAACAACGCGAAGTGGGAAGTCTGAAAGAGCTAAGCTTTTATAATCATAATAAAGATAAAGGTTTCGCTGCAAAGGGGAAAACGTTTTCTTCTGTCACTACTGTTTTTTTTTTTTATATTTAAAGACGCAAGAGTGTGAATGGGGCGCCGTCCAAACCGTCAGATACAAAGTGCCCCATTTTGTGTTTTTTTGCGAAGAACGGAAAGTCGACTAGGTCTCGGCGTTTACATTTTGAAATGAGAAGCAAGTGCATCGCAGGGGAAGTAGAATTCGAAAGATCTTTTCATAAAATCGGCAGTCATCTTCTCAAGCGATTCAAAGAAGCGACGGTGTGGCGACCTCCATACTGTTCGTAAATTCGTCCCTTAAAGTATTAAAAGACGCGAAAAATTTTCGCTGGCCGTTTTATGGTATATGACCCTCCATTTTGTTTTCTTCGCTGTCTTATTTAAAGAAGACGTGTCAGGGCCATTCCTGAAAGTTAACATGCTAATGTCTTTCTTTTAAGAAATATATTTTTTGCGTAACTCTGAATTTTTTTTTTTTAGCTAGAACCTCCCTACTTCTCGCACGTCACCTCTTTCTGTCAGTTTTTCTTCATGATTCAAAATTAAATCATAAAGAAGGACACCAGATAAGTAATCTGGTTTTAGCCTTTGTTTTGCATTTTATGTTCCATAAATAACCTCATTCCTGTACATTGAGGCTAGTTATGTTTGAGCTGCGAAATACGAATCGTGTTAAAGCAACCAAAGTAAACTTTAGGTGTTCAAACTGTGTCCAAATTGCTTAAAAATAATTGAATATTGTACGATATGTTCTTGCTGAAAATCAAAAATTATTTGTTATTCGTCGCAGAATGTCATCGCTATTTTAATACAACTAACCAAATTTACCGTTAATATAATGCATTGACCAAGGTCATAATCGTTCATGACGAATTCTTTTAAGTTATTATTGGACACTGCATGAATTCACCTCGCAGCTTGGCTCGACCACTGCACTTTGAAAACTTGCAAATCAAATACGCGTCTAAAACGATCATGTTTCTCACAACGGAACAGACTGAGCCAACTTCAAACCTAAGTTAACAACGAAAAAAAAAAGAGTGAAAATAACACAAAAACAAATACAACCAAGGAAAACGAAAGAATGAGTAAATAAATGATGAGCTGCTTTTCTTTAGTGAATCATTCAGTCGTATTGGGGAAACTTCTTGGGGTAGCAACAAATACTCTAAATCTTTTTGCTTTCTTTTTTATTCTTTTTTTTAGCCGAGCTAGTACTTTACTGATCTTGTTGGCCAACTTTCCTTTCTAAATTAAATTAGTGGCGTCAGTCTGCTACGACGTCGTTGTGAATACTTTTCTAACCATGCTGGCAAAGAAACAAAGGAAGAAAACGAGATAGAAAATAAGCGTATGCAGACTGAAAGAAGCCCGATTACTGCACTTTCTCTCGCTGAATTTTACTCGTCTTTTTTTTTTTTGTATTTCGTAAAAAGATAATTTTCTGAGTATTGGGGGAAAGGTCGCGACCGTTCTTCTTTTGTACTTACATTCATGGATCTGTCTTGCTGCCTGCAGATATTGACGCTCAAAGCAAGCAAAAGATAGTTGCTGACACAGGAATGTCTAGACGAGGCCATGCGCTATGCGCCGAAAAACTGTGGGAGAGGAGGAGATATAACAGTGCGCGGTGCCTTCAGAACGCCGAGCCCCGGTTGGAATGACAAGTGGGTAGACCTAAATCCAGCTGCCTTTGTGTTCATTGCACTCGGCAAACGCATTCAAATGCGAGATCCACGCGCCGGACGCCCGCGTTCTAACTCGTTCGACGAGTGCAGTGGAGACAAAGGCGGCCAGCTTTAGGTCTACACACTAATCATTCCAACCAGAGCTTGGGCGTACGGACGGCCCGCGTATTTTCGTCTCTTCCTCCCCTTCAGTTTCTCGGTGCATAATTTCGTTCCCACAGAGTCCAAGCGAGGCCGGTGCTATGACCCGAAAGATGCAATTAAGCAGCGCCAGAAGCGAAAATTCCCGGTATTCGTAATCTTTCTGTACATGTTTTATCATCCAATGAACGAATGAAGCGCAGTGGATGAGCTGTGACCTTTCGCTTTTGGTATGTGCGTCTGTGTTTATATGTTTCCTAGCCCGTGACCGAGAGCTCTCAGACATAAAATTCATAGGGCCTCCTAAGTTATCCCTAAGACGACTTGAAGGCAAAAACCCAAGCACCGATGCACTAAAGACAGACACATGATTTACGCTGTTTTACGTACTCTTTTTTCACATCCTCTCTTTTGACATTTTCGCTCTGTAGTCCTTAGTTCCCATTGAATACTTGTACTTCTCTTTAATTAACCTTAATTCCCTTTAATTCCTCTTAATTTTCTTTGATTCCTCTTCATTCGCTTCGTCATTCTTAATTTCGTTGACTCTAATTAGCCTTAGTGGTCACGTAAGCGTTTTGGTACTTTTCGTGTCACCGACATGTTTTCGCTCAAGGACATTGAAGGTCGACTGAACGATGAGATATATAAGGCTTTCGCCCTAAAAAGGAAACGTAGCCATCTATATATTGACGACATTTCCTATTCCGATACGACCACATGTTAATCCGCAGCCTCATTAAGCGTGTGTCCGGTTGTAAACGTTCTGAGCGTTACAAAAAACAAAACTTGATCGACGAGGAATTGGTGTTTGTTATTTATGTTTTATTAATTAATTTTCTTGAACGAGGTATCTTAAAAATTCACTGAAACACTTTTTAAGGATATAAATGGGATTTGCATTTTTGTTTAAACTTTTTCATGACAAAAAGAAATTGGCGCAATATTTAGGCCGTCAGACAGAATTTAAGTGGAGGAAACGGGTCACTCAAAGCCCCGCCACCCAGATCAGCTTCCCCACCCATTACTACTGGATTGGCTTGGCTGCTCGGCCGAACAAGCTCGCAACCCTATAGTGTCTCCCTGTCGTCACGTTCGGTGCGTCTATACTTCGTCTCATCCTACGATGGACTAAAGGCCAAAGTCACTGGCCGCCAGGTCCAATCACGTTCCACGCTAAACTATGACACGCTTAGCATTGATCCGGTTTGAACGAATAATGCTCCGAATCCAAAAAAAACGCTGCGTCATTTTTAAAGCTTTGGCGCTGCAAAGAGCCATTAAGTCGTGGCTTTTTGTGCAATAAAAGAATGTTGAGTCACTCATTGCTTGATACGAACCACTGTCCGCCCATTCACATCAGTGATCCGAGACGCTTGCACCCATACGTGCATCGAAGTAAAATACCACGCAATGTCCAATTGGCTCGTGATGGGATCTGGCGGTTCGAAGCTTCTGCCTTTAGTCCATCGTATGGTGAGATGAAGTATAGTCTAGCCTCTGACACCTCCTGCTAGTCGTGCGAGGAGACGCGCGGCAGCGTCCGGTATCGTCTGCTATTCCACCACCGTCTGCTCTTTGTTTGCAATTAAATTCTTATATAAGGTAGCAAGTCACATCCATACAAGCAAATGGGCCTCACCTTTGAAAAAAAAACTATCTTGTTTTTTTTTAAACACTGCGCCTGTGATGAAGTGAAGCTACGATGTTTTCGATTGCGCGTAGACGCAATTTTGACGGTCAGAGATATAAAAAAGTTAGACATTTACAGCTCCTTCTAATGCCGAATTAGAGTGCGGCTCTTGAAGAGGAGGAGGGGAGGGTACGGAGGGAAGGGTATGCTTTTCCTCCCCCTCCGTACCCTCTTCTCCTGCTCCTCATTCATTTAGCGGAAAATTTCCGCTTAATTTAGCGGGAATGTTTTCCGTTCAATTCGGCTGCAAAATTTCTCACTAAATTTATCGGTAACATTTCCCCGCTAAATTTAGCGGAAAAATTTGTTCACTAAATTTAACAGAAAGAATTTTCCGCAAAATTCAGCGGGAATTTTTTAGCGAATTCGAGCGGGGAGAATTTTTCAGCTAATTGTAGCGAGGAAATCTTTCCGCTAAACATTGCGGTGAAATTTTCCGGCCTAATTTAGCGATTCAGTGGAAAATCATTAGTCTAAACTTAGCGGAAAAATGTTTCCGACAATCTTAGCGGGAATTTTTTTCCTCTAAACATAGCGGGTTTAATTTTTCCGGTAAATTTAGCGGGGAAATTTTCTCGCCAAATTTAGCGGGGAAATTTTCTCGCCAAACTTAGCAGGGAAGTTTTTCCGCTAAATTTAGCGGGGAAATGTCATCGCTAAATTTAGCGAAATATGTTACCGATAAATTTAGCGGAAAATTTTCCTGCTATATATTTAACGGGGTAATGTTACCGCTAAATTTAGCGGGAATTTTTCCCGCTAATTTTAAGGAAAAAATTCTCTGCTAAATTTAGCGGAAACCTTTCCCCTCCAAATATAGTGGGAACATTTTTTTTTCGAATTTTTTACGACCGCTATATTGGTTGCACTGTTTACTTTGAATATAGAAGACTTTTAGAGCGATACAATTGTTCTACTTTGAGTGCCAGACGACGCGACGGAGATCTCATATTTTTGTTCAAATGCCTTCACGGAGTCATCGATTTCCCTGACCTAACTTAATCGATAAATATTCATGTTCCGAGAAGAGTTTTGCGAATTTCTCTTCCATTTTATGTTAATGAATTCTTCCAAACCTGCCCGATGACACGTATTCAGACCCTGTATAATACTTTCAATGATTCCTGCATTGCCTTTTTTAACCCATCCTTTGCAGCCGTTCAAGTTTTCTATTACAAATCTATAACCATATTTTGTATTTCTATTGTCAATTTGTAGAATTATTCTTCTTTTTGCTGAATGTTAATTGTGCACCATTATCAAGGCTTCAATCTGTTTTTGAGCACAAAAAATAAACGAATGAATGAATGAATGAATAAATGAATAAATGAATAGTTTCCCGCTAAACTGCGGGGGAATTTGGTGAAAAGTTTCCTGCTAACTTTAGCTGAAAAAAATTCCCATAATGCGACGCGCGGTTACGCCGACGCCGACACCGCTCAAGCCGGAAACCTGGCGCCTAAGAGCTGCACTCTTAAAGTGAAAATTTCGACAACGTAAATAATTTTATATATAAAGCACGCCAACTGGTCTACCTGAGGCAGTTAGATTTAGTTGATGCAAGTTTATATTTCAATTAAAAAAAGTCAAACCTGGGCCCTTGCGCAACTTTTTTGTATTTATGCATTTTCGGCGATTTTTAACACATCTTAGAATTAAGCTTTTAGGCTGAAAAGCTTTGAACGCAATATTTCATGATTTGTTCACTTCTAACAAAAAGTGAGCGCTAAACTATTCTGAGCGTTTTTTGCATTGCTCCCGGAAAGTTTCAAAATATCAAGGAAGTTAAAATCGCACAATTTTTGTATGGTAATTAAAAAAAAAAAAAAATCACCCTCACTTTTATTTTTTTTTGGGGGGGGGGGGGAGGGGAGAGAAGGGAATTTTCTTTGACGAAACTTTGGCAAAAGGTAAATCAAAATCTGCACAAACATGTTTCATTCTGTTCATTTAAACGAGAAAAATAGACGTTTTGCCAGGTCTGTGTTTGAGTCAATTACCGTTGGAGGCTTTCTGTCTTAACGACTAGCGGTACACAAACACCGCATCCACAGCGGTCGTAGTTGGTCGCATTATTTCCCAGGCAGTGTACAACATTATAATACAAATATTGCGAGTTTTTGTGTAATTGATGTGGCTGAAATTGCCTATGAGAAGTGAACTTGGCGGTGCATTCGGACCTTTGTACTTGGTTGATGGAGCTGCACTGCGCTATCTTTCCAGATTAGTATTTTTAATGTGGGAAACTGTTGACAAAATTATTTTATTAGTTTATCTAGACATTACTATACTCCAATCCTAGTTACGATAGATTGTAGGAAACGTTACGAGGTATCTTAGCTAAATTAGCGTATCAAGTGAAAACGCGTAACTTCTCCCCTCTCCAAGGTCACGTTCCGCTCAGACGACATTAGACTGACTTGTATGACTCGTAGTGTTGGCTATGGTTCATCCTAAGGTAAAACAGAGCACATGAATATGAGTCGTTAGGAATATATCATCCCGACCGTTGGCGGGCGTGGCAAGGGCATAGCTAATAGCGCGTCAAAAACAACAATTAAGAAGTGGAAAGCTAAGTAGCATCATTGAACAACCGTTGCACCTTCGCGCAAGTGATGCCTCTTGGAATACATTTTAGTTCTGAAAACACAAGAACACAAAGACGAGAATCAGACACCTCAGTGCGCTACTAACGACTGATTTTATTACATGAAATGTCACTTATATACCATCCGTGTTTCTGATATCACCCCACCACTAGCCAACCCGATGCCAGGCCGCGTCATGGAGGAATACACCTTCCTTGTCCAGTAGATCAATTGAGGCCACGCTGACACATGCTGCCCCACCCTTCCTAATCTCATCTGCCTCGACTATCTCCCTCACAGTTTTTTCCTTGTGCCTCATCATAATCCTGCACTCGGAAACAACGGCACACACTTGCAACTTTGACAATAACCAGACAGATGACCGTCCCGATAATTTCCTACTTTAAGTTTGTGTTTCCTTAGCCTATCATTAATACACCTTCCGGTCTGAACTTTATACTTGTTTTCACATGTTAAGGGGATCTGATACACTACTTCCTCCGCACATTCAACGAAGGGATTTCTGTGTTTCACCGCACAGCCAGAAGGAACCTTACGAAAAGGATCTGTCATCCTACATAATTTCTTGGTGCGGAAAACTGTACTTTTACGTTCGATCTATTGACCACCGTTTTCAGGCCATGCGCCGTTCTATGAATGTACAATATCACCGCGACCTATTGTTTATGTCTTGTTTTTAACGCCACTGCATACCGGGTGATGTTCACACCACGCTACTGAAGGCTTAAGTTAGCTAACACTATGGTGTTGGGCGATTCCACATGAGATTGAACACTGGGTAAATGGTCTACATTTTTAATTCACGTGATATTTCACGTACCATCGCCCAATGTATAGTATAAACAAATCCAAAAGTATTTCAGCATAGAACATATCTCCGGATAGCCAAAATGGTAGATTATGAAGAGCTAGGTCATCATTCGCATTTACGTGCACCGCCGGTGCGATCATGTTTGAGAGTAAATCGCTTCAATAATAATATTAGGCAATTTTAGAACAGAGTACCGAAAAGTTTTGCTTTAGCGAAAAATTGCGTCGTCACCAGTGCGTATGCGCCGAGCCCAACCCGCGTTTTGATTGGCGCGTGCGGACGACGCTATCTGTTTGGACACGCACAAGTTTTAGGCACGATATTCTAAAACTTGCAATTTGAAGTTAATTAGTTTTGAAATACTGTCTGGGGCACAGGTTAGTGGTCCTAAATATTAATGTTAATTTCATTACTTGCATCCTATGAAAACTCGAACACGGCACCTTGAGCAATTGTCTGCGAACTTTCAGATAGTGCCACGCAAACAAGAGATCAATACCATATGAAGCAAAAAAAAGGAAGTTTCCAACATTGATTTTAAGCCGTTTCTTCTTTTATTTTATTTTCCGTCATCAGTGTTACTTTATATGATCCTTTAAAACCATACGGCATTTATGATCCAGGAAGCAGAGGTACATCCCCTCCGTGTAGCTTCTCCAACACAACACCCTGAGACGGTGATGAGCTGTCCCAATTTTCCTCCCTCTAGTGTCAAGGTTTTTTTTCACTATAATCGTTCCCCAGCTCACCTGCGCAGTAACCCTTATTTCAATGACCATTGTCATAGGTTCGCCCGAGGCTGGTCGCAAGCGGAATGAAGAGAAGGCCAAGCGGTAGAGAAATTGCTACATTTTATTTAAAAAGTACAAATACAAACAAAGGCCTCGTCAGGAAAATAAGTACGACCAAATATACAAAAAAAATTAGGCTTAACTATGTAGTTCAACTACGGGCGAAGAGCCGTCCCTCAGTCCCTCACATCGAATGCCCCTGACAGTTCTTTGCGTGGACGAAGCATGAAGAGGTGCAGCTCGCCATAGTCACCTCGAATACTGGGCTTGTGAAGTAACGAGTTGCCGTTGTAGCTTGGGCGTAGCAAAAGTCGTGGACCATAGCCATAGACCTCTTTGTGGAGCTCCTTCTCCGACCAAACCTCAGGTTTCGCTTGCCATCCCCTCTGCTTTCTCCTCTACCCTCCAGCTGTCTTTTGCGATTTACTTCTTTCTTCTCATTATGGCATGGAGCCGCAGAAGCATTACAACCCTATCTAGATTATTTGTTTGCGGAACGTAAAAAAAATTGGTACTTCAAATACTATCACGGCACGAAGAAACGATTTTTGCTACCACAATTTCTCACGTCAATCCAGCCAATGGGAGTTGTAAGCACGGTGTAAGTACGGGGCACAGCTTAGCGGGATTGCGTCTATCGGCGTAAATTTTAGGGACTTCTCGTAGACCGCGTTTCCCCCTCCGCTCTAGGCCCTTCACAACGAAGAAGCCGCTACTGTACCTGCGCGCCCATCGCCTTGACTGTAGAGTTCCGGGTATCGTAGGGGGTTGCCGAGAGCGTTGCGAGATGGCGAAAACGATCTACGGTAACTCCCAAATAGTCCAAAATATGTTGTCCTTGTTGTGTGTTAAAGTTTTTTTTTTTATAGTTTTTGGTTGAGGTTTTTTTAGAAAATGTTTATTCTTTTATTTCAGTTTCCCTTTAAGGAACCGATAGACCTTGTTCGAAATTTCGAAATGATGCACAGATTATGTGCGGCCGCCTTTATAGTTGGTCACTCTAAGAAATGCCTGCGCGTGTACTTACTCACAAACACTCAAAGAGCCAATGTCTGCTATTTACGAAATCAGCTCAGCGAGTGATGAGGCGAAGCATCCGTTTAGACCTTAAAATGAAATCTACGCTGTGGAATTACGCAATGCAAGGCGTCATACTCTCATTACATAAAGCCACAGAGCAGGCCTAATTTTGATGTCGAAACATATGTTCCTCCTCATCATTCGCTAAGCTGATTGCGTAGATCGTAGAGGTTGGCTGCTTGAGAGTTTTGCGGGTAAGTAGACGCGCAGGCATTTCTTAGAGTGCAGAGGTTCAACTGGCGCTAGTGTGCTGTCTCAAATTGATGCAGACAGCCACCCGTCGAAAATTGACTTCCGGTAATGCATTTCTATGGCAAAACGTGAGTGCATTTTCTCTCTGCGCTTGATTATAAGAGCCAACATTCCGAATAATTCGTACATGGTATGTAGCTTGGAACATTTCTCAGTCAAGCAGACAAAATAATTGGCCAATTACGGCGTTTTTCTTTCAAATCCATTGCAATGAATGAAAGGAAAACTCTAACCAAAAAATAATAAGGAGCCCGACGTTTCAAGGCCAGTTCGGCCCCTTCTCCCGTCTACAGGATCCCCTGGGGTGACCGCGCCCCCTACGACGTTGGGGAAACTAAAAACTTCCCGGAACGTCTACGCCAGCATCAGTATGACGTCAAATAGAATAACGTGCAGGGTAGCGCGCTGGCAGAACATGTCCAGAAAGAGGGTCACACCATTGGATTCAACAACTGCTCTATTCTTGGCACGGAAAGAAACTGGCGAGGATGCCTATTATTAGAGTCCTGGAACATTCAGAACACCGAAAATATCGTTAACCGGTCAGCTGGGACACTGCCAAGCGCCTATGTGTCCGGTTTGTGGTGCGTCACGCGAGGCGCTACGAACCATAAAACACGTGCAGAAACAACGGCCGCTTTAAAGAAGCCAACAACACCGGGCGATTCGCGAGACGACGACTAGAACGAAAACAGTCAGCCGTGAACAATGGGCCGAACTGACCTTGAAACGTCGGGCTCATTATTTTTTGGTTCGAGTTTTCCTTTTATTCATTATTCCTAACCAGGTGGGTGCCCACCGAAAGGTTTACGTTCAAATCCATTGCATTAAAACGGTGCTAAAACGGCTTTGAACATGTATTTACGGGTACCAACATGTTCATTCAGCATCAACACGCGCAAAGAGAGGAATGAAATCAGATTGAACAAAATAGTTGATCTGGGACGATATGCTTAGGCCCGTCCCGCCACGAGCAGAAGCATCTGCACAGCGCTTCCGAAAACGCGCACTTGCGGCAGTTGTCTGTTGGAAATCTTCCCCTAAACACCTCTGTGAACTCAGAACCAGACGCACTACTCATCAAAACTGACGAGCTCAACGATCTTCGCTTGTTCGGCAGTCTGCAGACGCCGGCATCTATGTTTGTTAATGTTTCAAAACAATGCAGGAGAAGCGATCTCGCTCAGAATACATTTGCAAACAATAATGACTAACTTGATTCTTTGCTTCCCAAACTTAAAGAAATAGTCGAATAAAATACTATTACGGCAGGTAGATACAAATTTACAACCAACCTTTCACACGTCCCAATCATCTCTCCAGCCCATGAGAGATGCAAGCACCTTGTATGTACGGGGCGGGGCTTAGCTGGCTGCGACCTCCAGCTTCTGCATCTAAATTCCGTCTAACGGAGTAGCAATTGCAGTGTCCCTTTAAGCCGAGGTCACACTGCTCACGCATCATACAAAAGACAGTCTGCGTAGGGATTTCAACGCGAGTCTCGGCGAGATCCGTGCTTCGAATGCCGCATGGCTATGAGATCAAGGACAAAGCTTGGCACGCGGCATTCAAATCACGGATATTACGGTGACTCGTGTTTGCAGACTGTATTTTGTATGATGTATTAGAAGTTTGACCCCGGCTTTACGGTTATCGTTGTCTTGTGCGTCTCTATACCAACGTTTATCAATACCAAAGTTCTCTTCCGGCACGCACTCGCGCGAATGAAGCATATAGAGAATTAGCAGACTCATGCCTGCTCATTTTTCTATCTCCTCATAATCTCTTTTGTTCGTGAATTGTAACGCCGCCATGTACCGGGACTTGACAAAGGGGTACCGGCTGCCGATTATTTAAGCGCACCGCAGCTCCGTCCCCACACGAAATAAAGGGGGAAAAATAGGCAGTTTATAAAAATTCTTTATATATTTTAACAACCTTCTTTACATCTCATCTAGCCAAGTTATCTATATACAATATAAGTTCTATCGCCACGTCTCTATAGACTTTCTGTCACAACATTCAGAATTTCGATATACTAGTATTGGTAGAATAATGAGTGCAGAGGTGTCATCACTCCAAGTTGGAATCTCCTTGCAAAGGCTGCTTTTTTCGACTGTGTCAAATAAATATCGCTTTCTGGAATTTTTTATATTTTCCATATTCCATGTATATTACACCAACCCTCAGAAATGACATTTCCTATAAATTATTGGCGAAAAAAAAAGCAACTATTTGTGATCTATATATCTTCTGGGATTGTCCTCGGTCAAATGTCTGTTTTATCAGTGTGGGGTATAAATGGGCAGTGAGCAGTCAGCACTACTGAATTACTAGTGGTATACGTGCTCCGTGAAGTGTGCATTTTTGATCTCTGCCTATGTGCACATGAGAGGTGGCTAGTGCGTGTTTCTAAGAAAAAGCCCGAAAGGGGTTTTAGGGTAATTAAATAAATAAATAAATAAAATAAAAATAATGTGATAGGCTAAAAATTATTCTCGTGGATGGAGCTCTTTTTCGCGGAAAATTGGTAAATTGTCTATAGAAGGGAAATAAAAACGTTGTTAGAATCTCAATTCTTTTCTATATAGTTTCTATACAATTATTATCCGACCTCTAAACACTGAGTTCCATAGAAAGTCTACAGAGAAAGCGACCTAAAGCTGACAGTGGATAGAAAAGGGGATACATTTCTTTTTTTGAATATAACACATTTTCTCGGAATATATATAGCGTATATACACAGTTTTGTATCGAAATCATATAGGAAGTGGATAAATGATTTTGTAAGTGCGAGCGTATGCACGAGCGAAAGCTCGCCCTGGAGAACCTGGGGATTTGGGCTTCCGTACCCCGCCCCTGTCCCTTTCAAGGTGGGCGCGCATCGCACCCTCGTGCGGTCGTGTATTCCTACTCTGTGATGCATTCGCGCTGTACTGGATAAACTTCTCATCTTGAGCGCGAAGTAGCGTTGTCATATCACGAAGGCAGACCGTTCTCACGTTGTCTAAACCCTCGCGTCTAATTTCGCTTTTTCAGTCCTGTTGATCGGGAAATTGCTTTACATTTAATGTTAATTTTCCACTAAACCCCTATTGCTAACTCGCTAAACATTGCCAGTGACTGGTATAACAGCTGAGTTAAACAAATATTTCTAGTAGAAATACCCAAAGAAGTTTAGAAATTTTAAATAACGTTCGGCGTCTTTGCGGGTACGTAAATTGCACGTTTCACAGTTTCCACTATAGATAAGGACGAGGAAGCGTAATTTTATTTTATTTATTTATTTATTTGTCCTTTTCCGATGCCCCTAAAGAGCCCGGGGGCCTACATAAGTGTGCACCGTATACACATGCAAGCAGTGTTGCATAAAGGGCAGGCACACAAAAACGCATGCATATTATGAAGAAAATGAAAATGTTATATATAAATGTAAAAGAGGAAAGGTGCATGAACTTGAAGATAACACTTTTTGCTAAAGGATATGCGAGAAAAGACTCGTTATAAAAGCATTAGCAGAGGCTGCACCCTAAAACTCTCCCGCAAAAATATATCTTCATCGGGCACGTCCATCACAGTTGACAAGTTAAATTTATACTGTATACGTTCGATGGGTCTTAAGCATTTTTGCTCAAAAGAACCGAAACGACGATGGGAGCGAAGAGTCCTGCAAGGCACAGCAAGCGAAACGGATAGGTTTGTTTCGGGCAATCGTCTAAACCGTGGAGACATTTATGCAAAAAATAAAAAGTCCTGTGCGTGCCTTATTTTGGAGAGGCAGTGCAAGTTTAAAACCCTTAACAACCGCTCATGGCTGTAATAAAGTGGCCCGTTAAACTTTCGATCGTAAAGGAGTCGAACAAATTACTTTCGTATATTTTTAAGTTCATTCGAGTTTGTCTAGTTTAGACGATTTCAAACAACGCTGAAAAACTCCAGTTCAGACAGGATGTGGGATCGATACAGTTACAAAGAAACAAGAATATCTTTTGGAATCGCGCGTTATTCTGGTAATCGTGCACAGAGTACGGTAGCACGCGTTGCTCAGAAATGCCACATGACCAGAGAATTTCAATTCGCTGTCTAAGAAGACTCCTAGATCACAACCGAAACGCGCTCAATCGAGCACTTGTGCAAAGTGTAGTCAAAGATGTTGCAAAAATGTTTTCTAGAAAAATATATAACTATTGTTTTAGCCCGGTTGAGAAGGAAGCTGTAATATATAAAAAAAAAAAAGCTTAACGCCATCGGCGAACTGTAATATCTCCGAGTGATTTATGCATGAACAAATATCGTTTACCAATATGTTGAAAAGCAAAGACAATAGGTTAGTGCCCTGCGGGCAGACTTATGCCTATCTCAAATACTCTACTCAAGATACTGTATTTCAAATACTTTTTGAAGTATTTTGGTATCTTGTAAATACTTTTGATTGAGAGTATTTGATACTCTATTTTAATCACAATTTTGAGTATCTTGTACTCATTATCTTAAATACATTTTTGACATTCCGCCATTTTCCGAGTTTTTTGGTCTGAAGTGGCGTGGGCGTGGCACGAGCAAATGTGAACATTCTTTCGAGCAACGAAATCCTGTTGCTAGCTCCGATCAGCTACGGTGACTTTGATTGAACTCGTGAAAGCATCGCTTTTGTGCCGATTGTAACTCAAATTTCAGCCCAGTACAATGAAGGTTTTCCCCTCGCCTTCCCAAAGGCGTCTTTTGTTTCCATAAAGTTTCCCCCAAGAAATCCTCAAACAAAGCAAGAAATCCTCAAACAAGGGATTACGGAAGTAAAGATGCCACCCTGAGGTGCAACGCAGACCCGAAAAGGACCTACGACAACAATGCAGACTTGGGTGTCAAGAAAATAACGAATAGAAGAAAATGAGTACACGCACGCACGCACGCACGCACGCACACAAACACACACACACATTTATGTTTTGCTTTTTGTATATTTGACCCCGCTCGGGAAAATCCTAGAGATTTTCTTTTGTTTCTTCTCTTTTTGTCGTCTGTCCGTCATTTATTCGTCTCGCGAAGACTGTCTGTAAGGGAACATTGAAGAGCAGAGAACAGGACAGTAAATGAACTACGAGCAGGATAACCTCTCAAAATGCCAACAAAAAGTCCCCCAACGTTAACTGCCTTCCTGAACGCCATCTACTTGAAGAAGGTGCGAGCAATGCCGGGGCTATTATGTGGGTTCTCTTTCTTCCCATAGACTCATATCCGTATCCCAAGTTCACTTGTAGTGAACTCCCCATATACGTGGCTTGCAAATGACGAAATTGAAGGAGCGCTCCGATGACCTCCAGAGAAAAGGGGAAGAAGGAGCTCCCCTCTTATCAGGATCCTGCTTTGTGCCTCCCGGATATGCCCAGACGTCGTAAATCTTCTCCCAAAAGATTATAGAAGATTAACCTGTCACTCAAAATTCTTACAAAAGCAGCATCCCTCTCCTCCGTTTACATGGTGGTCAAAAGTATGCGATGCGACGTCGGTGCAAGGAACCTATAGGGAATATGGGTTGTAGTTAAACGATGCGTCTAAGGTGCGCCGCTGGACGTGATCTGTCACTATTGCCGAGGCGTTCTGACCCGTTTGTCATTCCCACACATTGGTGTTCACCCAAAACAAGGCCTGTGCACATGCCCACAGGCCTTGTGGGCATGTTCATGCCATCTTTTTTGATAGAGCACGGGGCACAGTGTAATGTAAAAATACCAACAATTACTGAAGTGACGTTAAGTGCCGGATCTCTTCCGAAAGCAGTCTTCAGAGGATGCGAGCTTGACCCACTTAAGCTTTTGTGTTGAGCTGGGCACCGTTCATGCTGCATTCGTCATGCAGGCCTTGGTGGAAACAAAAGAGCCTCTCCTACCCCTCACCGGAGAACACGAACTCCAGCCGAACGCTGACGCCGCGTTCGGTTATGTCGGCCGAGCGCTGAGTCATTGTATCTGTTGTCCCGATCCATGTAGCTCTAAAGGTAACCGCTTGGGGCGCCGCGGTTTGATCTCCTCCCCAATAGCTAAAGCGACCTCTTTCTTGTTGTCCCAGAAATGTTCTGTGACATCTATCAATGATATTGCCACACGCTTTGCGCAGCGAGCGGGTAGCCGAATGGTTACCGCGTTTGGCTCTCGCGCGGAGGCTCGGGGCCAGTGAGCGAACTCTTCTTTTACTGATTCTTTCAACTTGACATTCTCGTAAGTTTGAGAACCTTGTCGTCTTATCGAGTTACGAATGTTCTACACGCCGAACTTACTACACCGAATGTTCCAGAAACCAACCCGAGTACAAGAGGTGCTCCAAGTGGCGGTCCGGAGTCAGTCTCGCTCCAGCGCTCGATCCTGCTGTTTCGCCGACATTGACGCCTGCGATGCTGGCCTTTCTCTATCTTGTTTTGGGCACAAAAATTTAGTTTCTTCAATTATTCGCCGCCTCATCATTTGTCAGTCGTGACAATATCCAACTAAAATAGCCCTGCGATACTTTTTTTTTTCGTTTTTGCGTTGCGTGATAATAAACCTTTCTAGTAACCCAGATTTGCGCAGCTGTATAATTGTCGCTGTCACTGTCGTCGATACAAATTACGCAGTGCGGAAGTATCTTCAAAAGTAATCGAATTATATTTCTAAGTATTTGTACTCTACTGAAGATACTCACAGTGAAAGTAACTTGACTAGTATTTTAAATACTTTATGAAGCAGGTATTTAGTAACTTAACTTAAATACCTTTAAGGCCCGTTCACACTCTTGCGACCGAGTACGACTGAGAGAGACGAGATCTCTTACAACTTGTTAAATGTTTCTAGAATGAGGGAACACACTGACATTGTGGCGCCATCTATGCGGTGACCCTAGAACTGCATTTCACAAAAGCGAAGGTTTTGCGGGATTTCCGAGGTCAAATGTGCGTAATACCCATAGAAAGGCTCGTTTATAACATAGACAAAAGCTTTTCGAGCCAAAAAAAGAAAGGATATTGCGCGAGAAATAAAAAAAAATATGCCGGACCGCCGAGTTTACACTGCTTCCCAATAGATGGCGCCAGTGTGTTCTCTGGTTTAAGAAGTTTTAAGGAACCCAGGTTTAAGAGGTCTGAAGCAGTCGCAAGAGTGTGAACGGGCCTTTATCAAGTATTTTGTCCAACACTGCCTGCGGGACGCCCGACCTGGAGAGGTACGCGGTTGACCGTACACCACCGTCTGAAACAGAATTCCCCCCGTCATGTAGACAACTCTGAATTCATTCCCAAAGTGGTAAGGAGAGACCATAGGACGCAAATGTTTTAACAGCAGTGAATGGTTCACCATTATGCAAAGTTTTTTTTTTTAAATTAAAATAAATTGCGTCAACCTGCCGCTTCGACTCCCTTTTGGCACCCACGAATTCCTTACACGCAATCAAATTTGTTTCCACAGAACGATTTCACATAAAACCATGTTGTTGCACATTTTTTTCGTAAGAAAACAAGGGCTGTGGAATGCGGGCACAATGACTGACACATGGACAACGCCAGATGTGGAACCTTATAAATGCTACTACTTCTGGTTCATCACCACCTTATGAAATTCTCTGCTTGCACGTTCCGCAGTGCTGGTTGTTTTGCCAACATAAAATGGTAAACATTCAAAAATTCGAGCCGTAACTTTTAAAAAGGGTATTGTTTGGGTGTTTTTTGTGTGTGTGCTGCTCGTGGGGAAGTCAGAGTGAGCACTTCAGTAGAAGAAAAATCATGTTCCTCTAACAACAGCTCTCAGACCGGGCATTTAATAAAATGGTGAATTGTCAATAACGCACGAATAAATGACTCGGAAACTACAAAGCGTGTACTAAAAAGAAACAACAACAAACAAACCTGCGCAGAACCTACAATTTTAAACAAAAAAAATCCTATTAGCATGGCCGACTTCAATAAAATGACAAAGTAAACGACTAAGTGACCTTAATGTCTTTTTCAAGGCCTCGATCATCATGGTCTTATAATTCTACTGCCCAAAGAGAAATGACAATGTAATCTGCATTAGACATGTTACGTCGGTGCAATATAGTAGTCTTCGGCGATATTTATTCTTTCCGTACACGCTAGAAACGCCGAGAATAACCCAGAGAAACCGGCTGAGAATTCCACAAAAAAGACTATAAATTAGGGAAAAGGGGAAATTAGTCTGCTGAAAGACACTAATGACATATGTAAACAAAAAATAGTTATAATCGATTCTATCTAACCCCCTCTTCCTCTCCTCTAAGAATGCGGGCATTATAAGAGAACGGTTTAAAAATGCGTCGTTCTATAATTTGTGAAGATATCATTTGTGAACCCATTTTTTTAAAGCGATCTAATGGAGGCATACATTTGGTTCCGCTCACTTCCCTAACAGGAATGACAAAGAAATACATCTTTACCACCTACTTCTAAAAAAAAAAAAATTTTTTTTTTTTTTTTTTTTTTTTTTTACATTTTAATATTTTTAGCGAAGAGTAATATATATAAATATTCTAGGCCATATTTCGCGCCGAACAGTGATCTTCAAACGTTTTGGCTAATGAGCCGGATTAGCAATCTGTCGCCGTCTCGACGACCGAAAAAAAAAGTGTAATTATAAAAGAAGAAAAACTAAGCTAATAAACCTAGATAAGCATTCAAACACCGAAACGAATGTTAGAGTAAGTATTAAAAAAGCCTCGTTGTGGATGAATACCTATACATCAAATTGAAATTTTACATTAAATTAATTATGATATTACGCACCTCTTGTCACTAAGAAAACTCACGGGGCATAAATTAAAGCGCGTGAAGACTTTGGCACATTCGCGTAGTGCGAGAGACTAATGAAAACGCTAAAACTAATGCTGACAATATGCATTAGTTGTGACAGAGAACACAAAGCGCGATGTACTTGAAAACGCAGTGGAATATGAACATAATTACGCCGACATGAAGCAGGGGAGTAAGAACGGTAATGTTAGCGATGACAACGTTCAATCAATAACATGGCGAGAGGACACGTGTGACGATGCAGTTTCTCTCGTTCTTTCTGGTGTCTTAGTTTGCGCATTTGGGGCCGAGTCGCGGCACCGTCTCTTTACGCGCGCTTATTTCTCTGCCGTCTGCTGGAAGCGAGCTGCGGGCCGGGCTTTGTTGGAGAGACTGCAATCGGACAGGCTCCGGTCGGAAGACTTCCCCGGGCCCGATCTCACTCGAGGGCCGGGGTTAGGAGGCCCCTGCTATAGATTACGGGAGTAATCCATAGATAATTCTTTTACGTATTTATACTGACTCCTTTCGTTAGGTTCTAAAAAAACCTAGGGGATCAAAACAAGTATTGAATAGAATAAAAGCAAAATGACAAAGGAAAAAGAAAAAAGCACAAAAAAATCATCAGAGCATAGTCTCTAGGCGTCAGCCTGCCGCGCCAAAGAATGTATGATCCGATGAGCGATGATGTGTAAGCAAGATTGATGAACAACGATGCGGTCAATGAACGAACCGCAGACAAGGTTCTGAGTACGTCTACTGCCTCCCGAGAACATGCAGCTACAGCTTCACTCCCATCGTTTGTCAAACGTGTTTCCTTTAAAAGAAGAAAAAAAAGAAGAAAATAAGAAAATATTATTTGATTGTTATTGACATGGCAATACGGCTGGCTCAAGAAACAAAAAAAAAACTATAGTGAAAAAAAAAAACGCAAGTGAGCTGGTGAAAGACATTTACAGTAATCCCGATGTAATGAGAAAGAAAAAACGGACATAAGAACAGTTTTTAGTATTTCTTTATCCCTTGTTGCACTGCGCGTTTTCTCAAATAAAGACAAATTATTAAAAAAATCTGAGATTATTTTTTTTTAAACTTTATACGTGTTTGTTTTCTATTCAATGTATCTGCAGTGCTCGTACCACATAGACCAAAACCCCATGTTTACGGGCACGTAAAAAGGCCCATGTTTACGGGCACGTAAAAAGGGTAAAAAGGTAAAAAGCTCGACATCTCGCGCATATCGGCGTGCCCTGGTTTGCCGTTCTTTTAAAGGCGTTCGTGCTGAAGTCATTTAACGCACCCGTCTGAGGTGGAAAATGGCAATGAAATTTTTCTTTTTTATTGCAATTTTAATGGCCTAAGGAAGTCTAAAGACCAACTAATGCTAAGTGCATTGCGAAGTAGTACTCTACTCGGGCACCCTTTGGCCTTTTTCTCACAGCGCGCCCGAATAAAATTTGGAAAGGATATTGCATCCTGAAATCTCCACTGTATTGAGTCAAGTGCTCTTCGAAGGACTTGCAAAGTAAGCATAAGTGCGTTGACGTTTAAATCTGCATAATTTGCTGCATCAACTGCTGAACAGCTATCTTACTGAGTGCAATTGTAGTTTCACGAGTTACAGGAATGATAGTTTCATTTGGATAGTTTTTTTTCTTCAGACAAGTTGATTCTGAGACGTGTTATGCATACTGCAGAGCAGGATACTATGGAAAGGGTCTTTAATCGAGATAATAAAACTCGTGTTAAAATATTTACACAGGGTAGAGAACAAGACGTGAAACTGATTCCGACTTGAAACTAAACTAACTTTTTCATTTTTACCACATGAGCTATAATTAAAGGCAGTTATTGATGACAAAAATTATTTCCTCAGATTTGAGATTTTGCCGGATATGAACAGTGACGCAGTTGTATAACTTGGGTATAATTTTTTTTTTTTGAGAATGACTGCGATTTTTGAAACGGTTATAAAAAAATGGAAACCTCGAAAATACGTTATTGAATGACACTGCGGAAGTACGGAGGCCATTATTCCGTAAAATTATTCGTAAATCATTTTCTCAAATAATAAAAAAGGTGTTTAAACAAACAAATAGTGATAATGTTTTCGATTTTGAATATGTTTAATATCATTGTTGTTATTTTCAAAACTGATTTTTTTTTTGGCAGAGAAACGTATTACTCAATTGTTATTTTTTAGGTATAACTAATAAATGTTATAACAAAAATTAACACTGAAATTACTTCACAAGCATCAAAGAATTGTGATGTCGTATGACTGGCTTTCTGTGAAATGCGTTTGTTCTTCGTTAGCCCAGACAAAATACAATGACCCGAATCTGCCTAATATAGTGTATAAATTTTTACTGAACCAGTTTCAGAATAAGTACGAGTGAGCCAGATGTAAGTGTCGTCCAGGGCAACATGCTCACTTTCGCAGTTCATGCATCGGTCACATGTAGACAGGAATGAGCTATTGGCCGCGAGATTTGTTTGCCAGAAATCTCGCAACAAAGAACGGAACTTCTCTATGCTATATAGCTCATATTTCGTCACGAAGCACCGCCAACGCGACATACTTCAGGCCAAAGACATCCAAAGGTCTTCTGTTGTGTTCGAGCTCTGCAAGCTTTTTCAAAAGCTAAAAGCTCACCCTCGTATTATTCCGTGGATATGGTTTCTTTACGCGGTGTCTGTGAGCCCAAAGAAGCGCTACGCGACTCTTAGGGAACAAGGGATAAAGTAGAACAACGGTGCACGACATTCACTGTGGCACTAGGTTGCATTCACGTCTGTTTGAATCCTCTTTCATTCCATGGCAAAAGTCGCTCGCTGGGGGGTAGGCCTGTATTTATTACCGCCCTGACCGGTCGCTCTTTCGAACGGCTCTTCCTCTTGGGAACTGTAAACGAAAACCACGAGCGTTTTGTGAGTCTTGTATTGTAAGAATGACGTCTGCGGGGCCGGGGCCGCGTCCAGAGCACTCCTCGGAGGGCGATTGAATTTGATGAGATGATGCTTCCTCTTCTTTGTGCATTCCGGAACGGGGTGACGAGGTCGAGCCGCGTGGCGTTGCTCCCATGCCGTTCACGCGTGGCCTATTTGGGCTAGGATTTCTTTGTTCTATAAAGGTCGCACTTTTTTAGTCAAAAATTGAGAAAAAGATTACGCTGCATGCCTGGCGTGACTTGGTCGATTTTTTTCCCCTAAGGCGGATAGATGCAGGGAGTGGGCGCGAGTGATGGCAGATTCTGTTTGAATTTACCAATGGTGAATTAGAAGTAGGGTATCTTTGCTGTTTAAAAAATAAACTAACATTCACAGGTGGTAGCAAAGCTAATGCATTAAAAAAGTTTTGTGATGCAAGTTGTTCCTATCAAGGTACAGCACGTTTGCAGCAGCCTCCAAGCGATCAACTTAGCGATACCACAGAATGTTTTCGGCAAAATATATATGTGTTCCTTGTACACTGCGGGGCACAGTTGGTGTGAACACGACATCCATTTCTTTATTACATTGTTGTGATGAAACTCCCGAAGGACACTGAATATTAAATCCTAAGTATGGCCTATTAACTGAATATTACTGAATACTGAATATAAGGACACTGAATATTAAAGCCTAAGTTTAGAAACTTTACTCCACATCAAGTGTTAAAGACGGATTTTCATATGAGAGGAAAAAGAGAGCAATTGTCGGTCGAACGTCAGTGCTAACTGTCGCACTTTGTGATTTACGATAATGTCACTGTATGCAAAAAAGTTGCGCTACAAGGCGTAACAACGTATTGGCACTTTGGTACTAGCCAATATTCTGACGTCGAAACTCTTTGAAGCGAGGCATATTGCCAAGATCGCAATCTCGAAGATATTGAAGACCAGCGGTAGGGTTTCGTTGGCTACCTTACTTCAAGTGCACTTCAAGCTTCTTTCGGATTGTAAAACATATAATGAGCTTGACCATCCACACAAACCCACGGACGGTAGTGCATAATCGCAGTAAAATATACACGGACTTTTTTTTTCTCGAGCCCATGACGTACTGGCAGATAAACTGACGGTTGCAAACATTAAACAGTTGACGC
Organism: Ixodes scapularis; assembly: GCF_016920785.2. NCBI lineage: Eukaryota > Metazoa > Arthropoda > Arachnida > Ixodida > Ixodidae > Ixodes > Ixodes scapularis. Next base: position 111,928,303 of record NW_024609846.1, on the reverse strand, counting down.
TCTTTCGATCAACCGAAAGAGCGGGAGGTATTGCCCCAACATTTCATTCAGTCAGAGATGGAAGAACAACAGACAAAGAAATAAACAACAGGCAGCGTCTGTTTTCGCGAGATGGGCCGAGCAGAACTGCAGCCAAGTTCTAAAAACGATCAAAAAGCAGGTCTCGATTTGCGATAAAAGATGGATGCGGGGTCTCCCTGGTACAGGCTTTCCAGCTGCGTGCTTCCTGTCCCGATCCCTCGAAATCCCAAGTAATGATATTTTCTGCTGTTTCCATCCCGAGTACCCCGGTCGAAGCACGGACTTTCTTCGATCGCAGCAACGAGAGAAAGAGAGAGAGAGAGAGTAAAGAAGGAAACGGAACGACATATTTTTTCTTACCAGCCCTTCTGATAATAAGAAGTAAACATTTGTCCTTTTTCATTTTTTGTTGAATTGGAAACTTGTTTGATTTAATGGCACTTCACGTTGTTTTTTGAAGCAGGGAGAGGCGCCCGAGCGTACCAATTTTTCAAGGTCGAGATTTGTTTTGGGAATACTTTTAAATGTGGCTTTCATGATATGTTATATATATATATATATATATATATATATATATATATATATGTGTGGTGTATACAACAGTCAAAATATTTTATCGCCAATTTAGGTGTAGGATTCCAAAACTTCGAGCTAACGTCAATACGCTTGTCGACATTTTGTTCCTGATGATATTTATATTTCAGAGCAAGGTTTAGCAGACTCGCTAGAATACAAGTCGGACTATACATTTGTGGTATTGACGCACTATTTTTTGTTAAGACGTACACAGTATATCACCTACATGCGGAAAGTGTTTGGTCCCATCTCTAAAAACAATCAAAATAAGACATTCAGGTATTGAACGCTATTAACTGAGTTAATGAACAGTGCAAAGAATCATTGCCATGTAAAAGTTAAATACGTGGCGACATATTGCCTTCTTGCGAAAAAATTAAACCAATATGAAAGACGATGAAACGCAATGAAAGACGCGGCGCGTTGTACCTAGAGATGAACAAGGCTGATAAAATTCTGGTACCACGAGTCACTGATTTCTTTGCGCGTTGTAACTCTCAAGCTTAATATAAAAACTACAACCATGACTACGGCTATTATCTGCAAAAAAACATATCCTCCTGCAATAACGGTTTTCTGGTTGTTAACTATGTTACCTTTAGCACCTATTTTCTGGTATGCATAAAAATTGCAACAATCCTTGATATACTATGTGCAGTCTTTAAAATAAAGAACGGCAGGACGTTCATTTCGTATTGCTTTTTCTCCCTCGTTTGTTTTGCTTTACAAGCTAACTTGCCTGGCGTAGCGGTCTATAAATTTCATCATACTGCTCCATGGTCTCCATCATCCTGGGTTGGTATACAATGCCAATCCCGTTTCCAAATTTTTAAATTCTAGGTAGAAGAAGACAAAAAAAAAACAACATATCCGAGAGTTTTGGATGGAGGACTGGAACTGTGGAGGAAGGCTGAACTAGGATATTTCTCTTTCTGAGTGGCGACATTGTATTTAGTGATGGACATAGGTTCAAGAGAAAACAAAACAAGAACAAGAAGGGGAAATATTTACGTAGTAGCCGGGTGCCCAGAAGTAAATCATTCGCAAAAAAGAGGATGTACGCCTGCCATCTTTGATAGAACGTTCTCATCAGAGTGAGTGCAGCCGCTCGTCTTTGTTGATCGACGGAACTCGATGAGGCTGTTTCAATTCGGGCGATAGAACAGGAGCCTACATATCGGAACACGACAAAAAGATTGAAGCCTGTGCAGGAGTCGTTTGAGTTGAGATTGCATTATTTTTGTATGCCTGGTATGGCGTGGCCGCAACGAAGTGCTCTAGGTGAAGTGCTCTAGGTGTAGCTAAATTAAATATAGCTGCAAGGTTTTACACCTAGAGCACGGTGAAGTGCTGTAGGTGTAAAACCTTGTAGCTATATTTAATTTAAAAGAAAATTGAGTTGTGTCTTATCGAGCTAAATATGGCGGGTTGGGAGCAGATAAGGAAAACGCTTATCTCCACATATATTTCTAATCGCTGAAAGCAGCGTGATTGGTAAAATAAAATGAGACCGTACTAAATAAAGCGGGGTTCTAACAGATCCCAAAGATGAATGACAAGCCATCGCCTGCCATATTTCTCAATGTTTACATTTGCTATGGTCATTTATTTACCAAGATTAATCGCGGTCATAAGATAACCAAGCCAACTATAAACACCACCACTCACATTTGGGTTTCGACTGCATACTCAAGTATAAAACATGGTGTCAATAATTTTTTAAATATAAATCTTAGGAACATTGTTTCAGGACACTACAGTCGGAAGGCTGCATTGGCTTTGGCGGCGCCTCACAGCATGTGAAACATTTAAGTTAGAACAGATCGGTAGGTATTATCTTTTCCTTTTTAAAATAAAGCAACGTTGTAAGGAATAGTCTGCTATGATATTGAACCCAAGCCGGAATGGAACCGTAATTTCATGTGGTGGTTATGGGTTCACCGCAAAATGATTCGGCATAATAAAATGTGAGCTGCGCCTTCTTGGGTGTGGCGGCCCGGAGTGAAACAAATATGATCGACTCTGGAGTTTGTTTATGAATATTTTTTATTAATAAAAAAAAAGGTACTGTCCTATACTCTTGATAGGTGCCATCAGTCCAAAACAGGGTGAGAGCAAGGATGATTGATGTGTTAGATCAAGAGGGTGAGCGTGGCCCTGTTCACGTCGGCGAGGAGGGAATCAAGGATGACCCTTCGATGTTCTGGTGCTCCGGAAGAAAGAATTCATTCTTCGAGGAAGCTTGGTTTTAGGGGTTCAAGGAGTATGTCGAGCGCTTCGTGTCGTATCATCCACGTGTGAGAGAAGTCCCAGAAGACGTGGTCTTCAGAAGCTGTCTTCTCTCAGTAGGCGCATGCAGAAGTTTGAATCCCTCGTGGATTCTCCAGAATTCCCTTTCTTTTTTTTGATGAATCTGGCGGTTCTTTTCGAAAGCATAGCTGTGTGCGTCTGAAGCCTACGTAGGCAGGCCCTCTTCCATCGAGTTTAGGTGTAAAATGGAAGGAGGTCCGGGTCTTCTTCATGGAGGCCCTTCAGGCGCTCTCGGCGGGCCTCGCGTTCAGCCGCCATGAAGTTCCATGGTTCTTCCGGTTTTTTGTCTACTTCGTGGATTTCGGTGGGGTCCCTTACTGGTTGACCTTCGTCGCTCTTGTCGAATGAGCCGGTATGGGTATGAAGAGAGAAGAGTAGGTCCAGTGCGCTGGCATGTGCGGTGGCGTTCACGGGAATGCCATGATACTCTGGGATACGTTGTACGATGATCTTGCGCCCTTCGTACTTGTAGATGCGTGAAATTGCTTTGATGGTCTTGACCGCTTTTCTTCGGCTGGATTGTTGTTTTAAATATTTCTTGTATGCTTCCTTTTAATTAGTGTATATGCTTATTTCAGTGGACAGAGTGAACGCTGCAGTCTCAGCCGCCAGTTGTATCACCTTCAATTTCGCTACTTTCTCGCTAGTTGTTTATGGGAAAGTCCGTGCGGTTGGGACTTTGCTATTGTGTCCGCAGACAGCAATAGATGCGAATGTGGTGTCAGCGGCACAGTTTTGAATAAACAAACGATAGCCACGTAAAGACAATTCAGTAATAATAAAACAAGTGAATATATTTTGCGTTTACATGCAGCGCTATTTGGCATCGGCGAGTCGGCGCGGAGGAGTACACTTCTATGCCTTGATTCACCTTACGATGGACCGCAACGGACGCTACAAACCACTGAAGCCAATCCCTAACTAGAAGAGTGTTGCATGTTGTTCAGGTTGGGCAAAACGATGCGGGAAATGGGAAGTCACGTGACAAGCTACGAGCTATAGATTGGCTGGGGTAGCGTGTACCGTCTATCGCTGTACATCGTAAGGCGAACAGGAGCATATGTCAGACTATGCCAAAATGCTGAAAATATATAATTTTATGTGTGCGGGTATTTTTTTCTTCCTGCTAACCAATACAATAAAAGAAAAGCAAATATAAATGTCAAAATAAAAACAAAAAGTTCAAGGCTGTGTGCGACTTGGTTCCGCGGTGGTAAAACCTGGAGGCGCCAAGAGCCGAAGCCGTGACGAGCGCGACACTGCTGAGCAGGTCGCCGGGACGCCAATCGTCCAGAGCAGCCGGAAGTCTTGGACGGTGCTTGAAGAAACGTTTGTGCGTGTGTATGTGTGTGCGTGTGTATATATATATGTCTAGAAAAACAGCATGTCGGCCGTTTTCCTTATCTCATTTTTTGTTTACTAACGCTCGACCACCCTTCTCTGTCTTTTTCTTGAACTCCGTCGTTCAAGTAAGGCGTTCAGGCGTACGGGTGAGTGGTTTGGAAGTACGGTGCGTGGTACCGGAACCAAGTCGTGTTGCATCCTGTCGGATTGACTTTACATGCAAGTACGGTATTAATGTTTCCGGGCGCCAGTATTACCACGTAATTCCTACAGAACGATGTTCACAATAGAAAGTCCAGCTCACAAAACGAAACAAAGCATATATTTTTTTTCCTGTCCAGGTGACGCCGTGTTGAACACAATTTTTCTTCTTGACAACTGGGAGCTGTGGACTTTCTTTTTGCCAGCCTGTTTGAATCGGTTTTCTCTTGGTGGAATCGGTGACCGAACCGTTTTTTTTTATGCATGACTAAACCGGAACCGAAACGGAACAAAAAGCAAAGCTACTGGATGTGAAGCAGATCCAGACCGGACTAATGGTTCGACCCACTGAAGTTTTGGAAACTTGAGCCAGTCGCTGGGTAGAATACGAATACAAAAGAGGGGAATACAGCATAATACAGACTACACGAGTTGTCAGTATCATTTTTATGTCCCTACCTCCTTTCCGAGTTTGACCAATTTGTGTCATCTTTATTTGTACTGCACATGTGTCTTTTGCTACGACAGCCGCAAACAACTTTTAAAGTGTTTACAGATACTAACAAATGGGTGGTTTCATTTGAATTCGACCAAGCTTGTCGGGGTCGGTCCTCAAAATTATCTGCCAAAAATATATCTGAAAGCCCAATCCCTGCGATGAACAAAACTGGCTTTCAAAAAAATTAGAAATATGTAGTTCGAGAGAAAAAAAATATGGAACGCTGCCGGGTGAAATGCGTGGAAATCGCGATTCCATTTCTGCTCAAGTTTAGACGGTCTTTACAAAATATTGACTTATCACTTACTCCTAATACTTTTTATACTATAAGTATGCGATGCGTTATATTTTTAGAGGTAAATTATAGTTTTTTACCATTTTTAGTTATTTTTACATAAAATCGCAAACATGCCACCCAGAGCAATTTCGACTAACATTGGGATAGCTATATCAAACGAACGGTATGAAGCTATGTCATGAGACATATATCAATACGTAGCTATTTAAATAGCCTATCGATTGGTATGTGTTTCTTGTTTATCGATTTTATTGAACACTATTGATTTCACCCCAAATATGTACAAAAATTGAAAATATACAAATTTCGAAATACATTTTTTTCAAAAAGGCCATTTTTTATTTTCTTCTAACTTCTCTAGTTCATAGCCCATAAGGTGTAGAAATAGTGTATATAAGTCTTGGGTGTAATATTTTTGTTGTATTTTGGTGACAACCAGTTAAATAAGCCAATTTTAAGCCTGTCACTCAATCCTTGGTTCATCTATTCTGGCTTCACCACAATGGTACTGGCGGCCTCAATAATAACGATCGGTTTTAGAAGCCAGTTCATCATGATCAGTTTGCCATTATATATGCTCATGACGACTCCTGGAACATCTGACATACGTTACGGAGGGCAAAACCTACCATTCACGTTAACAGTAATGCCACCTTCAGTCTATTTGTGAGACGAGCTGACATGTCCAAAGCTCTGGCAGGTGAACGTTCTCATCTTTAAAATTTCTCTCGCACAGTGTGACATAAATAAGTGTAATTTCAATATAAACACCAAACAATCACTCATGAAGCAGCTCAGTACCTTTCTTCTGTGATCATGGAAATTGTTTTCCGCTGATGAACGCATGGACATTTTTTTGCACAAACTTGAACTGTTTGAGCTATGTAGATAGTTTTATTTTGCTTATAAGCTTACACACGTAATACAAAGTACAGCTCACAAAATGAAAAACAAAAACGCTGGTATCACGACACAAAAAGGCACTCGATTTAACTACTAATGTATTCACGTTAATAAAATACATGGTGCACAACACTCCCCCGTCTATACATGCAGAGGCTTTTACGAAACGTCTGGTATTTGCCTACACAGTTAACAAAGTCACACATTTTGAAACAACATGTAGGCACTAAAATACCGATTATGCAGTTCGCTGAAGACGGACTTCCCCTTTTTCAAGTCGCCACACGTGTGAGAGGCGGATGCCTTTTTGAACCGGTATGGATCCCCATTCGGCTCTCTTGGTTTTGCGGAAATCACTCACGTCGTCTTGCTTTAAATTTAGGAGAGTCACATTTTTTACACACTTTCCCACCTTGTGCACAAAGTCCGTTGATTTCTGTATGGCCTCATCCACAGGCGAACGGAGGTTGTGCACCGTCGCCTGATGCTTCAGTAGCCCCCCTACTCCATCACAGGCGCTCTTGCCGTGTCCTGAGGCAGAAAAAACCCACTTCACCTTCGGAAGACCGGCTCGTTGGAACTCGTAGAGCTGAAATCTATTCTTAAAGTGAGCTGGTGCACCGTCAGATATATACGTTAATGACGTATAAACTGGAATGTTGTTCTCCAGCCAGTCCTCAATGCACCTTAGAGCGAGTACTGCGTGGGCAGTGTCATGGCACAGGTCTTCACACACGACACCGAAACATTTGGGACCTTGCGATGTCGACGCAACACATGTGAAGACGGAGATTTGACGCTTGTGCCAGTGATGCTCTTGTATTTCGTGTGGCAGGGTCACCGTCCAGTTTTCCGCAAAATCAAAGTTCATGACAATATGCCTTGTGGTCACCTTGCTCTTCTCAATCCGAACAGCTTCCCGTTGACTTCTACGGATGAAGTCGTGAGTAGAAAACCTTGTGGCCCATTTTTGCATCTCTTTCAAAAAGGCGTTCGAGTCCGCAGTCTTATTCACCAAACTGCCATTCTCCCACGTGCAAAATCTAATCTCCTCATCTGGAACCAATTGTAATTCTTGTAAGGAGAGTCGATCAATGCTAGGGCATTTCTTGCATTCGCCCCGTAAACAATTGGGCGTTGAGTCTGGGCAAAGGCACAGAGCGACAATATCCTCAGCCGTTATTTTTTCTTCCCGTACGCTGTTGAGGGCAGATAAGCACAAATCAAAATTTGTGCAGCACACGCATGCACACACGGTTTGGTCAGGGTTCAGCTTAACCCATCTTGGTCGCAGCGAATAAAATTTGGTCAATCCTAATTTGGAGTCCGGGTTAGCTTTCTTAAACAGCTTGTAGGCTTCTCTTATGGACCTGGTCATGTAGCGCTTGACAACGGCTTGTTGTTCCCCATCCTTCATAATGTTTACAACGTCCTTTTTGTTGGGGCTCTACCGGGAACAGTCGAAATCATCGTCGGTGTAAAACCGCGTGGCTGACTGCACGATGTCCTCGCCTATCTTAGCGCCTTGGTATGGCTCGAGACGATCCCATACGCCAAAACGTTCACGAAGTCGCTTGGCCTTTTTTAGTATGTAGCTCGATGCCTCCGGGATTAAACGTGCGACCTCGTTAACAGTTAAACTTGCAGGCACAAGCGTGAGCAACTGGCATCTCTCCTGGTAAGACGGTGTCTTGACAAAGGCTTCTCTGAGGTTTGCCCACCACTCGTCACAGTTAAGGCAGGAAGATTCAGTCCCAGAGTTTGACTCACTCGTTTCCAGGCTATATGCTGTAGCCAACTTTTTACGTACTTGTCTGCTGTACGACACTTCCATTTCCCGCTGTTTTCTTGCCGCATAGGAGTGACGGCTCTTCGGGTTTACGACAGACGGCATGCGCAAGGGAGTTGTCTCAAGCCCTTTAGCAGATATTTCTTCGTTAATGTCATCTACTACTTCATGTTCTTCAATGAAGCTTGCCGGAGAGCTTGAAGATGGGTCACTCATTGCACAGGCTGAAAGTTGCTCACCGGTGCGTCGAAAACAGTTCTGGCAGAGCATATCCGTCGACAGAACAGTAGCAGCTTTGGCTGGAGACAGAATTCTTTTCAATGCTTCTACGTTGAGGTCGGTTACGGGTCGAAAATGTCGGTTGCGGTATATCACTCGCTTATGTCTCTCAAAGTAGTCGGCACAGGACTTCCTTTTGACGCTGAAAACTGCAGCCATGACTGAAACGTGGACGTGAGAAATACGAGTGGCCACCTAATTCTACGTTCAAACCCGTGTGTTATTCCTTGCCGCGATCTTTTGCTTGTTTATTATTTCTCTCTTTCTGCTTTTATCTTCTTCTTGTTTTGGTATCGACGACTGTGTGAATATAATCGCTGAAAACCATCACCGAGAAAGAGCGCGCTGTATGTCTTTTCATTTAAAGGGGAGGGAAGTAATAAATAGCGAAAAACGACGATAATAAAATCGGGGAATAAATGAGGACTGCAAACTTTAGGAAACACGTACAAAATCAAATAGACGAACTTAAAAGAGATAGACGCCGACAGAGAGTTCCTCTTTGGTGTGGTGCTTGCGTGCCCAAGACTGGTCTTGCCGGCAACTGCCAAAAATCACATTGATCATAACTAAGATGCGTTGCGACCCCTGCGTAAACAAAGTTCCGCGCGTTCAGGAGATCGGCGTGATAAAGTCAAAACTCTACACTGTTCGTTTCCTCCCCTAGATAACCTTGACTAGACGGAGACAGACAAGTTTGCGCAGTGAGGTCCTTTTGTCAGAGAAGGATAGTTGGGGACAGCGAACCGGTCCGATAAACAGCCTCGGTCGGGAGCACGAGGTCAGCAAAGCTTATCGTAGGTCAACGGGGTCAACTAAGCTTATCAATGATTGTCTCAAATGTATCGTCTGAGACAATCATTGCTCTCCCTCGTGCTGATCAAAGGGGACCCGCGTTTGAGTCAGTTCGATGAAGAACAGAGTGCTACTTACGTTAGCACCCCGTTTGATGCAAGAAAAAAAAACTGTTTGTTTTATTATTTTTATTTTGAAGAGGAGTCGTCTTCAAGTTCTACGTGGCTGTCAGAAATATTTTGTTCGTGATTTCTTAAACTACGTAAACAAATTACAACCAGATGTCCAACTCTCTTGGTGAAACGCCGGCTGCCGCTTTCGGGAGCTCTACGCTCTTAATTCCTACCAATTTCGCTCCTGTTCGTGTTTCAAAGTAAAGGAAATGACAAGAAGCTTCCTTTAGCCGTGAAATTTGAAGGCGAAATCACAAAGCAATAAGAACATTTTAATCATTGTTCTTTCTATAGCTATAACGGCTTTTGCAATAATAGTAAGGGGTTTCATTTCTCTCACAAACCGGGCTATCGTATGTAACATATAGGTTGCATATTCAAGTTCACTTAACCGCACTCTGCTTCAACGATTTAATCGGTAAGAACACTCGCCCGCCAAATCTCAAAATATAATGTCTAGCTTGTCCCGCTCTCAGACTGCAGGTGGCATTACTGTTAACGTGAATGGTAGGTTTTGCCCTCCGTAACGTATGTCAGATGTTCCAGGAGTCGTCATGAGCATATATAATGGCAAACTGATCATGATGAACTGGCTTCTAAAACCGATCGTTATTATTGAGGCCGCCAGTACCATTGTGGTGAAGCCAGAATAGATGAACCAAGGATTGAGTGACAGGCTTAAAATTGGCTTATTTAACTGGTTGTCACCAAAATACAACAAAAATATTACACCCAAGACTTATATACACTATTTCTACACCTTATGGGCTATGAACTAGAGAAGTTAGAAGAAAATAAAAAATGGCCTTTTTGAAAAAATGTATTTCGAAATTTGTATATTTTCAATTTTTGTACATATTTGGGGTGAAATCAATAGTGTTCAATAAAATCGATAAACAAGAAACACATACCAATCGATAGGTTATTTAAATAGCTACGTATTGATATATGTCTCATGACATAGCTTCATACCGTTCGTTTGATATAGCTATCCCAATGTTAGTCGAAATTGCTCTGGGTGGCATGTTTGCGATTTTATGTAAAAATAACTAAAAATGGTAAAAAATTATAATTTACCTCTAAAAATATAACACATCGCATACTTGTAGTATAAAAAGTATTAGGAGTAAGTGATAAGTCAATATTTTGTAAAGACCGTCTAAACTTGAGCAGAAATGGAATCGCGATTTCCACGCATTTCACCCGGCAGCGTTCCATATTTTTTTTCTCTCGAACTACATATTTCTAATTTTTTTGAAAGGCAGTTTTGTTCATCGCAGGGATTGGGATTTCACATATATTTTTGACAGATAATTCTGAGGACCGACCCCGACAAGCTTGGTCGAATTCAAATGAAACCACCCAAATACATTTAGATGTTACTCAGCACCAAGCAACAGTTACGCCGGTTACTGAATATCTGAATTCGTCTCTAGCTGCTCCCCCCCCCTCCTAATTTCTCCCTCTCCTTCTCCATTATCCTCATAAATGCCGAAGCATTACACGAACCTAAACGATGTACGTACATAACACGTGACCACCAGATTCTTTTGGGTACAATTATCTTCTTCGGGGCGTGTAGTTGACGACGTCTCCTCTGTCGAACGAGAGGGCAATAATTTCCACTACGCAATAAGCTTCCGCTTCCTTCATTTACTGCCCAAAAGGCGTTGGTTTTCTTTTGGCGTGACGGTGACAAATGAATCGCGAGAGGAAAAACAATAAAATAACAATAAATGGCAAGGCTTTTGCAAAAAAGGCGTCCTCGTGCCTGAATTGCCAGGACAGTAAAGTGATCGAGAGTGCCTCGAGGCTTGCCGAAATTAAGAAAGAGGGGTGCCGCCTGAAAAATAAAATAAAATAAAATAGTTAACTGGCGTCGACGGACTGAGTGCCAAAGTGCGCGGAGCAGAACGGGTCGAAGCAGGTTAGATTCTTTTTTTTCCTCTTTTTTTTGTTTTTGGTGTGCCTTTTTTAAGACAATTGCTTTCATGTGATCCCTTAGATTCCTACAACCATCAGGCACATTTTTCGTCCCAAACCCTCGTAAAACTCCAGTTAAAAAAAAAAAAAAAAAAAAGAAAGAGACAACAAAGGCGGAAGGTAAAGGATGAAAGTGGCGTTAAATTTGAGCTGGCTTACCTCTTTTTTGTTGTTGAATTGTTAAGTCTGCTCGCACCGCTGATTTGATTTGGAAGATGGCCGAGTTACCGTGTTCTGCCAACTTTTTTAGGAAGTCTCGATGCTGTTTCTTTTTGTCTCGTTTTTAATAAGGTTTATGAACTTTCTCAAGTAACCACTGCAAGCAGGGTCGACAAGTTCGAGATTTTTAGGGTCGCTCTTTGTGAGAAGGTCAAGTGGAACTCCCCAGGAGCTAAATATATTTTTATATAATTGTGATCGACTGTTTGTTAAAATACACCTATGTCCAATGTGACGAGCATCTTGTTGGGTACGGACATGTGAAGTTTGTCTTTATGGTTCATACTCCTACCAAACCCTCACGAACTTAAGGGAGGCTATATGTATATACAAAACAACATTGGCATGAGATTTCTAAACAGTCGCTGTAGTTAGCAAGAAATATGGAGATGCTTGTTAAAAAAAAACACTTGCGTTCACCGGGACAGCACTTATCGAGTTATTTCTAGCGTATCTTGCGATTGGTAATGCTATCAAAGCGCATGGGCTTAGCAGTAATATATATATGGTGTCTCAAGGTTCCAGGCTTTATCTAAAATGGACCGTAAAAACCGGCCCCTGCACGAAATAATCTGAATTTTTCGTCATCGATGTATTTCACAGGTCGGTTTTTTCTTGTCAAATTACAAAGCGCAGCTCCCTTTTTGTAAAAAATAGGGCCAAGAAACTTGCCCTGGCCAATGGAAGACGGCGACGCAGACGACCGAGTCGAGTTGCGGAGTACGTTTGGAGATCGAATTGATAGATAGCGTCGGGAGCAGCGTCCGAAGATGTAGCCCCAGCGAAAGACAGCAGACGAAACGCAGACGAAATCCGTTGACAGCAAAAGCGCCGTCTTTATGCAAGCGCGTTTTTTTTTTTAACTTTAAGTTTTGCTTTTATTGTCCGCATTAGCTTTTAAACTAACGGTACTTTAAAGAAAATATCTTTATTTTAGTAAGCCGCGGTGGTTGCGACCAACCTCGATAAGGAGGTAGCGCCATCTATCAATACGAGTGACAAACGCGCCCCTCCAGTCGACATTGTCGTTTGCGTCGCAGCTTGCCATTGACACTGGCAAGTTTCTTGGCCTCACTTTTTTGCAGAAAGGGAGCTACGCTTTCTAGTTTTACAAGAAAAAATTAACCTGTGAAATACACCTTTGACGAAAAATTTAGCTTGCTACGTGCGAGCGTCGATTTTTACGGGTCATTCTAGGTCGAGCCTGGTGACTTGGGACACCATATATATGCAGGGTGTTTCACGTAAAAGTAACAAAAATTTCTGCAATTAGTGTATTCCAGGTCAAAGATAATTTTCTCGGGACCACATTACTCGTGTTGGCGAACGTCACAAAATGCGCGATGCTTACTAATTAGTTCGCTAATTATTTGAAATGACTAATTAACTTTTTATTAGTGAAAATAGACAAATGGTTTCAATCAGAACCTTGCTACACGTCATCGAAAACCACTAAATCAGTAATTTTTAGAAAAACTTTTAGGCGGGTGAGAAGCGTAGTAGTGCACTAGGGTTACAACTCGTGGAGCAGGTTCAAGGCTAGCGGTTGCGGTAACGCGGCCGCGGGATTTTCCCGTCTCTTATGAAAGTCCCAGTCTTAACTCGTTTGCAAATCTCTGCAATGTGAAATTAGAGCGCGGCTCTTGAGGAGGAGGAGGGGATGGTACAAAGAGGAGTGTATACCCTCCTCCTCCTCGGTACCCTCCTCCCAACTCCCCCTAGAGGAGAAGGCCGTAGCGCTCTTCTCGTGACGTCGCAAAGGAAGGCCATCGGGCGCGCGTCGAAGCGAAGTCAACGCGCGTGGATCGACCGTCGTAACGTGATTAGGTAAATACGCGTGTCTTGTTACCTAAAATGAAAGCTGCACATGGTAACGGGTCTAGAAAATCTTTTATGACACGGGCAAAATATTACACTGCTAAATAATCGGTACGAAATAGCACGAGGTATGCGTATAAGACGTCTATAGAAAAATGTGATTGTTTTAACTCAAAAACATTGACTCACGCAATTTTGCTATAGGAATCCATATTTTATACAGAAATACTTCGACAAAATGGCGAGAAACGCAGTGATTTGGAAACAGCAAAACAGATCACAGTTAAAAATCAGTTAGACGGTCAACGCGGACATAGCAAGGCAAGTGTCACTTACGATCATGTAAGCGATGTAATCGCGTTCAAGCAGTCACTGAATTCTCGCATTATACCCCGGCCACATAGCAAAATTAATGCAATTTTGATGGAATGAGATTATGGGTCGACAAATCAGTTAGCGACGCTCGTATAATCACTCAAGACCGCGAGCTGATTCAATCCCATACCATTGAATGAAAATATAGTAACTTTTCCGTGTAACAGTGGTACTAAACTCATTTCTTAGTCAACTGATTTACTTCTTTCTATGGGCTCAAGCTGCTTTAGAATAAAAGATAACTTATTTTGTATACAATAATACAATTACCTTAATACAGTTAAAATTCTAGTATAAACGCGGTAAAGGCAACACAATTACATTAGTATAAATAAACACATAACCACAAACAAAGCACTTTCAAAAATCCCACAAACTTGTTTTTCCCCTACCAGTGAGAACTAGATTACCACGCATATTTACAAATGGCGACGCAACTGCAGACGGATAGCGACAAAGAACGAAATTCCATTCTAGCACAAAATTAGAAAAAAAAAAAGAACGATTGCAGCACTTTGCTTGCGTCCTACATGACTAAGAAAGCCCGTGAATAAGTTGTTTCTCACCTGTTCATCGTATCCACACGTCCCACAATATGAGTGACGAGAACATTTGAACACGAACTCAGTCTCTCTCTGTCCAGAGAGAGGTCTATCGATAATCGACCAGAGTCATCGTTGGCTAGTCGTCACACATGTCATTTAAACCGTAGCAGGACGTGTTCCACGAATCCACGTAGATGCCAAAGCATCAAGCGAACACACACACACACACGAAAAAACTACCCGAGACTGCGGTGACGACAGAAATACGACGGAAAGGAAACAAGTCTCAAAAGGCCACACACGAGAGCAGCGGCGATGAAAGGCTTAACGTTGTCGACCTATCTCTTGCTCGTGTGCGCTCCCAGCGGCGATGATTGGATTTTTTTTTTCGGTTCCCTCTTCCTCTGAAATGTCTCAGCGTTCCTTTTCAGACAGTCAGCAGGTCACACACAACGTACATTTACCAGAATCGGAGCCCGTATGGGGGAAGATGTCGCATCGGAGCCGATTCATTCGAAAAGTTTGGGGAGCTGCGGGACTGCACGTAGTTCCGCGGTTACGGGGATACTCATAAATATAAATTTGGTACTTTCAACCTTCGTAACGCGTTGTATATTACGTTTATATTTTATATATAATAAATTGTACAATACCGCGCTTTTAAAACGTATATTATTGGCGGACAAACGCGCACGAACACCACTGCGCCGCTCGACAAGAAACTTTTTTTCACGTCGATAGCAAATATTTTCTCACGTAGTTGCGCCATGGCCTTCCTTCCTCTGACATTGTGCCGTAACCACTCGGAGCGCTACGGGCTTCTTCCCTAGAAGGCGTTGCTCGACCCCTCATTTCCTCCTCCTCCCCTCCCATCCTCATCTCCTCCTCTTTTCCTCCCCCTCCTCCTCCTTCAGCTTAATTTGGCTGGAAAATTGACGCCACGTGACCTGAAACACCAATTCAATTTCCCCGCTAAATTTAGCAAAGAAAAAGGACGTCACAAGACTTCGTGTTACGTTAACTATGAAAAATTCGAATTCTCCACTAGATTTAGCGGGAAAATTGAACTCACGTGACATATAGAGCAGTTTATAATCCCCGCTAAATTTAGCGGTGAATTCTATTGCCCTTGAGGTCACGTGACGGCAATTCCCCGCTAAATTTCGTGGTGAATTGAATTAGTGGTGAGGTCACGTGACGTCAATTTTCCCGCTAAATTTAGCGTGTTTACGCCGACGCCGCGGAACACGGAAGCGGGCGCCTAACTGCGGATTCACACTGGCCTTTGCGATGCGGTTGCGAAGCGGTTGCGAGTGCGGTTCACGAGCGACCAAGTTCACACACCGAGACGCGGTTGGCGGTTTCTCAATGATTACGTGTAATCTTCCGGGACTTCCGTTCGGCTTTTTTTTTTACAATTCAAAATCCAGTTTAATCCACAATCCAAAGACAAAATATGGCTATTAGGTCACTCTGAAGATTCTTCTTCAGGCTGTTCGCACCCATTACGAGCTTCGGGCAGGAAAAAAAGAGACATGGACCCGCAAAACCCGCCTGCGATTCCCTCGACTTCGTACACAAGTAAAGCCCAACCAAATGTAGGCGCGCCTTGCTGACTCAGAAGAAGATGTAACGCACAAGATTTACCGACCGGCTCAGTGGAAATCGTACCCAGAATCGTGCGATACACATGCCGGACGCCTTTTCTAGGAGCCACGAAAGGAGGTGTACGAGAGGGAAAACAGCAGGACCAAGTATAACTGACGAAGAGCCTGCGTGAACATGCGACCCTTCGGCGCTCGCAGGTGGATCCGGAATAACGAAGCGCAGCTACCCGCAGGATTCCCACAACGATGTGGGGTCAGACTTTACGCACTAACGGATGTCACAGCGCGGGTGCATGACGCAATGACTTTGCGGCCACAGCAAATAGCTAGATTAGCAGGTGAGACAAACCTCTCATTCTTGAGATTACTTCAATTACCACGGGGGGCTTCTCGTAATCCAAGAGCGTTAAGAACTCCAGGCACTGCAAGCGCACCCTCCGAGGAAGCACAACCCAAATTCTTTACTAGCGGCATGCGTTCTACGCTCATTTGCATCTAAGAGGAACGCATGAGTATCGCGCTGTCCCGGCTATCGTGGTTTCGCGCTACGCCAATGGAGAGTGATGCCGCTGACGCATTCAGCTGCAGGATTCGGCAAGACAAGACAGCTGTCACCGCTGTCTCGTCAGCTTTACACGACGATAGTTGGCGGCAGCCACCCCTCTCGTATTAAAAGGGAAAACCCTCAGGCTATGCTCATCCAGCCGTTCCGCCTACATAAAGGCTGTCGGCGCTAGTACCTTTGGATTTTCCAGAATAACAATTATCCCCTCGTAAATCATTTGCAGAACCAGTAAAAGCTTCTCCTCAAAGCCTGTTCCTCACACACTGCACTCCTGAGTGAGTTTTAAATTGCCTTGACTACTTTGATCAACCCGGTGAGCACATGTGTGTATCGTGTGTGCAACGCATCCAAAACTACCAAAGGCACCTCGTAACCAGACTTGTACACGATACTAAAAAAGTAAGGAATTACATTTACGAGTACACAAGGATAAATTGTATCTAATTACAGTTACAATTACCCTTCCGTAAAAGTAAGTGTCCCTTACAACAAAAAGTAATCCGCTACTTTCGCGGCGTTACTTTCCACCTTACTGTCCTAGGGTAAGAAACAAAACACAAGAGCGGTATGGAAGCGTTTATTGTTGCCACTAGTCACTTTTGCGACCTTGAGCAACATTTGGCTCTCGAAAGTCTCGTCGAACGTCTAGCTTCCTTTTGAGATGAAGACGTCGTCCGCCTCGCTGAACACCCTTTCAAATGAGGCACTCACGAATGCCTGGCGCACTGCATTGCGTGCTTCTTGAGAAAAATGGAACAGCTCTCTGGCCCTGGTGAAAGCACAAAGCTTCGTTGTTACAGCCGGAGTCTGACGCTGTTAGAATCGCAAAGCTATACAAATTGTGATTCAGATGTGACTATATTACATAATACAGATTTTAACTGGCAGATATGGCCAACGGTCATGCAGGAAAATAGAAAAGCACGGTAATTACACAGAACAATTAAATTATAGATTATGTTTTCATATCAATCTTCTGCTAGCTCTCAACACAAGCCGTGCCTTGGTTGAGACGTCGGTGAATAAGAGAATGGAGCTTTTTGGATATATACCCACCAAAAACATCAGGGGATGCCTCAGGAAGCAAAAATATAATTTCAATAAAAACAGAAATGTAGACGCACGTATATGCCGTGCCTACCGTTCCTCGATGCCGTCCGAAACGCATGTGGCACCGGTCGGCCGTACTACAGCTCAGTGTTCTTCAACTAAATGTCAGGTAAGGTAACGGCAGCGTCCACCCACAGTGGCAGGAGTAATGCTAATATTGCGGAATACGAGATATATAAGAGTATTGCCTTATGCCTCCACGTCTGGAATGTGTAATCCAACATCTTAATTTTTAAACCGACTATCCAGGAGCTAGGGAGCGCGATTCTCACACCGCGGTACAACCATCGCTGAAAGTTGCCTTATGCTACCGACGTGTCCTAATATTAGAAAACAAAACAAAAAACTAACACGACGCACGATAAGGCAGGCAGAGATGTAGGCAACCTGAAGTTTTTGAAAGATTAGGTTAGAACCAGAACAAAATCAAATAAACATTCATATCTCCCAAAGATTATAAGTGTTCTAATAACTTTTGAGCACCATGCCGATTAGGGGCACATCGTTTTCAGTCGATTTATTTGTTGAACTTTATTCAGCAGAAAACGGAGTGTCCTCTCTTGTTGTGACATTATGCAAACTGCCGTGGTCACTATAACCGAAGAGGACATTGTTAACTGTCACGAGATTTTGGAAGGCGCGCAGTCGACGACCGTTTTGTGTTTTCTCCGCTTCTTCGAAAGCAAAGGAAGGAGGGGACACAAAAATAAAGGAAGTTTACAATTTTCTGTAATGCGAAATTAGAGCGCAGCTCTTGAGGATGAGGAGGGAAAGGTCCGGAGGAAAGGGTATGCCCCCCTCCCCCTTCCCTCCTCCTCTGCTTCCATTTAGCGGGAAATTTAGCTAAAATTTCGCCGCTAAATTTAGCGGGGAAATGTTCCCATAATGAAACGCGCGGTTACGCCACGTTGCATTATTTCTATAATGCAACGCGTGTGGTTACGCCGACGGCGACGGCGATGGCGATGGCGACCCCGGCAGCGACGCCGCTCTACCCGGAAACGGGCGCCTAAGAGCTGCGTTTTAAAAAGAAAATTCACGCAGATCCGCTACACCAACTCTTGCGCACTTCTTCAGTTTTTTTTTTTTTTTTTTCGTTGGAAGGAAATACCTTGTCTTGGGGAGTTTGCCTAATATTGTTTGCAGCGAAATTCCGGTTCTTTGTATCAGTGCGCTTCGCCCTTCGCCGTGGGCGAGGAAGCTGACGAGTTACGATTTGCAAAAAACCAAGCCACGAAAACAAAAATATTTGAATCCTGGTATTAGGTGATGTGAATGAAGGTTTTCAACGTCTGAAGGACGCCAGACGTTGCTTATTGTGTATGCAGTTGGCAGTGCGATTAGAATAAAGTGTCTTACCCTTAAAAAAAAAAGTATTTTTTTTTAGTAACGATTTTTTTTTGTTTTTATTGGTTCCCACTTTTTTTCCACGTGAATTAAAAAGAAAATGAAGCAGATTACAATTATTCTTTACTTAAATATGTAAGGAAATTACTTTACAATTTCCTTGTGAAATATGTAATGACTGCCTTACAAAATTAATGATAAATGTAAGTGATTACAATAATTTCGTTACTTTTAACGGACTACGTACAAGTCTGCCCGTAACCAAGCATAAGTAACCATAACGCCGGATAATGCACGCACAAGACATTTTGTGCTCCCCGACTATGTCAAAATTAACAGGGCAAGTTTAAGGTTTACTTCTGAATGCCCAACCAGTCGGTCTATTTTAGTGTCAGAATTAGTTACAAAAACACATTTCGGAAACAAAGTAACCATGTACCGCTCGTTAGTTATTACGCGCAACAAAAGTAACTAAGCGCGTTACACGTAACTAAGGCTTAAAAGGAGCAAGTTATGACCCTGCTACCTGGAGAACGTCCTTGTACTGAAGCAATATAGGTTATACGTAGGGTGTGCATTTTCCGGTTTTAACCGAAAAACACCGATAAACATCCGTCGGTGACGAAAATATAAAATCGGTTAAAACCGAAAAACACCGGTGGTTGGATATTTTCGCCCTGGTTAAAACCGAAAAACACCGGTCGTTGCTAGTTTCCGACCTAGCGAAACCCTTTCCCCGTAGAGGTTCGTCAAACGTGTTATCTCGTAGATCCTGCATTCTTCCAGTGTTTATACATGGCTTTCAGGTGGCGTCAGTCCGCCCTCCTTTCTGGGGTCAAAAGCGTCTAGTGAACGCAGTGTAAGCTAAGCTCTCATACGCCTTTCCCCTATTGTGTCTCCCATGGCCCCCTTTTGTGGAAAAATTAACACAGTGGAAAGTAGGCTCTCACGTGCCTTTTCCTCATTGTGTCTGGCCGAGTGATGTCGGTGCAAGCCATGTATTCAGAGGTTGCTGTGGTTCCTGGAAGACACTGCCAACGTCCATGTCGTACAGGAGCGTGCGTTTTCATAATTGCGGGTTGCGAACCGCAAGGAACGTGCTGCCATGACGGCAGCACGTTCCTTGCGTGTAGATGCAAGCATGAAAGTATGCTTGCATCTACTATAATAACCGGGCGTGAGAAATAGTTGCTTCTTAGAGAAGAAGTGTATGAACTATGTGAATAAAATTGGATTTCTCTGCCTGTGATCAACCGCTTTTTTTTTTCACCGATATTCACCGATTTTAGCCTCGTCGTGAGACGTTCCACCGAAATACACCGGTGTTTTGAAAATAAATAAACACCGAAAAACATCCGCCGATTTTTCTCACAAATAAACACCGGAAAGTACACACCCTAGTTATACGCTTTGCAAAGATCTCAGTCATTAACATCGCTTCTTCAGACGAATTCCTAAATAAATCATCATAATTATTATGATGAATGAAAGCAGAAATTGGGAAATTTTGTAAACGCTTTTCGCTTTGGTACGCATCTGTCCGTAGGTATAGAGACATCTAAAAATAACAATGTGCACATTCTTATGAACTGACAAATGACTGAACGGAGGATCAACACTGGGCTTTATCAAAGTTGTCATGGAAGGTGACGTTGCCATTGCTTTTCATCCCTTAGCTTTGAACTTTGTGTCCAGATGAGGCGCTGGACATCACTTCAGTGAGCGGTGCTCTCCCTGATTTCTTATTTTCTTTTTCTTTTCCCGTTGTTTGAGGGTGAGGCGATGGTAAGAACAAGTTTACTTCTACGTAAACAAACTAGTTTATTATGAAATAAATTACATAATTGAAGCGAATGCCGAAAGAATGACCCATGGGCAGCGCGTCTGGTTTGCCGAAAGACTGAACTTTTCTTTCACGTTGCCGAGTGCTTTTATCCGCTCGGTCGATCTTGATTATTCGGCATTGGAAAGTGAATCAAGAAAACAAAAATGCTTCCGTCAGCTGCGTGAGCCGCAGTGTGCGCTGCCCCCCCCCCCCCCCCCTCCCCATCACTTGCCCCACAACAATAACCTTCTTAACAGTTCATAAATTTCTTTTTTAATGTATTCGTGCATTAGCCTTTTATTTTCGCGGAACTTACATACCGTCCATAGATGTGTTCCGTACTTCTTAATTAGAAAAAGTATATACCTACTTCAAAATGTATTAATTCCTTGCAATAAATATACAGCCTAGGATTATTTCTTTCACTTGATAGTGGAAGAAACTAGTTTCAATCTGTAGAAACTTATAGATACAGTGTGTGTCCTCTTGGTGGCTTTTTGACGAGATAGCGTGGAACCGGAATTTCGGACGTTTCTTTTTATATTTGGGGTACCCTATATAGCGGAAATAGAGTTCGACCCTTAAAAAATCTGACCCATATTATAAAAAAAAAAACAATAGTCACATACGATGCCAAGTTGTAGACTATAAATAAGTCAAAGTTCGATCGCTTTGCGCCATATTTTGACCGATAATATTTTTTACTACATCTGCTTTCAAACATGAAGTTTCGAAGACCACTTTTGTTACCCCGGCTTTTAATGTTCCTCAGAATTCGGTCGTATGTTTTATTTACGTTCTTTGTCGTATCTTGTTTGGAAATCTAAAAATTTTCTGCCCGATTTCTGTGTTCATTGAGCTAGTGTTGATAGGCATTTCAACAAATAAAAAAAACAAGTTTTGAATTTGTTTCTTTTTGTGTTTAGTATTCTTTCATGCTTCTCATCGTAAAGCTTTTGACTATGAACGTCTATGAGCTTGTCCTTATTATATTTCTTGGAAATAATGTTTTTTTATTGAAATCTTAGACCCTCTCGTGAACTTGGTTGTATGTTTTGTGTATTGTGTTGTAGTGTAAAATGATACGATAATAAAAAAAATGTTTATTTTGTTTCCTGAATTGTCTTTACATAAGCGTGGTTATACTATATGTACTTTTCTTTTGATATCCCATCTCAGGCTTCGGAACTGCGGTGAAGTTAAGGGGAGAAACAATGTTGATATTGTGCATGGTCTGAAACAAAATTTAAAATCCATTACTGGTTACTCGGACAAAATGAGAAAAAACACGCTACACAGAACACGTTAATTTAATTAATTTCGTACATGTCAAATCAGAAGGATCTAGGAAAAGCGCTACACTCAAAGCCTATAACCGCGGCTATACGAAAGATAATTGGGAATGTGTCATTGCAGTTTAGGCTTAAAAATAATCTGCACTGGGACACTGAAAATGATTACCATTTTAACTAAAACTTTCTTTTAGCATCGCTGTTTTTATTTGATGCCTATTGTGTATTGCATAGACAATAGTGATTGCCACCTTGCCTGCATTGCGGAAATCAGACACCCTGGTATGTCTTCCCATGAAGATTTCTTTATTATTTTATTGCTTGTTTATGTACTTATTTTTTTATGCTGTCGGTTTTTTTGGTAAAGGGAGGAATGTGACATAAGCTACATTTTCATTTCACGTATAGATGTGAATATAATGCACTATGGATATGTTCGAAGCATTTTAAGCTTACGCAGGATAATTATGACATATTTTAATGATGACTTATCACAAAGCTAAAACAGAAACTGGATGACGCAGCGCTATTTAAAATTATGCTGATGCAAATATCTGCCAGACGAATTGCGCATATTTGTTTTGTTTTTTCATTGGTTAACGTTCGCGCAAAGTAGCATGGCCAGGTAACCTTGTTGTCACAGATCTCGGTTGTTTAAATGGGCCAAGTTGTACAGCTGAACTCGCACTGAAATTTTTTTTTTCCAACACACGCACGTCTAGTGTATCAGCTACTTGTTCATTTTACATATTTACGATTCAGGTTGCCCCAAAACAGACAGAAAAGTCAGGTGCGAACAGGATTCTATAATAACATGACTTTTTTCTTACCTACATCTTAGATATGATCGTCATTCATTTTAATTCTGCATAGTTTACTGACGTTAACTTTTGAAGAATTTTTGTGGTTAAGTTTCACTCGTCGGTTTGGAAGTCGCAAGTTCGGAGGTCGTCGGTTCGCAGGTAATCGTTGCGTAGGTCGTCGGTTCAAAAGCCGTCGGATCGAAAGTCGTCAATTTAAAAAAACATCGGTTCGGTAGTCGTCGGTCTGAAAGTCGTCGGTTCGGGAGTGGCTGGTCCGGGAGACGTCGGTCCGGGAGACGTCGGTTCGGCAGTTCTCGTTTCGGGAGCTCTTGGTTCGGGAGTCCTCGGTTAAGAAGTCGTCGGTTCGGGAGTCGCCGGTTCGGGGGTCCTCGGTTTGGGAGTCGTCGGTTCAAGGGTCCTCGGTTCGGGAGTCGTCGGTTCGGCGGTCGTCGGTTCGGGAGTCGTCGGTTCGGGGGTCGTCTGTTCGGGGGTCGTCGGTTCGGGTGTCGTCGGTTCGGAAGTATAGTTGGTTCGGAAGTTGTCGCTTCCGAAGTAGTTCGTTCAGAAGTAGTCGATTTGCAAGTTGTCGGCTCGGGAGTTGTCGGTTTAAAATTCGTCGGTATGGGAGCCGTCGTGTTTGTCGTCCTGTGGAGAGTTGTATTGTCGTCCTTCTTCTGATGATGAAATGTCGTCCTTCTTCTGATGATGATGACTGAAGAAATCGTCCTCCAGTGCTACGCACATCATCAAACAGTGTCAAGTTCATGCTTAGATCGAACTTTGCAATTTCCTTCATCTCAAATTCAACGTTGCTGATTTTTTTTTTAATTTTGAATATTTTTTTGTTTTGCTGCCGGTTGGAAAAGGCTGCTATTTTACAATAAAATCAAATTGTACCCCTAGCTCAATGGGCAGTCGGTTGGATCGCTATAAATCTCCACATTACATTTCTTGTTTTTCTGTCGCACTCCATCTCAACAAATCAGTTCGTGTGGCAATCGATTAGCGGGCGGTTAGTAGGTATAATGGTTTGTCGGTGGGTCGGTAGGCGATCGAACGGTCAGTTGGTTTAGGTGACGATACAGGCGTTCGGTGCGCACTCCAGTACAGCGGTCTGGTCTTTTAAAGTCGAAAGTGGTGGCGATTGGAGGTCCGGTTCAGTGTAGCGGTCTGTGGTGGGTCGGTAGGCGGAAAATCGGCGGCCGTTCGGTTTGTGCACGTTCGTTAGTTCAACGGTCGGAGGGCAGGTCGGACTCCTTAGTTGCGGTTTTCGGCACGAGTGCGTAAAACAATAAGCATGAGTCTGACCTGCCTCGGAGCGGTAAAAAGGTGTTTATCTAGAGTGTGTTTGAATTTTATTTCAAACGGATTTATTACCCAAAAAATCTTAAAAGGCACATTAATACGGTTTGTGCAGGTTAGTTAATTATACGGCCAGGGAGACATTACATAGGCGGCTAATCTTACCAATACGCCAGATAATTGCCTGACATTTCCTAATTATATTTTTAATTAGGAAACATTCGCATGGTTTGAATCAGAAACTTGATAAGCGTCGTCCAAAACGACTAAATTTGTCAACTTTAGGACGACTCGAAGCACAACGCGAAGGTGCACCATAGTTGCCCCTCGTGCAGCAGGCGTAAAGCTAGAGGTAGAGAAACTCTGCTTCGAGTCGTTCTAAAATTTAATTTAGTGGTTTCCGACGACGCTGAACAGGTTTCAGATTAAAACCATATGTATATGTTCACTAATTAAAAGTTAATTAGAAAGTTTTAGTTCATTATTCGACTTAATGCGAAGATTACCCGCCTATATAATGTCCCCTTGTTGGCATAACTCACCTGCACAAACCGCATTAATAGTACCTTCTACGGATTTTTTGTAACGAATCTGATGGAATTAAAAGCAGAAAGCCATGTTTATCTTTTAGATTGGTTAGTGTGCCATGTCGTCGGAGCTGGCATCTCTTCTCTCTAGTTCTTCTGTTTTTTGCCCGAGCACACGAGCTCAAGTTGTTGGTTGTTGGCCGTTTTCTGCTTTTTTTATATTTAATACTTACGTGTCACGACATATTGCCGTAATATTTTACAATTTAGCGGGTTTTTTTCTGAAATATATTTGCTGTCTGAAAGTAGCCTTTCTTCGTGAGTTCCACGAGATAACTACAATCGCGAAGGCATTTTCAGCGATACTACAGCACGTGAATTTTATTTATAAAAGAAAAAAAAAATGGCACTACTTGGCTCTGTAGACGGTGAAACAAAACAGAAAAAATACAATGTTTTACCTGTTTAAGTTTGTGTCGCCGCCAAAAACCTAAACGCCCTACAACATCTTTAAAAAATATATCCAACAGAAAAAGCAATTACCCATAAAACTGTGTCGCTCACTTCGTAAAAAGAAAAAAAAAAATCCGTTGTTTCACATGTGTTTACTGAATGTCTAAAAAAAAATCAAAAGAACCGAACGCATTTAAATATCAGGGCGGAGGCTGTTAGAAACACCGATAAAAACGGTTGGATTAAGCGTCCCGTAAACTGGAACAACTTAGGGGAAAAATAGGGAAATAACTAATGTAAATTTAAAATTACAAAGATAAAAACGTATGCGGAGTTGGAACATACAATCGACGCCAAATAAGGAGACTATATATATATATATATATTAAGCATGCTGGTGCACGTTGCCGTAGGAAGATTGTGTACAGGCACGATTTTATATCAAATAATTTTAAATACTTTCCCAAGCTCATGGGCACGATATTCAGTGTGCTTTTTATATCATAAAAACTGACGCGTAAGCACTTTGTATTGGCGTACTCGCTTTTTTATTATGAACATCGAGTTAATAGCGAGTTTTAGAATGGCGTACATAAAAACATCGTGCACGCAATGAAACAGCCCGGTGCCGACAATGTTCTTCCTTTTTCTGTTGCGTATGCTATTCTGAAACTCGACTATTTCTGGGCTGACACGCTAGCACCAGAGCACCTCAAATAAGCTCTCTGTAGGCCAGAATTTTGTGCCAAAGGAAAAAATTGGTCCGAGCCTTCGAGTTTTGACAGAAAAGTCACTTTCGCAGTAACTCGTATCGCTGTTGGCAGTGTTACCGTATGGTATTTCAAATATGCTCCCATTTACTATCGAATGGGTAGCACAGAAAACGAACTAGTCGTTTGATAGTTCCATTGCGCGCTTGCTGTCAGGCCGCTCAAAGAGGACTGGTATAGTTCTCGTGCTTGATTGGTAGTGTCGGTATATGTTAAAATCACCGATGCAGGCATGTGTTTGAGAGCGTGCAATTTGTGCATATTACGCTGCATTTCTTCTAACGTAGTCTTAAACCATTTATTTTATTTTGCAAAAATGTTCCAAAGGCCGGGTGAATTCATGATTGAAAAGCTTCACTCCGACTAAACATACAAAATTAAAAACAAAAAAGTTACCGACGTTTCGGCACCGATGCAGGTGGCATCTTCAGTATACACTGACACAAATGAGGCGAGGGTTGCATATTTTGATAATACGATCGCCAATATGCACAGGGTCTCCCTGACCACGAAGTCAGATATGAACGCCCGCCCGTGCATGTTCTATGAGCGATTTCGTTGTGCCCATTTCGAGCTCCACGTGCTAGCTTGGACAAGCGAAAAAATACGCCAGCGCACATATAACTGCGCTATAACACGAATGTTTTAAATGCGGACTCTGTGCGACACTAAAAGGCTTTATGGAAAACACTGTTTGAACAAGCATTTTGTCACCGATGGGAGTGATGATTCGATGAATAAGCCAACGAGAAGCTGAAGAAACTGAACGTTTTATGTGGCAGACTTGTGCTGAGAAAACAAACGAGAAATAGTAGTAGCGTCGCAAGCGTTAAAGTCTGCGTGACCGCAGGGGTCGAGCGCAAAAGCGAGACTGCCTTGGGACCTTTTGTACCCGCGTAGGTTACGAGAACATTCGGCGTGGAATGCTCGGCGCGAGATCACTCATGACTCGGTCAGGCAACAAGGTTCTCGAACTTCCGAGAACGTTAAATTGGGAGAAGAAAGAAAGGCGCTCTCTCCCAAGAATCGCCCTAGGGGCCTCCGCGTGAAAGCCAAACACGGAAACCATTCGGCAAAGCACTTTTATTTTTTATTGTGTTTGGCTACGAACTTTTTTTTTCTTCTTTATGAATCCGGCTACGCACTCGATCGCTCGCCGCTGCGCGTGGCAATATGAGCATGTGGTTCGCCATGCTCGCCTAATGAAGTCAACTCGATTCCTGACGATACAACAATAATACTGAACGATACTTGCATTTCTTTATTATCAACGATACCCAAAGTATGGTTTCCGCCTAAAAGAAAAAAAAATTTTGTCTTCCAGTACGAAAACAAAATCTTGCCTCCAAGGTCACCAATCAACGGATCAAACCATGGAAAATCAAAGTGTTTACGATCAACAGGGCGAACTTAAAACGAACTATAAAAAAGGGCTAGTCGAAGCACTTTTTCAACAAAGTGTCTGTTTTCCTCGCTCGCTCTGATTCTCAAGTTTTTACATTGGTGCTCTATATTTTGCTTATTTAATGTGTTATGGCTCGTCGTTTGCTTTCTTTCGTGTTTTCTTTTGTAAGTTTTACAATAAAAATAAAATATGTTGTCCCTCAACGTTTATATAATCTGTGGCTCTCGAAGAAGAATACAGAAAACCCGAGGTTCCGTGAGAAACATGAAATGTAGCTGTTTTATTTTTCGAGGTTGTTTCCGCCCCGGTTGATTGGCTGTTTTTTTGCCTTGAGCGATGACAAACAACGAGCACTTTATGCTTGTTGTCTTTCGGAGACGCGGACACACCGCGCGTATGTTGCGCAGGAGGTGCGTTATTTTACACTGGCAACCCTAAGGCCATACTCGCGGAAAATGTGTGGTCGTAAGGCTCACTACTCCTGGGACGACTTAAAACTAGATTTACGAAAAAAAAATGTACACACAATTTTCTTCTTACATCATTCATTTACAAAGAAAAAAACGTCCTGAGCAATTTTTGTTAATTTCCAATAAAATATGCATAGCTTTGGAAAAGTTTGTTATTTAACCCAATGAAAAAAAATGTCCCAATGCATAATCGGAGCCAATTTAATTAGTTACACTTTAAAGTTATACGTACTGTGACGAATAGAAAGCGACGCCTTCTCTTCGTCGCAGTATTAACCACAGAGTTAATATCTTACAGAAAAGATTTTTTTTTTTAAATAAATGCTATAGTCATGGAACCGTGAGACCAAGAGGGCTAGTTACCTATGAACAGTCTAAGGCCCTTAGGTAAAAAAACATGTAGAATTGCAAATGACATACTGTCTCCAAAACATTTTGATGGTGACTTTTATGTTTTTAACCCTGTGTTTTTGTGATTTGTGTCGCTTTAATGCGTACTGGAGGTGCAGGAAGTTAAATAGATTATGCATGAAATTGTTTGTTATCAATAATACTGAAAAATTGTCTTTTTTAAGGATTATTCGATAGTCGCCTAATAAAAAAAATTGTTGACAAAGCACCCGTGACCCATAAAAAATATTAAAGGTAGCTTATTAAAATGCATGTATGCCAAAATGCTATGAGGCATTGTTTCACACAGAAATAAAACTCTAGGTGGAACAATTTCCGTAACAAATGAAGAAAGCATGAATGACTCTTTCCTTTCTATATTTATAACCAAAATGATAAAAAAGAGATGACCCTACACGTGGAGATCGATAAACAGTTCTGGTAACTACCCTTATGAGCCAGTGAAACGACGTAAAAAAAAGGGTGTTTGGAAAGGATAAGACCGTAGTAAGCGACCTTGGTATTGCGGTAATTTCCGGTTCAGAGGAGATGCGTATTTGCAGAACGTGTCTGGTCGTTTGCCCTTGCTGCGGACGACGTGTTTGTTGTGTCCCGATGCATATTTATTGGACCTGGTGTGCGTTAGGTTTTGCCGATTTTTTGTGATTTCAGCTGCGGCGACACGTCCATATTGTTGATAGAATATGTAATTCAAATGAAACTAAAAGCAAAAGAGGACGATTATTACTAAAGGATGTCAATTCTTATAACAAAAACAGAACTTTTTGTCATGCTCCATTAGCCGTCCGGCCGCTTCGCAAACCGGTAAGTGTTTCAGGTATATGCTTTTTTTCTTGGTGCGTCATACACTTATACTTTATATTATAATTTTATGTCCATACTGGATGCCTTAATCAAATAGTTATCTCGTCAGAAGTTCCACAATTACTTTGTTCAAAATATTATAAAGTCTCACCTTGTGAAAGAGGGTGCGAGGGAATAGAAAAATGCGTAGTTTTCTATGAACATCTCGTTCTTTCGTTTGTCCACGTTGGTGTCAATCATATGACCCGCTGAATTGAAGGGAAATCTCAGAGAGTCACGCTCTTGGTTATATTCTGGCTTGAGGTTGAAACACGCGTCATGTTTATAAGTCTCGGACGACCTGCACGCCACGCCAAGGTTTCACACATTCTGCCAGTAACGCAAAGTTGTGATTGTGCACGAACACTGGGTCAGTGTTCAGTGTAGCCAAGTATTGACATGAATACGCCTGCAAAGCGCATTGTCGTCTTGCCAATAAACGTCCATGATGCATCAGAAAAAGTCGAATCGCCATGTAACATTTTGGGCGGTGTTAACATATCACAAAATTATGTGAGATAGGTCATTTGGCAGCAGGCACAAATATTATTGTAAATATTATATTCATTTCTATTTGTTATTGTACACAAATGATTAAACCAAGAAATGAAGCCGCTGTTGAAGCTTGATCTGTCTTTCTATCTCCCTGATTTACGTTAGCAAGAAAAGCATGAGATCGCAATATATATATATATATATATATATATATATATATATATATATATATATATTTATTTATTTAAAAGATGAAAACCCAGGTACGTACTCTACTCCTCACAGTATGGCGCGTATTAATACTTAAAAAACTGAAAAAAAGAGAAAAAAAACTGGCGGACGTTTACAATCCCC
Source organism: Ixodes scapularis (assembly GCF_016920785.2). Taxonomy (NCBI): domain Eukaryota; kingdom Metazoa; phylum Arthropoda; class Arachnida; order Ixodida; family Ixodidae; genus Ixodes; species Ixodes scapularis. The sequence continues at coordinate 111,898,596 of NW_024609846.1, read as the reverse complement.
TGTAATGCCGAATTAGAGCGCAGCTCTTGAGGAGGAGGGAAAGGTACGGAGAAAAGGGTATGCCCCATCTCCTCAACCGTACCTTCCTCTCCTGCTCCCCTCTCCATTAGCAGAAAAGGTTCCCCGCTAAATTTAGTGCAAAAAATTCCCCGCTAAACATCGCGGGAAATTTTTCCGCTAAATTTAGCGGAACAATTTTTTCGCTAAGTTTAGCGAACATTTTTTTCCACTGAATTTAGCGGGAAATTGTTTTGCTAAACTTAGCGTGGAATGTTTCTCGCTAAATTTAGAATGATTTTTTTTTTTTTTTTGCTATATATACCAGAAAATATTTCCGCTAAATTTAACGGGAATATTTTTCGCTAAATTTAGCGGTAAACGTTTTCCGCTAAATTTAGCGGTAAATTATTTCCGATAAATTTAGAGGGTTTTTTTTTGCTAAATTTAGTGGGAAATTTTTCTCGCTGAATTAGAGAAAATTTTCCGCTTAATTTCCCGGAAAATTTTTCCGCTAAACTTAGCGGAACACTTTTTCCGCCAAATTTAGCGAAAACGTTTTTCCGCAGCATTTAGCGGGAAATTTTTTCCGCTGAATTTAGCCGGAAATTTTTCCCGCTAAGTTTAGCGGACGCCGACGCCGAGGCCGCTCAGGCCGGAAACGGGCGCCTAAGAGCTGCGCTCTGAAAAAAAAATGCGCGGACAATTACGCGACGTGATGCAAATGGACATTCGCGTCCTTTGCGAGGTTTCGATGATAGAGAGTTTTAGGAAACCGTTTTTGCCCATCCGATATGGCACGATGGGCCCTCCGGTACGAACTGCGCTTATATGGGAGGCGTGTGGTAGTGCATGCGCAGTGTGCCGTATCGGATGGGCAAAAACGCTTCCCTAAAACTCTCCATTATATCACGATTGACTGGAAATTACGGTGATGTTGCGTCGCGAGGTGTCTCACGTAAACCACAGCCGATCACACGCAGAACAGCTAGCACCATACACGTTCTAGCGGACGCTCTGCATAAATTGCTCGGTCGTACCGACGTGTCCATTTTTAGCTGAGTAACATTTCCTTCTACGTTCCGCTTCACGTTCAAGCACAGCGTGATCTTGATGTCAAATGCTTTCCATCCAAACACTCAGGGTGAAATTATTGGCGCCTACACATCGACGACGCTCTCTTTCACGGGCGCGTATAGACGTCGATCGGCCGCTGCTTGCTCCGGTGCGTGCTTCGGGCTTCCCATTCTTGCCTGCAAAGGCTTAGAGCGCCGAGGGAACGGCTGCCCCAAGGCGAGAAAGAGCAGGTTTCGAGGAGCGCGATCACACGAGACCCGGCGCAATCGCGATTTCCCGAACGCGCTGCGCCTCAACCGCGACTTTTATCAACGAAGGGGCGAGGTTATCACTGCAATACTTGCTCTCTCTCGGCGTCAAAGCCACCTGCGACAAAGCGCGCATGCTCCGTTCATTCTCGGCAACACGAGACTCACCCAGCCCACCTGACCATTGCACTGATTGACACTTCCAGCGCAAAGAGAAATTGAAGTTCATAAACGATTTTTCCTTATTATTCTGAAGCCATGGTTATAGTCACTGGCATTTTAAGAAACACGGGGCGCGGCTTAATATCTTCGCGCCTTTAGCTTCATGATTTGACCCTCGGCGTTATTATCGGCTAGAGCCGCAGTAATATTGACAGAAAAACGATAATTAAGTGTTCGGGGCACTCCAAACCCTTCGCTTCTTAAGTTGTTAGGAACAATTAGAAGGACTAAATTTCACAAAAGTCATCCGAAACAATCAGTATAATTCGTGTTGAACCTTCTATTAAAGTTTTGGAATAAGTTATACCAAATATTAGGATACGTTTTAATATTAGTTCTATTTTAACCAATTGTTTGCTGCCTGGAGTTACACAATGCAGCGCAGAAACCAGTGAAGCCACCTCGCATGCCCCCTCTAAGGTTCTGTTCGATTCTGTCGATATTTGAACTATGAGTAGGCTTACCTCTCTTCCTCCCACTCCTCACCATTTCCTTAAGCTGCGGTGCCGGTAAGGAGAAGCGCTGATCTATCAACTTTCATGCTTCTCTCCGTCCGCCCTCATTCGGGTCTCCGACTTCCGGCGGAACTTCCTGTTCCACGCATCCAATCGACGCGGCGTCCTCCTCAACCGGCTTCCGGTCTTTCCCCTTTCACTCGGAACCTCTCTTGTATCCCTCTTGACGCTGGTTCACAGCTTGCCTTCGATTTTCCCCAAAGACAACTAACAACGCCCGTTACTCCCCGGGAAACAAGGAGTGCCGGCCAGTCTCCGACGATCCCTAACATGAGTCTCACTCTGTTGCTTTCTTTGCGGCCGCTGCTTGTGTTTTTTCGGTGGTCATCTTCGCGTTTCGGGACTCGGGGAACGACCTAGCGATTCCCCGCGCGCCCATTTGGCGAGACGACCTGCCGTGTTTCACGGGTTCCCGTTAGAATGTGGGACAGCCGGGGTTTTAGCGGTCTGCTATAAGAAAAGAAAAACGGCCGTAAGAGAAAATAAGATCTTCATGGAAATAGGCGAGGAACGTTCCGGCAACCGCTGGCTACGACGTGTAGGGGTAAACACATTTTTCGAGAATTTCGGGTCGGTGGCCGAGTCTGCTTTTTGAGCGCCGCATCTTGGAACGCGCGGAGTGAAGGCTCGCCCTGCTGAACCGAGTGATCCTGGTCCAGCTTGTGAGAAATCATGTCTTAGCTAAGATTGTTTAGAAGAAAGCCTGCCATTGGCTGAGGTGCTTAAGCGCTTGAGACTCGACTTCAGGTGCCACTATGGTGCCTAAAACGCGTTTCCGCCTGTTGGGTTTGCAGCGTTCAAAAGAGTGGTGCTTTTATTTCCACCTGGCGACATAACAAAGAGTCATGCTGTCGCCGGTCGTGATCCTGGCAGTGTTTCAGCAGTGGTGGTGGATGTAGCAAACGCCTGTTCTGCTGCAGGTCGCTCTCTGGTGTGTCAGTTCACGGAAGCTTCAGCAACCAGAAGTTAGGACGTCATGACGACAGCGACACTCGCGTTTGCTCGTGTTTTATGCCAGCGTTTTTACAACCAACCACCAGGATCGCGACATCCGACAGCATGACACTTCAGTTTCTGTGACGTCGTTTGTTGCCAATTTGAAACGACTTTTGGTGTATGGGTAGGAGAGGACGCTAAAGACACCAGTCGGAGACGCATTCCAGGCACCATTGTGCCACGGCGATTATGCGCTACCTTTGGCAATGCTTTCTTTTAAGCATGCTTTGTTAGAGAAACCATGACATAAAAAAAGTATTGTCAAAGAGCAGGGACGGGACACGTATTTCTAAATAAATGTTTAAAAAAAAATGTTGCGCATTATTTAGGCAGTTAGGTGTAATTTAAGTGGAGGTCACGGACCACTCTAAGCCCCGACCACCGATTAGTTACTCCGCCCATTACTCTTCGATCGGCTTGGCTGCTTGACAGAACATGCTCGCAAGCCCAGTGTCTCCCTTTCGCGACATACGGGCTGTGTTCCAAATCTTACCCAAATGGATCGGAGTTACTCCGGCGGGTCGTACCAAGTGACAACACAGACTGAAAAACGCTGGACGCGGGTAGGTTTTAGAACGCCATCAGTACAAACCCGTTACCCTGGAGTAAGATCGAGTAAATTTTGGAACACGGCCACGGTGACTCTAGTCTGGCGTCTAACACCGTCTGCTAGTCGTGCCAGCAGATGGGCGGCAGCCTCCAATATCGTCTGCTATTCTTCCCTCGTCTCTCGTATATTGAATTGCCCGCAAGACACCGACATGAAAGTTGCGCGTCGGCGTCCCTTTTCGTTTTCGTCCGTCTGGTATTCAGCCTCCGGTCTAAAAACTTCCGCAGCGCTCGCAAGATGCTACCATGAAAGTGGCGATCTAGCGTTCCATCATGCACGACCCACGATTCAATGAAAGCTTCTTTCAGCGTCTATCGATGTGCGGTAAAAATTGACCGAGATGACTAAAAGAAATCCACAAACTAAGTATGCAGTCCATGCAGAATTTCTCTTCCTGTAGTCACTTGTTTTTTTGTGTTTTTTTGTGGCATTCACGTACAAGGTACGTGAGCGTCATAACACACAACTAAAACACGACCTAAAAATAGTCGCTTTGGCGGGCCAGGTGCTCTTCAAAGCTTGTAGGCAGCTTGCCTTTTGAAGCAAAACAACGGAAACATACTTTGAGGAACTTGATGCGAGACGAATGCCCAATTGCCTCCAGCCAAAATGGATCGCAAATTCTTACCTCTGTAGTTGTCGTCTCGGGTATTCAAACCATGGTGGTTATTACTACGTTCGCACAATTCACAAAGCAGTGGGGCCTCTTTTACGAAAACCTGCATCTTTCTTCAACATCAACACAAGCAATGGAACAAATCAAGCCAGATTAAGCAACATAGTTGACGTGAAACGCCAGGCTTAGGCCAACCCTGCTACGAAAACAAGCACCTACACAGCGCTTTCAAGGGCACCTACTTGCAGCAGGTGTTTGCTGCAAACTTGGCCTGTTGAGATCTTCCTGTAGGCACCTCGGTGAACGCAGAACGACTTGCACTCAGAAAAATAAACAAGCTCAACGCTCGTTGAGCACGCCGGAAACGCCAGCAGCCATGTTTGTTATCGTTTGAAACCGAAGCGGAAAGGCGATCTCAGGATATTAAAAAAAGAAAAATGAATCTATCTAGATTATTTGTTTCTGAAAGATACGAATATTGTCGACAACAATTAATATTACAGCACGAGGAAACAATTTTACAACGAACATTCCACACGTCAATCATTTCTCCTATTTATGAAAGCCGAGAAATGGAACGTAGCTAGCCACTTTCCGAAGCGAGGCCTAGAACGAGATACATATATTGTGTCTACCGGCGGACAAATTGTGAAAAAAAAGGAAAAACAAACGCGTCGGAAACGAGCTTTTTAAGAAAAGTTCTTTTTATTTTAGTGATTTTCTAAAGCTGTTTATAGAAAGCCGGCCATCAGCTCGATTTCAGTTCCTTGCCATTTAGACCTGTAGGAGCATGGTGCCTGTGTGTGTTAGTGTATTCACTACTGCTTGATAACCATTAAAGGTCCCAGGCACTGGGTAAATTGCTCAGTTAAAGCGGACACATAAGGTGCCTTTTGAGACAAACTAACTTCCCGCCGCCTAAAGAAACTATGCAACAATTCCTGAGTAAAATTAATTTTTTTGAATAAGCGTACTTTGTGCTTGTATTGCTATTGAAATATTGTGTGGGTGGGTGCGTTGGGGGGGTGGGGTGAAGATAGGTGTGGCGAAAAGCTGAAATAAGGAAATGAAAATTCTCCGTTTTAATCTTCAAAACAAAACTCCAAATTCAAAGCGAGAACTAAGCAAAGAACTAAGAAGACGCATTTTGAACACGTCGGTGTTTTGAAGAATGAAATAAAATAAACGTCCGGGCCACTTGTAGGAGTGGATTCACGATAAATGATCACAAACCAGCAGGCGGTGTAAACCGCGTAAAAACAAACAAGTCATCGAAACCTATAAAATTAAAACTGTGACAATATCTGCCACAGATTGTTCCGTCTAACGCATGATGTAAAGATAATCCCCAAAAAAACATTTTAGGCAAAAATGCAAGGACAAGAAAACGACTTCACAAACAAGAAGCCTCTTGGAACTTGACCGGCGTCATTAACTGTTGTGTAGGCGTTTTTGCTTTTCTGTACAATCGATTTTTAACATTGTTGCAGATGATTCTAAAATCTTGAAGCAATATATGTCAATTTTTGTTTTGCCAACGAATATCTTTGTTTTGTTTTTTAGAATCCAGAAAATTTTGCAGTTTTGTGAAGATTTGCGCTTGGAACTGGTTTATTTATATTACTATAGCGGTGTGAGACCTCTTTTGTTGAGATGTAGTTGACAGTGTACTTCTGAAAATAACTCTTACAAAAAAAAAAAGGAAAACAAGTAGCCATGGCCATCTTTTTGGGACATTCTGTGGAATTCAATGTTTTCAAGGAACAATCAAACTTCTAATTGATTTGGCTTTTATTGTACCGAGGCAAATAGTCCTCGGGATCATGCAATCTTTTCTCATGAAAAGCAGAAATTGATAATTTTGCGAATATGGACCATAAACTTCAATGGAAATAATTTTGTAGAACCGTGGAATAAAAATTATACGCGTCCAAACGTTTAAGTTCTGCTAATTGATATGTTATGACTGATTGAAAATATTCCGGGAAAACATTGAGATGTTTGTTGTTCGGTTGAAATTCTCGTTTCAGTGCCTGTGCCATGCGTTGATTTCCAAAAAAAGTTGGGGATGCTCTTTGATGACTCCTAATAAAATATTGTACAAATATTACGTACAGGCAAGCATTCACCTCTAAATTTGGTGGGCAATGTCTCGCTCGCAAATTTCAGCAGACGGTGGTCAAGCGACTAGCATCGGTTTTTTCCTACGCAGCCTGCAGTCATCTAGCGTATTCAAATGTAAAAATCCTCGCAGGGATACAGGAACGTTATTCTTGGCGTTTCGATCCTTAGTTCTTGCAGGGGCTCGTAATCTGCATTATTTGTTCGCAATATTTTTAGTAAGACTGAATTGGTCGCAGCAACTCGGTCGCCCAAAAGTCGAACGTGTTGCAATCTACATTCAGCGCACTTTTATATTTTTGTCTACTTTCGAAATAAAACTAGGATAGCAGGCGACCCATTGAGCCTAGTGGTCGAAGAAGCAGAAGCACCGGTCTTTGCCGGCTTTCAAGCCAAGATTGAACACGCCAAGGGGAGCTGGGATGATTCCTCGGTGCATTGAGTCTACGTTTTTAAAACCGGTGCCCTTTCTGCAAAAGAAACGTTAGGTGGCTGAAAAGAAGCAGCCGGCTTTTCTGGACGGGGATAGTAAACTTTTATCTCAAGATTTCACTCAGAGGATTGTAAAACGGATATGATAAAAACTCGCAGAGTAAAACATGGCCATCAACTTTGCCGCAGGATGCGCGAATATTTCGGATATATATATATATATATTTTTTTTTTGCCTTAAAGCGCGCGGCACAGGAGCAAGTTTGAAGGCGGAGGAAATGCCGAAGTTGTTCCTGAAGAACTCGTTGTAAAGAGAAACCTTGCAGATTTTCTATATTTCGGTACTGTATTTTTTTGGGAAGTTTTATTTCAATTCTCCAACAAAAACGCTTTTTGAAAAGTTTTTTTTTGTTTGTTCTGGACGTTGTCGTGCTTTTATGGAGGTCAACTTAGGAAAGGGAACCATTGCCGACATTTATATTTTAGCAATATAATCTCACTTTCCCTCATCGATTTCGAATTCGTCATTATGACAAATTCAAGATCCCATTTGGTGCCGCCTTAACTTGTTACGACCACCCGTGCTCTTTTTTTGTCACCGAAGCAATTATATTTTAATGTGGCTGTATAATGTTATTGGGTACTCTCTCTAGTGGAGAAGGGAATCGACCAATCACAACGGTTGTTCATTTGTTCAACCAGTGGCTTTGTCTAGACTCCTAAAACCAAAAGTGCCCTTCTAAAACAAATATTAACAACATTCCATATAAGTGGTATATACAACTGTGAAGTCGGTCTATGTGTTTGATTTATCGTGTATGCACTTTTTAAAGAGGTCTTTCAGAAAATTGGCCACCTCTTGATTTGAACGGTGTATATTCTGGATAGAAAGCCTTCAGAAACATTTCAAATTAACTTACTGTATATAGTGCATTCGTTTTCTAACGAGCTTCTTCAGACAATTGGCCACGCCATTTAGATATAAATAATATAAAGTGATGTGGATAGGAATATGGAACATTTTCAATCCACAATGTATCCGCATTTCTAACCAGTTTCTTGAGAGATAATTGCATGCCGGTTCCTTTTTATCCAAATGGTATCGAGTGAAGCGTACAGACTGAATAACGAGACTACAGGCTCTACATAGAAATATTTTCTATATATAAAGGATCTCCTTTTCTAACTGGGTTCTTTGAACAATTGGTCATGCCGTTGGCATACAAACGACATAAACAGAAGCTAAAATGGGCCGCTGGACACGTACTGAAAGTCAGCACTTTATTGTTCCAACATTTAGTTGTGTGTCTGTAATTACAAGTCAGCGCGAGCGTTTGGTTTTGAAGATGGAATAGATCATGCCCACCACGTGACCAAACCGTCTCGGCACCTTTTAGAAGAGCGCGAAAGAACACCTCGATGCCACTGGAAAAAATATCTCAAACTCTAGCAGCGTGTCTTACTGCATTAATATCTTCATTTTTATACCTTGAACGTTTTGATGAGAAAGGACAATATATAAGGCGCTTCCCATAGAGCAAAAAAAAAAAAAAAACGTAATAGAATAGACCTGAACTAACCAAATTTCTTTTTTTGAAACACAGTCCATAATTCATGTTCACTGTCCGTCATTCATGCACACTGCTCTCAGCGAATACTGGAGTCGTCCTTGTTGATACTTTCGCTCCCACGACAAACGCAACACATCACAATTCACCGTATTCCCGTCGACTCCGGAATTCCGCTGTCATTTTATGATTTTCAATGATGACTACGTCGCAGAAGCAGGAATACTGCTGTCCAGAGTGTTTTGCTAAAAATTACTTTGCATGGGAGCATACTTGATATTGTAGTGTCTTAGTGTTGAGCCTAATTCTACTTTAATTCTTCCAACTGAAAACCAAACAGTGTTTAGATAGATGAATCGATCCGGGTTGTCCTTCCTGTAGCTGTGCGTCGACGTTGAACTACTTCCACCACCGATATCTCACGAACGGTCTAAAAATCTCACCCACGATGGGGGCACACCTTCACGTTTCTCTTTTTCGCGGATTTTCCCCTCACCTTTTCTTGAAGCTTCCTTTGTGCGTTGATGACTAATAATAGCAGGGCTGAACCCGAACGCTAAGCGGGGCAGAAAAGGGAACGATAAGGTTAAGGAAAGAAAATCAGGTTCTATACAAAGCTGACAGTTCATTGAATTCCACGCTTGCTGGGCCAATAGACCGCTGGCCTTGCTATGCACAGGCATGTCATGCGTGTGCGTCGTAAAGAGATGAGCACCAATCGCACTCACGTGGTGCCAAGCGCATGTGCTATTGGTCTGTAGTCTATGTAACTTTCGCTTCAGCAACAGTTAGACGAAAAGCTGAAGTGTGCGTTGACTTCCTAAGCCTGGGGTATGAACAAGAGAGCCCTGTGTTGAAGAAGGTCCAAAAAGGGAGCGCTCTCATGACACTCTAGGTTTACTTGACTTCATTTTATGGGCAGAACAGTTAATTTACCGTGTAACTCTGGTATTTTTTTTAAATTTCCAACATTGTTTTATTTTTTTTTTATTTTGACGGCGTATGTACTTGATTCTTCTTTAAAAAAATAATACGATCACATGCTAAAACTGTGCTGCGTTTCACCGTTGTGTGTGGTATAAAAAATTACAACAGCCCTTGCATTTGTACGAGAGGATTTTAGCTTGGCGTACGCTGGTGATTACGAAACTTGCAGGCATAAGTACAATTATGATTGAAAGCTCCCACACAAGCACCCACTAGCAAAAGCTGTTCGTTGCGCTCTCTAACCTAAAGCTCACGGCTGTAAAGCGAACTTCTTTCACAGTCCTGATATCTGTCATCTCGCATTAATCACTATTGGCATTTCCCGTTGTAGCATAAATACTGTAAACGACGGAATTTTCGCGTGGACCTAATTTTCGAGAACCGTCTCCGATTCGTGAACAATGGGTCCCGCGAACAATTCGGGAAAAATTTCATCACCTTGAAAGCGACATTGAGACACCGGGGAAACACGCGTCCAAAAAGCATAACGATATCATTATACGCGATATGTGAATATGATATGGAAAGTATCCTAAAGTAAATAACGCCATAAGCCGGAATTCAGCTCATTTCAAGAAGTTTATTTGGTACCTTCAGACAATTCCTGCCAGAGTATAGCCGATTCGGATCGTGTCTCTGCGGTTCTCGAGATCCGCATACACTTCAATCAGCCATGCTGCGTGAACGGGCTTCATAACACTTGCTCGCAAGTCGATCTTAACGTGTACACATCCGGCATACCCTTTGTCGCTGGCCTTCCATGCAGAGTGTGTGACCTCGAAAAGTGTACCCAAGAAAGGTTAAGGGGTGTGTGACCCAGTTAGTTTGGACCCTTAACTTATTTACACACACTGGTTTGACCCCATTGCCCTTGGCGGTTGTCCTTTCATGCAGAGTGTGTGACCCCGAAAAGTGAACTCTAGAAAGGTTCACATCGAAGAAACCCGATGTGAACACTAACCTAGCCTTTGTCGGCGTCTCGAAGCTGCGGGTAACGGCAGTGACTTCCGGATTATTAGTCACACAAGCTACCGCCGTCTTCCCTTTCCTAGATTTTGACTGATTGACTGAAGCCGCAGAATCCTAGAAAAATGAAAAGACAACCGGGCCGGAAGGGTCTGGTGTCAGTCTGGATTCGCGAAAGTTAGAACCCGCGAATAATTTTAATTTTTCAACTTTGGCCCAATTCGCCAAAATTTGAGCCCTCGAAAATTCCGTCATATACAGTATTTGTTTTATTCTATCCTACTCAAAACCAGCTCAGAGTAAAACCTCCTCTATAAAATATATATTTTTTCCCAACCGTGATAATCACGCACTTTGTTGATTTGTAACGCTACGGCTGTACATTGGAGCATTCTATTTTTGATTCTGCATTTTGCGGTAACACTTTGTACTCAATCCCCTATCGCCTGAGGTTATTCGAATACATAAATGCTGTTATATTTCGGTAATCAATCGTTCGGTTGGTGTTTCGAGAACGCTTGAGGACAAATAGAAGGCAGAGAAAAGAGGAACTCAATTATACGACACACAAGGTCGAGTTAGGGGTGAGTGTTTTGGACAGTCTTTTTTTTTTATATTCCTGGTTTAATTGACTTTAAAATATTATATAATAGTGATACAATTGTAAGCGACTACATTTTTACAGTTTTTTTTTGTTTGTTTCAACAAATGCTATACAAAATATGTCCAATCAAGTTGATAAGTAGTATATTGAAAACGCGCAATAAAAATCTATTCAATTTCTATATATATTTTAGCCTGTCGAGTCTATTGACTTCAATATCAAAGACAATATAGATTGTATGCTTTCTGTTATAGAAAAAAAGTATATTGAAAACGAATGAGAGAAAATCTATCTAATCACGATAGATGTTTTAGGGACTTCAAGCTAAAGCTCTCTGTGTTAACAAAGATATATTAAGTCTGCCCAACCACGTTTAGAAAAAGTAGAATGAAATTTGTCGATAAAAGAAAATTCAGTCTGACTTAATGTTTTTAACGACTCGGGTATTAACCACGTGTCTGAAAGAGCTCTACAAACATTTTGATACAAATCGATTGACATAAAGTGGGCCGGATAGAAAGTCCCAATATCGATAAGAAGTTGCTAGAATCTCTATAGACTGCGAATATTTTTTTTTCTACACAAGGGTGAGGATTTGTATTAACCACCTATTCAGTGGGGCTCACGTGAATGCATGCTTTTCTTCATACAGAAAGACGATTCTCATTTGTGTCCTTATTTATTTTGGTGGGACGCACTTCCGAAACGATTTACTGACTGACTTAAGTTTTTCGATGAGACGCATCAGTCTTTGGTTTATATTTAGGCCGTTTTTAGTGCGCGCCTTTTACCCTAAATGCCCGCTAATTCACAAACTTGCGCTTCACAACGACCGAATGAGACTAGACCGGTTTCTAAGCCTCTTGTGTCGGCTTACGACCGACTGCGCAGCCGGTCGTATGGCGTCACGAGAGGCATAAGAAGCGGTCTTGTCTCATTCGGTCGTTATGAAGCGCAAATGTGTGAACGGGTCTTAAAACGTTCGGCGCATACGCTGCGAGTACGGTGCATACACTACGAGTACGGTTACAGCGTCCAAAAAAAGTGGTCCCTCGTCAATTTCCGCCTTATGACGTCATAGAAGTGTCGTGCTCTTGCCGGCCGCGATCCTAGCGGTGTCCTAGCACCCAGAGGTAGTTATACCCATAGAGTTATTATAATGTACGCTACAGGTTCAAGTGGTGCTACTGTGCTGACGTAAATTGAAGCACAGCAACCAATCGAAAATTGACTTCCGTTAATGCATTTCTATGGGACAAAGTGAGTGCATTTTCTATCTCCGCTCGATCATAAGAGCAAATATCTCATATCATTCGTACGTACTAGGTGGCTTGGAACATTTCTCAGTCAGGCCGACGAACGAATTGGTCAGTTAGGGCGTTTTTCTTTTTCGAATTCGTCGCATTAAAAACGGTGCTAAAACGGCTACGTATGTGTATTTATGTGCGCTGTCGGACACTGTTAGCGTGATCTCGGCGTCGGCGATTTTCAGCATGGGGCATATACATGTCAAACGAACGAAGGACATCTGGAAGATCAAGAGCGGCGGCAAGAACTAGGCAGTAACACTGGATCAGTAACTCGGAGTGCATGTACGATCAAAATAAATTGAAGGCCACGTAATCTATTCCGATTTTAAATAAGTACTGCTTCATTCTTTCTGTCCTGAGCGAAGCTGCTTTTTCTATGTTCAATATATCACTCACGCGCTCGATATCTTTGAAAACAAGTGCGCGATAAAAGCTGCCCAGCAGAGAAAACAATACGAAGAGACACCTTTCATAGCCCCCGGACTTTATTCTCTACGTTTTGAAGGTTTTTATCCGCTCATGCACGAAGGGATCATTTTCATATACTGACCGGACTGGCATATTATCAATATACAAGCGTCACCGGAATGCTGGCGAGCCTTGAATACACTCTATATTCGTTTCGGTTGTAATTTTGCTTTGAATCGTCGCTTGTTTTTCCACACCTGCTGCGAAACACACGTTTGAGACTGAAATGTAGCGAAGTTAAATATCGTTCACTGATGAAGAAAAATGCGCTAACTAAAGCAATTACACTTTTAGCGGTAATCAAGGTACACGCTATTCGGTACGACCCAAATAACCAAAGTGTTCCATGTTATTTTCCGGCGAAGAGACAAAATGCACGCGCCTTTTCCCATAGGAATGCACAGGAGCACCGCAAAAGTAGACTGGTTGCTGTCTGCTTCAATTTGCGTCACGGAAGTCGCATAGACACTAGCGCCAGTTGAACCTCTAGCATACATTATAATAACTCTATGGCTGTAGCGGACGCCTGTTCTGCTGCTGGTCGCTCCTCCAGCTTGACAGCCCACGCAAGCCTATAGGCAGTCAGGACCTGGGACGCCGCGACAACAGCGACGCTCGCGTTTGCTCGCGCTTTTTTTTTTTTGCCGGAACTTTTACGATTAACCACCAGGATCGCCACATCCGACAGCGTGACACTCTGACTTTCGTGACGTCATTTCGTCCATTTCGGGACCACTTTCGTCGCATGGGCGGAATGGAACGCTCATCACACCTCTCTTAGACGCGTTCCAGGCACAGCAGACGAACTCATTGTCGAACTTTGCGATAAAGTTAGAAAAACTCGAACCTGGGCGGTTTTGCGACATCCCTGGTCTCGAAGTTCTTCCGGCAATTTCGGCGCACGCGGATTCGAGATCCCTCTTGCTCCTAAACGCTGGCTCACACTCTTGTCTTTGCTTGCCACCTAGTGTGGTGTACAGTTTCGTGCTCCCCGTGATCGCTTATTACAAGTAGAGAGCCTCGAGTAAGAGTGTGTTCAACTGCTCGCCCGGGGTACGTGTCTATGAACGCCATGGAATCGCAAAAACAAACAACAAAAACAATTGCCGTGGGTCTATGGGGCTACAGTTGGTTTTTCAACATAACCCCGGTTATAAACAGCGCTGGTGATGCTTGAATATTTCATGCGAAGAATAAAAATAAGAGTTTTCTTTATTCACCATTTTTTTCCGAGAGGATAAGTATTCATTAAACGCGAAAAAAGGTATAATCCGCCATCTCTAACGCTGCCATCATATTGCAAACGCTCTCCATGGTTTGAGTTGAACAAACATATTTCAGGCTTTCTAATTACAAATGAACCAACTGGCGCCAGTTATTTTAATGGTCCTGAAACACTTGCCATGTATTTCTTTTTTACGTATCAATTTTTGATTTTGAACATAAAAAAAAAAATAACTTCTGACGATGTTGTAAAAGGCCTATCTTTATATAGTACGTACATATCCCGCAAATTTCGCGAAACCTTCATTCTAATTAAATGCAGTTCCGGGGCTACCTCATAGATGGCGCCAGCGTGCCAGTGTTTTCTCGCCGTAAAGCGATCATATGGACTAGAGCACAAGGCTGGACAACGCACTCGATTGCCATCAAAAGCAAGTGTGTGAAGCGAACCAGTCTTAGCCAGTGGCCGTGTAGAACGAGGCTTATGACAATAATTTATTTCGCTTATAATAGCGAATGAAATTTTTTTTAACGTGAAACGTTCTTTGTCAAGTTGATACGAATTTCGTGAAGCCGCATTTTGTGAAGCCGTGGCCTGTGACGTCACATGCCACTCATGTCACACGACTCCTACAGAGATTTAATCACCCTGCTATATTTAGCTTGAAAATTTACGTCACATGATTTCAACGCCAACTCAGTTTCTCCGCTATATTTAGCGGTGAAAATTATGTGACACGACGTCATGTCATGTGACCTATACACGAATTCAGTTGCCCCGCTAAATTTAGCGGCAAAATTGACGTCACGTGACCTACGCATAGATTCAGTTTACCTGGTAAATTTAGCGGGAAAATTTACACGTGACAGGCCGCAGCCCGTCATTCCCCAAACTCTGTGGACACAGGCTCAGAGAATCGCTGAACGTTTGTGATACAAGAGCGTTTCAGGAACCCAGCACAATTGCCTAACAGTTTGTGATACATTTTTTTTTCTTTTTCTTTTCGCGTGACGAAATTACGGTTATATAGTTCTCGACATGCGAGCGATGATTGATGAAGAAACGATTCTTCCTGTATGTGGTCAAACCCTCGAGTTGGCAGGCTATCAAACCCAAACTGGCTGTTGGGTGGAGTCATTCGAGCGCAACAGGAGCGTCCGGGTGGACGTCAAATTACTTGGTTGCAAAACTCTTGAGGGTGAAAGCACCAACAGGAAGGGAGGGAAGCTGGCGAGCCACAATAAGTCACTCGCGTTGGGTCGCCTTTTTTCTTCAGAGTTACAGATACTCTCCCCAGCCGCCACCGTGGCTCCGAGGCAAGGAACCGGCCTACGGATCCTCAGGTGGTGGGCTCGAATCCCGGTCGAGGTGCCCGCGATCTGACGGAGGCTTATCGCGGAGAAGGAGGCTTCGGTTCCACGTCAAAAAATCCCAAGGTGGTGTAAATTAATCTTGAGGCCTCACTGGGCCGTGCCAGGTTCCCACCGTTGGTTTGGCCCCCAAATTTGACTTTTGATAGACACACTCCCTTGTTCTTCCTATCGTGGAAATAGCCGCGCGTCCCATCTTAAAGGGGTAGTGAAACGAAATTGTAGCGCCGACCTTGTTGCATAAATATGGGCTAGGGACAGGCACCACCTCGGAAATATAAATATTGCGCTGTAAAACACAGGAGAACTAATTTTAAACATAATTAAACGATTTCAAATTCTCATCTGGTGGATGGGGGGAAGTTCTCGTGACATCACTTGTGGCATAATAGCAGCGCCGTTTTGCGGCAATACGGCGTGCCGGCAGAATTCGCCTAGGCCTGAACGCGTTTGCAAAGCCTTGGCGGAGAAAGCCAAAGCGTAGTTGGCCACAGTGAGCTCGTTCTCGTTGCGGCTCTTTGCACGACACCGCCCGAGCATGCTTCTGGCACGGCCGGTATTAGTTGCTGCGAGTCGCGCGCTGCGAGCCGTCGTTAAAAAGGATATGTTTGAACTACGAGGGTGTCAGCAAGAGCCACGCAAATACCTGTTCACACTCGGAGCGGACACGCGCGTTTGATCGAAGTGCTGGATTCGCTCTGTTAGACCGCCTTTCGGTAAGCGCTTCTGGACCGATCTTTTACGATTGCAACTCGATACTGACATGACACTCGGCAAAGAAAGGTTAGACCGACATCGCGTAGCTCCCACGAACTGCTATAGCTCGACAGTGACGTAGCGTCGAGTCAGAATAAAAATGGCATACTAATAACAGAGTGTACATACCGAGTTGCGAAGGTAATCCGTATGGCGTTTATTTGAGCTCTATATCACGCAAAACAAGGAGATAGAATCAATGAGAGTCCCTTTTCGACGACAGCGTTCGTCACCGCTGTCTCGGAAAACAAGGAGATCGAGATGACAAGGGGAAAATATTGACCTCTGAAATTTAGTTCAGGGATCAAACTACTCATCCGGTAAGGGTCCAGAAGGGTCGCGCGGGCATATTCCATTCAGCAGGCCAGCCGGTCATGGACAGACGGTCTTGGCCAAGGACCGCCGGAGCAACGGTGCGCAGAGTCGATGTTGCTGCTAGGCCTACTATATTCTGCCGAGCTCGCTCGGTCGGCAGAATCGTGGCCGTTGTAGCTCTTCTCGTGTGTTTGTGGATCCTGCGTTCTTGATCGTCGTGGTCTGTTTTAAGTACTCGTTCCTTTTTTCTTGCTGGTTGAAGTCGGGACGCACGGGAAGAGCACGAAGAAAAATAAATGTCCGTTGGTGGCCGACACCAAGTAACTGAGCGACGCTGTCGGCCTTGTTGATTTGATCGTAAAAAGTGCGTAAGATAGCTTCGGAGCTGTCGTAGGATTCTGTCGTAACCTGCGCAAAGGTTACGACAATTTTGTTTCGAGAGTACGGGTTTTCTCTCAAATTTGTCGTACGTACTTTTTTCGTCGTGAGTTCGCTTTTAGAATCCGGCCTCAGAGCTGGTTTTGTCAGTGCTGCCGTGGTTGCCGACTTGCCGTGGTGCAGCGTGCGTGCAGCCCTTGCACATCTCAAACGGCCACGTTGTCACAGGTCGTGAATCGTCGACGCGCCACTAAGTGGCAACGCTCGTAACCACAACATTCACGCCGTAGCCTTTCCCGTCTGGCACAAGTGACGTCACGAATGCGCCCAATATCCCAAGACGCATCGCGCTCTCCGATGGCCGATTTTCGAGCGCGCGCCCAATCGGGCCTATTAGGGTGAAAAATATAGCCATCCGTTCAAAATACAAACGCGCGATTATGATTTATGAATATCATTGATCATAATGAACCTATTTCTGACCATAATAGGTGTATTCCAAGTTTCGCTTCAGTATCCCTTTAAAGTATGCCCATTTTTCTTCGTGTGGAAAAAGGACAACCTATACGTTCCTACGTGGAACTTGTACAGCCGTTATGACGGGTGGTCGCGACCTCCAGCGAAATTTCCGACTTAATTCTTATAGCGTTTAACGAAGGTAATATATATATATATATATATATATACACCGGAAGGTTTTTAAAGCGATAGGCCTACATAACAACCCTCACGGAATTTGTTTGGTCGTGATGATGTCGGGCGCTTGGTAGTAAGGTCATGGGAGGAAGTGTGAGGTACTGAGCAGAGCTGTTGGTTTGGCATCATAACTCGCGCGGAAGGGAGAGGGGGTAAACGTTGCGCTCACTCTCCCCTTTCCTCTCTAGGAACTGGGTATTACATTTCCTTTCAGTTCAAGTCCAGACGCAGCCGACGCCACGAGCAGACACATGGGACCCATCAAACAGCCTCCAAAACGCACCGTCGTGGTGTTCGTCCTGTTCTAGCAAAGCTGAGCCAATCATAAAGAGAAAAGGCCCAGTGGCTTGCGCTTTTGACGCTTGATTGATACCTGTAGCTCGTGGCGTCGGCTGCGTAACCCAGTTGGCCGGAAAGCGTTTCACGGTCATATAGTATGCGCGGCGACATTTCCAAGAAAATTATACATTCGCGATTTCTGTGACAGATTGTATATCATTCCAATTACAAGTGCAACTGGTTAAATAGTCCACTAAGAGCTACCGTAGCTCTTCAGCTTTTTCGGAATGACTTATATATTTGAGACTCCTGTTCTTCCTCTCCTCCATCGCCGTCTTTTCCCTAGCCTCAGGGTTGTAGTTTATCAAGTTTATCCAGGCTATTTCCTTTTACAAATTCTGTTTCGCAAAAGTAAGTGTCAGTCGGGGTAGGATGTGCATTTGTTCCTAGTAGAGAAATACCCATCAGATATGTCTGGTGGGTTCAGACGTGCACCCCATACAAGCATAATTATGTATTCGCTGATATGTCTTTGGGTATGTGTATGTGTAACGGTCCCCCGGCTAAGATCAAATACCCATTATTCTCAGATGTAGAAGCCCGTGATCGCTGCTGCCATGGAGTTTCAGTTCTTTTAATGAACGGAATAAAATAAAAATTTATTTAAACAGAGTAAGTATTATATGAAAGTAAAAGTAAAATTTGAAGCCTGTCTAGCGTATATATGTGTTAATTATATATCTAAAAAGTCATTTCCTTTACATGTTGGTGACATATTAAACAATCACTTCTTTCTCACATAATGCCAGTAAAGCGATTCCTTTCGATCGGTCTTGAAAGGTTTTCATTTCAGTTGATAGAGATTCTGAAGAGATAAAAATGAGAAGATTCGTAAACTGAATTACTCGATTATGAATACATTACTTGAGTGCAATTAGCTTTTCCCGATAAAAAAAAGATTATATCTGATGACCAAATAAATTCCACTATATCATCGCAGCATGTCCAATAACGAAATAACATATTATAGTATATCATATCGCAGCAGTTTAAAAACCTCGTCTTGACTAAAACAGAACAACGTTGTTTCTCGACTTTCGTTTACGGGAGACAAATATGCGTTATAGTTTGCGCTGAAAAAAAAATCATTACATGATTTGAGGAGTTGTTTGTGGCTGTAGCTTCCGTGGTTTCAGAACTTCACTGCTTTAGTAAAGATAATACTGCACACAAGGCTGAAAGTGAATTTCAATTATGATGGAATGCATAACAGGCAATGATTCCTTCGTCAATAGGTAGGTTACAGAACTCGAAGAGGAGCATCAGTGGGAATTCACAGGAAGTAAAGGGTGCTATGCTTAACATTAAATATAAAACTTTAGATAAAAAAATGAGCGGAAAACTGTAGAAGGTATACGGGCTGTATTACCTATCCGGATCCTTGTCACAGGGAGAAACGAATAACAGGGTAAGCACCACAAAGAACTGACCAAAAACCAAGATAGAAGTACCAGAATAATTAAAACCACACTCTATGGTCCACTGGAAAATCAGACTAACCGAAAACTGAAAATAAGTTTCATGTTAATTTTTTTTTTAGTACATACGTGCATGGCATTTTATTTCGCGAGGCCTTAAAAGTTAGCAGTGATCCTTTATTTACCATATCAATACGGCTTTCCCTGAGAGTCAATCTACAATTTCATCCCTTATCATTCAAAAACGGGCTTAACTTTTTCGCACTAACAAAAAGCGAGGTTTTATGTAGGTCCGTTTTGCAGTTTCCTCGAACAAAAACAAAACAAGGGACTTCCTTTTGTTTTGGCATTACTTCGGATTTTATTACCCCTGCACAAAATATGATTTCATATTCTTCGTATTTCGAGAATGCTTTATAAAAGGGGAAAGAAACATGTGATGTCTCCTTCATCATTTTGTTTTGTATCGCTAGAAATAAGCGAAACGTTGAGCAGGGTGTCTTGCTCATTTGAGTTCAGTTGACTACACTCTAAAAATGCTAAGCGTATGCACAATTACGTATTCAAAAATAAATACGTTTATGTTGGTGCCATCGACGAAATATTGTTGAGAGGGTTTAATTTGCGTTTCTTTGTCGTGCTAGAAACTAAATTAACGACAACGCTGCTGAAATAAAATGCATCTCGCTCTGCAAAGAATGGCGAGCTTATATGTCTGAAGTGAAACTTTCCAAGGTCGCTCTTTGTTCTCACTCAGATGAAATTCTCGATGTCAGGCTGCTTAGTCCCACTAACAAAAAAAGTAACGCAAATGACAATGGAAGTCACAATCAAGCGCTCATCGCCTGCCGATAAAGCAATAATGATAATATTTTACTTTGGGTGTGTGTCCGTTATAAAACCCCATCAGCATGCATAAAAAGAGGGACGCGGAAAATGCTTTGTCGTGCCGCGTTTTATGTCTTTATGTAGTGCAAACCACTATAATTTTCTTCTAATGGAGGCCGAGAAAAAGGATAATTCTTTTACACCGCTTGCTTCCGAAGAAAATTAAGTTTGTTTAGTGGTATATTTGAAAGAACAAACTAATATTATGCAGTGTGAGTACATATTCGATAAGCTTTAACAAAAGTGAAATCGTTACAACTGCACATGCAGACACTTAGGTAGGGTTCTATGGTCGGGGGCAGGGAGTGAAGTGGAAGTTCTTCCCACATTTTTTTTTTTAACAGAGCGATCGCTGTAGATGAAGTGGTCTCCTCTCCACCGTTGGCTCTGCTGAAGTGGAAAGAGGGAGGAAGCAGCCTTCACCTTATCCTTAGCCTATCACCGACTATAGAAGAATACATCAGCCTGCTAATCTCTCTCTTCAGTGAAGTATTACTACCGATCTGTCTTGCTCAAAAAGTGGTCGCGGCCACTCAGATTTGCTTTTTTAAAAGAAAAAAAGGAAGAAGAAAAAAAGACGAGGAACGTTTATTACCATCCACAATGTAGGAATGCTGAAACGCGGAACCAATGGCAGTATTGTTCGTCAAGTTCGCAACAAAAACTATTCCCATCTCTGTAAAAAAAACGGCAGAAATGCCCAAAGCTTAAGAATATCAGAACTACGTTCGAAATAAACAGTGAGCTTAAATGGTCTGAGCACTCCAGTGAAATGCAGTTAGACTGACTCTAGAATATGGTAGGTGGACGGGTAAATGTTTTCGGGCAAGATTGTTTTGACGGCATTTTTGTACGAAATATTTCAGCCTGTTCAACATTTATTTTGGTATATTAAACACGTCAAAACCCACGAGAATGCAGGTAAACAACGACAAAAACACTAAAAGGTTTCTATTGAGACCTGTTTGGTGTTTGTGTCCTTTTTCACCTGCAGTGTCAATGTTTTTTGTCATGTTAAATATACATAATCTCGTTTATGCACCTACATCCAGCTCATTTGTATATTAATTCAATATTTGAATAATGCAATAGGTACAATACTGTGAGGGCATTTCCCGTTGAGAAGGTCAGCAAAGAACAATGCAGCGGGTGTACAAAGCCCACTAAGAAAAGAAAAGCAATGCTCATGGGCGTCACGGCATCTGGTAGTGGCTCCGCATACCGCATTTGGTTTTCCAGGATGGACAGGTGACACAGATTCTGTGACAGCCCGCCTTCTAACACGTCTCTGTCTCCGATCGAAGGTTCACGGACCGTCAGTTCTGCCCATAGAGTTATGATAATGTACGCTAGAGGTTCAACTGGCGCTAGTGTGCTGCACCAAATTGAAGAAGACAGCAACGAATCGAAAATTAAATCCCGGTAATGCATTTCTACGGGAAAAAGCGAGTGCGTTTTCTCCGTGCGCTCGATTATTAGAGCAAATATCTTGAATAATTCGTACGAACTACGTAGATTGAAACATTTCTCAGTCACGCAGACGAAATAATTGATCCGTTACGGCGTTTTTATTTAAACTCTTGGCATTAAAATGGTGCTGAAACCGCTCTGTACATGTATTTATGTGCACTGTCGGACACTGTTAGCGCGAACACGGCGTCGGCGCTTTCTAGCATGGCGAATATACGTGCCAAACGAACGAAGGACATGTTAAAAACCAAGAGAGACCGCAAGAACTACGCAGTAGCACCGGATAAGTAACTCCTTGTGCATGTAAATCAAAATAAATCGAAAGCAACGTAATATACTAGTCCAATTGGCGAAAAAAATAAGTGCTGCTTTATTTTTTGTGCTCATGAATATTTACAATAATGCTTGTTCTGCGTTTGAAAAATCACCCGCACGCTCGAAATCTTTGCAAAAAGGGGGCAGCCAAAGAGCAGGTGCCCGATAAAAACTGCCCGACAAAGGAAATAATAAAAAGACAACCTTATCCCACATACTTCATTCTTTACTTTTGGTATGTTTTTCTAACCGATAGTAAATATTCACGATGGGGACATTTTAATATAGTCACAGGACGAACATATTTGCAGTATATGAGTACCACCAGAATGCTGGTGAAACTTGAATACACTCTACATTCCTTTCGATTGTTACTTTGCTTAGAATCATTGCTCGTTTTTACATACCTACCATAGAATTGAGGTGGGGTTCCGGAATTTAGCGAAGTTTTACACCGTCCGGTGCTAAAGAAAATCCTCTAGCTAAAGCAGTTACATTTTTACATTGTTAATCAAAGTGCATACTACTCGGTACGACCAAAATAACAAAAATGTTCCATGTTACTTTCCGGCGAAAAGACAAAATACACGCGCGTTTTCCCGCAGAAATGCACAGGAGCACCGCAAAAGTAGACTGCTTGCTGTCTGCTTCTATTTGCCTCCCGGAAGTCGCATAGACACTAGCACTAGTTGAACCTCTAGCGTACATTATAATAACTTTATGGATGTGCCTATTTTCGTTCTTTTCGTGTTTTGCGAGAAGTGGTTCGTATCGCGCTTTCGCTACTCTGGTAACCGATTCTTGCACTCTTCCCGGGTCGGATGTCATCAATAGAAATAGGCTAATTTAGGAATTAGAAGTTTGGACCATGGCAATCTAAATTTGCTGGGAAAGTTTCTTTGTACATTACCAGAAGACGGAGCCAACGAAATGGCTATTACTCATTACTGATTGCTAAAAAAATAGATTGATATAACGTTTTCGAGTTAGATCTGCGTATTAGTTATTATGCCAAAAGTAAAACAATTCTTAAAAGTCGCAAAAAAACACGAAACTTTGAATTAAAAAATAATGGTTCTGAGGAATCATTACGAGTCAATTTGTTGATTTCACTTGGGTTCTCGCGCATGTCTCGCAAACTTGAAGCCATGCAGTCTCGTCCATTGCGATTCATCATTACTGTCAAATCACAGGAACAACCTTGCATGCGAAGTGTGTAGCTGCCAACCACTAACGGCCTAACGGGGATCTTACTGTAACACTGCTTAATGGGAAGTAGCGTTTTATTTTGTGACCAGGCATTTGATGCTGCACCCTGGCTCGTGTTCGGAGGTCTTCTATTTAAAACACTTTGTTTAAAATGGACCTGGGCTATGTACGGCACGCCGGTCAATACAAAAACCATAGAGCTTATGCTGGAGGCTAAATAACATAAATCGATTCTGTTACGTCGTTTAGCTTTGAGTTACTATTGCGTTTTATTTTACGTATTCTATTAACGATAAGAAATATCTGCCCAATTAAAAAAAAATTAACATCGTGTACAAAGTTCATTTCTGGCTTGTTCGTAGCATCCTTATCACTACCTGAAGGAATTTAAAGTCCTCCACTTCTGAATGTAAAGCGGTCCATCCTAAATTATAGTTATGAGGTAACTTTCACAGTTCATCAACAAGCGAAGAAGAACAGCGCCTAGTTAGGGAGCTATAGGCATTAAAAAAGTAGAAACCATTTGGGAGTCCTTAGCTGGTGATTGAGCAGCTGTAATGGAGGGCGGGGACGTTGCTGCAATACTATTCATTGGTTGTCCAGTTATAATGAGACGTTCTGAGTTACTACGCCCAGTCATTCGTAAGCTGTCGTGCTTTCGGGCGAATTATTTCGGGTAATAATATGGCTTGCCACGAGGGTAATGAACTTCCTCTCCTGCACGCCATTTGCGAGTTCAAGGCAGCGAGAGATAGCATGCCCGCTGAGTTTCCCAACCGAGGCCCAATGAGACCATCATAAGCGCCACTAACTGGGCAAACTAACATTTCTCGGTTCTTTTGGGGAAGGTTACCTCATCTCGTGCACGGAGCAGTCCTGTGGGAGCACCTTTCTAAAAGACGGGCTTGCGAAACGGTAGAAACACACAGGTATGCTCCTTTTCAGCTTTCAACGGACTTCGGCGGACACCACGAGCCATTGGGGTAAATTCAATACCGCGTAAACGTCACACGAACTCTTGTGAAGGGATAGTCACGTGATGTGTTCACAGCGCTGGACTGGCCTGAATGACTCGTAGTACCCGCTGCGGTTCATAGCAAGGTGAGACGGACCGCATAGCTCGGCGAATAAAGACGCATCGGTGGACTTCTAAAGGCGTATACCTCCCCAGAGATGAAGCAGCATTTATGCCGTTTCTCCGTCTCAAGGGGCGGGATAAGTGTCTTAGACGGCGACGTTTATCGCGTCGGAGTGCACTTAACCACGCAAACACTTGTCCTCGAAGTTTGCTTTTATTTGTTTTTCAGTTTTTCAGTTTCAGTTTAATTTGCGCGACAGTTTGGTGAGGGTTAGAGTGTGGGTGGCTCAAAAATAGCGGGGCTCCAAGATTTAAGCCCCTAGGAAAAGCAGCCAGCAGTCTCAGCCGGTCGAAATGAATGCTGGGGCTTACTAAAAAAAATGCAGGCTCGAAGTGTTCGTAAATTCCATTGTCGGAAATGGGTAAACGAGCTCTTAACTTTCGGCACGGACACAGACGGTATAATTAAAAATTGCAGTTCCGCATTTGAATTTATATCATGCTATACATTCACAATAAAGTTAACATTGAATATAACAAAACTAATATTCGAACAAGATCAAAATGGATACACGAACACTCTCTACTGTCTTTGATCTAACAAAAGTTAACTCAATCGTAATCGACAAAAAATTACATGGCGCCTGTCTGTCGTTTATACGCTAATCACATTTGACCTGAGCCGAACTCACCTGCCTCAGTTGAACTGGTTTGACCACACTGGAAATCGCGGTGTGCGGCAAAATCGCCACCATTAGAGGTTCAACTACCGTCCTGGGACGACTGCTGGAGGCATCTATAGTCTCCGTCAACTTAAGTACGGCGCGTGGCGACTCCCAATCATTTGTTTATTCCTTCGCAGCCAATTAGATTGAGGCATTATCCGATAAAAATGTTTAAGAACCAATCACACAGCTAGAAGCCTGAGCGTAATGGGCCACACCCTGCGTTCCTTATGCTCTAAGAGACTATGCAAAGCCAAGTTGTCTGCTTCTTGCACAGGGGTGGCGATGACGTCAGAACGACGCCGAATCTCGATTCGTATTGAGTGGAAGGATAGTGTATTGACCTCAGTGCTTGATGATTGAGGTCTACCGACTATTTTTGTTTTTTTTAATCAGCCCATAAGAGCTTGGCGTTCTGACATCATCGCAGCCTCTGTGCACGGAGCAGATGACCTTGTGCTCCTCATAGATTCACCTACCGCCCTGGAACGCTGTGTAGTCAAAATTCACTTGCTTGGTCATCGCGTAACTTTTTCTTTTGCCTAATTTTGTACAAAACAGCGGCGACAAGAACTCTGTAAATTGATTCTAGTTGAAGCAGAAAACACTAGTACATGTGCGGAAGTGTGTATATTAAATATCTGTTTGAATCAGAATGTGTAGTACAGTATGCTTAAATCAAAATGTTTTGAAGTGAAGAAAGCTACAAGAAAGATTGACAGAAAACGCGAGGTCATCGTTTCGTGCCTACATCGAATCTCCCACAACCTGAAGAAAGTAGGAGGGAGGTACGGCATACCAGTAGTCTTCTCGTCGCCTTAAAAATTGAGCCAAGTGTGTTCTAGGGTTGGTGACGGGGATAGTCGCCAAAAAGCCATATGCACTACAGCGCACCGAAAACGGTACGTGACGTATGTTTTGTCTGTTGTTTACAAAATCTTCTTATGTTGTAATAAGCTTCATATGGGCCAGACGGGAGGTGTCTCAATGACAAGCTCATAGAGCATTCCTATTCACTGGGGGCTATTCTTAGGGGGCATATTTGGCAACACATTTCAGTAGATGCGAGCGTGGGACGAATTTCGGCAAAGTTGCTGTTCTGGCCAAACTCAGGGAAAAAACAAGAAAGATTATAGACGTATTTCTTTATTTCCGGTTTGGGGGATCTATTTGTCAGCACTCCGTCGGTGACATTGTCAGATCAAGGGGTTTGCTTTTTGCAAGCGAATTTGAAAGGTGTTTTTTGAGGTTATTCGGAACTTACGTTAGTGTTGTGCTTGATAGATGAGTAGGTGGTTGTTGTTGGTATCTGTTATCTGTTTTGCATGGGCTATTTTCTTTTAATCTTTTTCACTATTAAAACTTCAGTTGCGAGTACAGCATCGTCCTGTCGTGTTTGTTCCTTCGAGTCGTCTTCGTTTTTGAGCTGCTTTTCAGCATGAATAACGCATTCCGACTCACCCAAATCGCTACCTTAGTATAAGTACACGCTCTATGCGGAAAATGTAGGAGGCGTTTCGAAAAACGCGCGTAGCGCCATTCGCGGAGGAGCCCGCGTTCGACCCTGTGACGTGTTCAACCGGCGGGGTGCTTTTCCGCGTGGGAAGCTGCGGTGGCATAAGAGCGCACGGACGGAACTTGGGTTCTTCGAGCCGACAAGTTGAGAATGACTTTGCGTGAGGGTTGGGGAAGACCTGCAAACGCTCATGTAAGTGCTCTCCACTTCTTATATATCCCAGGAAATAAATGTAACATCTCCAATAAATCACTATGTATAGGCTGGCCTACAACGAGAAACCTTCCCGGCTTCTCGAAGGTGCAACCAATGCGCTTTTTAACTAATTACACGCGGCATTGATAAATTGAAATTAAACTACCCCGAATCCAATGAGTTAGGTTGGAGAATAAAAATTAAGATGACCTAAATCGCCGCACCAATTCCACTAGGACAACTTTTCCACTATAAGAAATCTATCACAAAAAAAAAAAAAAAGCTTTTTTGCGAAACTAATCATAGAAGTACGTTTTCGTTCTTGTTCTTGTTCTTGTCTTGTCTTGTTCTTGTTCTTGTCTGTAATGTGATGATGTCCATGGGAATTCACTTTCTATTCAGCAAGAAGACGTAAAAAAAAATACGGTGCTCGTATGCTTTCATCGCAGAGGTGTGCTTTGTTTATATCCCTCGCTTTTTTGTCAGTTGTCCATGCAAGTAAATGAGAATGCGAAGGAAACAAACAACAAGTATGTGTGCGCGCACATACTCACAACCAACGAATTGAGTGACTGAGAAAGATGGACAGACATGGCAGATCCAGCTGTATACATGTCAAGTGTATCCTACACAGACCAGTATATATACGTTTTGTCTTAGACGAGTTTTCCGTTTTTTTATGAGATTACACCGGATTGCGCACTTTAAACCAAAAAGAAGTTACCGACGTTGAACCACTAGCAAGCTATGTTCGAGTTCAAAGGACAACATTGTTGAATATTGTTTTTTTTTTTTTTTGCTTTTATTTTTGATGCAGCTCTTTGACCGATAAAACTTTGTTTGGAACCGGCCTCAGAAGCAAGGACAACAGTGGCACCACGTGCACGAAGCCGATAAAAAACAATTTGGCCGGAAAGAGTTGTTTTCGCCGGGTTTTCATATGAACTTCGAGTGATGCTTAGTTTGCTTTGCTACAGCATTAGAGAAAATAAAGCGTTCTCAATTACCTAACAAATCAAGGTCCTTTTATTCTAGTATGATATGGTTTATATCAAGAAATATGGTTTGAATTAAACTTCATTTCAGTAGAATGAAATTTACAGTGAATCTTTCGTTTACGTTGTTTTCAATGGTTGGGAGGATTAAAGAATCAGTTTACCGTGTTTAAAAAACAAAACTAGTGAAAACCAAACTGGACTTTCTTAGACAAAGCAATATATATATATATACTGTCGGAGTTACTAATTATATATATGTATATATCTGAACTACAATAAAAAAATATTTGTTTGATGTTTTAACTATAGTTTTTTTCTTTCTTGATTCGGCTGTATCAGATATCTTTCATTAATATTAACGAAATATCAGTTCCAGCATTTTCAGGAAGTAAAAACTGCGTGCGAGACTGATTCTAAAATATCATCGACATATACGATGCGGACAAAACGTTTTTGGGAGGGCATCCCTCCAAAGAAATTGGCACTGCATACCCGCGAGCAAGGAATGGTATTCCACTCCATCCCATTGGCGCTAAAATATACGGGTGCTACTGGCTCAAAAACAAACACAGCGGGCGAAGTGGAAGTGTAGATGATGCCAGCCGTGCCGATACATTGGCAGGCATGATCGGGAGATCAAACATTTTGTGTAGTGCGGCACGCGGGTCTATCGATGATTGCCGCTGCCACAAAAACAAACAAAGGCGAGTTGTAAAACTATGAAACTTTGTCCCTGTGAGACACGACGCATTACTATTGGTGCACTGAACGACGCAGCAGTTCATACTGTGCAACCAGCGTAACGGCACCGCGCTCCATCGTCAACGCGGACCATTGTACGTGGGCGGGTTGGTTTCACTGGGGTAGCTTACCTTCAGTAACGGCCGCACGGCGGCCCGCCGGTCACGTCGCTCGGAATGCATGTATGATTAGGAAACGTCTGTTTCACCTGCTGTTTTTGTTTTCGTAATGATTTATATTTTAAAGGGTAACTTTCTGCATATTTTAAGTTTGCATCCGCTACTGCTAAGAGGGTGGCATGATCCGCTTATGTACCACTGACGTGGAGTGTGCAACGTCAGTGGCATATAACATACGAATGAGTTGCGGGAAATCGTATGTGGGCCAAACGTGGCGTTGTATAAATGAAAGTGCCAGAGAACATGCCTGGTCAATGAAACAGTCCCCGTCGGGCAATCTTGCGGTGCACTGTAATAGGTGCCCATGTGGCCCGGAATTGGAGGAAACAACAGTTCTGGGCAGATAGGCAAACAAAACAGCGCAAGAAATACATGAGGCATTCCGCAGAAGAAAGCATGGGGAGAGTCTGTGTATTAGTGCGCCGTCACTGCACTTAACAGATAAAGAGTTTTTCTTTTTGAGCCAACACCCAGACAGACGGTATTAATAGTCCATGTTTGTTTCAATAAACCTTCACTTGTGAGTGCGCTTCGTCTTTGTCCCTTCTTCGTCCTAGTTTATTCGGCGCTTTCCGTCCGGAAATTTAGCGAAAATTTTCCGCTGAAAGGGAGGAGGAGAGGAGAGGAGGAGGGGAGGGTACGGAGGGAGAGCAGGGACATAGCCTCCCCTTCTCCCCCTCAAGGGCTGCGCTCTAATTCGACATTACAGGAAATTGTTAACGTCTTTCATGTTTTGGATACTTTATTTATAGTTCATCAGATTACTTTCAATCGTGGTTCGGCTATTTTCTTGTCTCAGGAGCCGGGTGCTAAAAATATAATAGTACCTGTAGTATTTTTTCCCAGGTACCTTAAAACACCTTTAACAGGTACGTGTGTGATCAGATTAAACTCCCCGCGTTTAGAGAGCATAACACAAAACACCAGTGAGGCCGCCATTTTCACATACATCTACTAGTCTTTTGCGCTGTGACCGACAGTCGCACGCCCATTATTTGTCCAATGCTATTCATGAAGCCGCAAAAAAAAAAAAATAATGAGTTGGTTGCGATTGTTTAACCTCTCAATGAATACCGAGGGGTCGAAGGAGCTTTACAACCGACTTTTTTTTTCTTTTTCTTTTCTAGAAACTGCACTATCTGTCCCCAAACTTTTTTTTTTTTTCATGCCCGAGGGAGACGCGTTACAACCTAAACAACCTAAACTTTCTTCGTAAGAAGATACTCTATGTTTTCAATTCCCGAACAAAACCCGTAACTCAGGTTCTTCAAAGTCACCGTTCACTTTCCGCGCCCCCGCCGCCACTAGGCGACTTCCGTCACATCGAACAAACAAGAGCGTGTGCTTGCTGTCCCGAAAGCAGAGATCCAGCACACGCTCATTTCGCAGAACCGGTCTCTGCATTTCCCCCTGCGTCGATGTCGTTCCGAGAGGGACTGCATAGATGTAATCTCCGTTAGGGATATATAAACAGTGAGCGGAGGAAATAAGATACATCGGGGTATCTACTGTCTCTGCTTTCGTTTGCCTCGGACCCGCTTCTCTCTTTCTCTCTCATACTATTTCCACCAGAAAATCGACGTTCGGGGACAATCTCCCAAATGGAAATGTGATTCGGGAAAGAAAGAAGGGAGAGGTGGTAAACGGCGTCGAGAATCGCTTCGCCCAACGTCGACGCGTTAACGCTGTTCGTTCGTCACCCTTGTGCTGGAGAAAGAGGTCGAGCATCAGCGAGCAGGATTCCCCCAATGATGCGCGCGCTCTTCGACGCTCATGCATCTCTGCGTAGGCCGTGACTGGTTCGCGGGAAAAGGGAGAGTGGAGAGAGGGGACGATGGAGATGGCAGCGAAGGACGCGGGGGAAAGCTAATGTGATGGCGTCGGGGGCTGTTGGAGGGATGGGTTAGGCGTGGCACACGATGGGCGCCGGTAGAGGGCTCGCGGCCTTGTAGGTGACGCGGGGGCCTCGGGATATTGCCTGCAATTACAGGGACACGGGAAGTTTGTGGGGGTATCGGACGACGGGAAAAAGAAAACGAAAGGCAAAAAGGTTAGGAAAAAAAAAGCGAACAAAATAAGAGCGCTTAGACTTACGGCGTACTTCAGAGCATCGCCTGCCAAACTTTTCAAAGCATCTCACTCGAGTGCAGTTCACGGTCTCCCATTGAACACGTTATTATAAATAAGTGCAGAGGCACAAAAAAAAAAAAGCACAGATAAGGACACAGGACTTAATAGAGAGGTAAATGTGTTTTCTTTGCCTCCACGGACAACGTTTACTTGTTTAAGCCTTTATTTGGAAGGAGTATACGCTCATAGTGAAGACGTATGCACGTGTATTGTGTTTTCTGCAATATAAATGCATTATATGCAATATTCGGAAGGGCATGCGCCGGAATGACCATTAGTATAGGAATATACGCCTTATCTTAAAATAGTCGCATCCACAGTGTTATGTTGGGGCGTCTCGGCCCCTATATAGAGGGAGACCACTTCAGTCGCTGGCTAAGTATGAACTGCTTTTCTTTCCACGATCTTCGTGCGGCCCAGCCTGCTCGCGTTGCGGGCGGCTCGGGTAACCCGATCCCCGGATGCCGCGGGGGCGGGACGGCGGCACTACGTGATCGCCCGAGTGGCGCCGTAGAGAGTTCCACAAAGCGGCGGAATGTTGTTCGTATTATACATAACACACAGTTTGCATATATCTTGAAGAGTCGCGGTCTGTGTATGAAAGTGCTGACGTTTGTGGCAGTTAAAAAAAAAGTCGTAAGTTTGCTTAAAACTCATTTCTCTTCACTGCCTTTTACGCCGCATGTATTAACCGCCCTCCTCCCCTCCCCCCCCCCCCCCCCCCCCCTAAAAAAAAATCTTAACACTGTTTTTGAGGGGAATTTGTCAGAAATAAAGCCTAGGACTTAGGTGCCTTCTAAAAAGAAGTGATATTCGCAGTTCACACAGAAAGTATAAAACACTGAAATGGATAAAGGACAGACGGTTCATTCAAAGAGCAACAACACGTTTATATGATTCCCATCGCGCTACGAACACCACTTTGGTCGCAGAAGGATTTAAAGAAAACGAGATTTTTTCTAGGAAAAATCTGGGACGAGAAATTCCAGCTCTTTGGTGGATAACGACAACGAAAGTTTGGAATCATAGTTTGCCCAGCATTCTTTATCATAAATGCTTCAATAGTTTCTCGGCCATACTTGCCTTTGTGTGAGTCAAGCAATGTAGGGCTTTTATAGCTAGGGCTGCAATCATGGCACGTGCGGGCCTGCACAACATTTGGGTGGTAAGAGTCAAATAACGCCTTGGTAACTTCTAAAACGCGTTTCCTAAGGCAAGCTCGTTCAGGGATATTCCCGTCTGGACGATGTATTGGCCGCCGAAACTCAGCGGAATAGAATATATTGACTTTTCTTGGCCTTTAACATACTTCTTGGAGTGCTCGATGGAACATTCTGGTTGGACCACTTTCATTATTCACACTGGCCACTCAACCGGTCACTCAACCGCATCCGCAAAACGGTTGCGAGCGCGGTTGCTTCAAGTCCCAATTCAAATTCACGCGCAGTTTTATTATTTATTTAGGAATAATGGGGGTTACAAAGTACAGTCAAAAAGCGCAACACCAGGTAATCCGTAAAATAGGAGAGGGAAACAGGGAAAATTAGGCAAAAATTGTAATAAAGCACAAAAACAAATGCAAGTACGTTGTAATAGCTCACAACAAAGTTGGGAGGGGTGGCGGTAGTGGGGAACAGGAAAATAAAACACAATGCAAAGAGTTACACATCAAACAAACGCTGAATTGACTCCAAAACATTGTGAGATATAAATATGTGATGAGGTAGGTTGTTCCATTCTGTTATGGTTCTGGGAATGAAGGAGTATTTAAATGCATTTGTTCGAGCGAATACTGGAGTTATTTTATGCGGATGGTCATGCCTTCTGCGCCTAGTCGAGGATGGGCGAAGAAAGGACGACGATTCAAGCCGGAGTTTTCTAAACCAGAGTAAACCAGAGTTGATAAAAAAATTTTTAGTCTAGCTAGCTTCCTTCGAGATTCAAGAGAGATGATGTTACTTTGAATTAAGGCAGCAGGTGAGTCATGCGGGTGGTAGCGATTAAACATAAAACGAGCTGCTTGCTTTTGAACATCTTCCAATATCTTGATATATTTTTTTGTGAATGGATCCCAGACTGTACAGGCGTATTCTAACTTCGTTCTTATCAATGTGTTATAGGCTGAAAGTTTCACATGAGAAGGCACGTGCTTAAGCTTGTGCCTTATCATACCTAGTTTTCGACGGGCAGCTGCAGAAACGTGTTCAATGTGTGAGGACCAAGATAAGTTGCTAGAAATTATTATACCAAGATATTTAAAGCTCGTCGTCCGAGAAATGTAGCTATCACCAATAAAGTATTCATACTGATGAGAGGACTTTTTGTTAGTGATGCGCATGTACAAGGACTTTTCTTGGTTAAGCTTCATCTCCCAACGATCGCACCAGCTAGAGACTGCATTAAGACTTTCGTTCAGAACAACCTGGTCCCTAGTAGAGTTAATATCCTTGAACAATAGACAGTCGTCCGCAAATAAACGAATACTTACGCTTTTATCTATACAAATTGATGATGAAAACGAGTGGATCCGCTTTGCGGTTGCAATTCGAACGCCAGTGTGATCGCAGCCTGAGTGTCCGGCAGCAATGGTCGCAGCTGCCTGGGTCCCTGTCCAAAACCTCCCAGTTAGAAGAAGGACAGGCGAAAGAAATAAGGGTGCTTAACTCCCTTGGCAAAGACACCGGACGCGCACTAATGCTGGGGGTAGCAATGCGGGTTCGTCGACCCACTCCGTATAAATCACGACTTTGATAGCATGCGCCACGCGAGATCGGAGAACTGAAAATCCGCTTTCGGTGCTCTGCAATTAGAGTAAATAAGGGGTCGCTAGTGAGAAGCGCTTTCCGCTGTGTTCCGAGATACATGATGCCGCCGAGTGCTTGCAACATCGTGCTCGTAGCTTCGGCACTCCAAGGGATTGTTTGTGCTTCATCTATCAGAACACAGTAAAGCAGGCAAGTCGGGCCGACATTTTTTTACGAGAGAGGGAACCGCGTGAACGGGAGATAAATGATAAATACATATTTTTAAATATCCTCAAATTAAAAGCGCCGAAATAGCCTTTTTGATAATACTCTGCGGACAGAAGTTGCGAAACCTGGAATGGCATTGACTGAAAGAGCGACCGCCACACATTTAATTGAAGAGATACGTCCTTGACAAAGTTATGAAAGAAGAAAAAAATAAAAAAATAAATCGGCGTATTTCTGCGAAAAATTCGCATTCCTTTGAACTCGGTAGACTCGGGTAGGAGAAGTTTGCATATTTTTTTATGTACTCAACTAGATATTTAGTTGTTATTGTTGGCGGTCTGCAAGTTGTTTGTTCAAGATTATGTAGCCCGATCTGTACCAACGTATATCTTGGTTGCCAGAATAGTTCGTTGAGCATTTCACGCGATGCTTGTGCACTGGAGTATTGCGTCATCTACGCTCGTTTTCTCTTCAAGAACCGTAGTAAAAAAAGTCCGGCTCCTCGCGGACTATTACTAATTACTCCCTTTGTGCGGGGAATTAACATATCTGCAGGTGAATCTTAGATTAAATATATGTTAACTTATCGAGATGTACACGTTTGAAACACCGAAAGTACCGTCCCCCGATCCAACTCTGCTTAGCGCAACGTATAAACAACGCGCAAAAAGTTTTCTTATGTTTGAGGTCACAACAGTATAATGTTGTCGAGCAATAGGCGCAAACTCGACAGGAATTTTCCGTCACAGTTTGACTTGGACTTCAATTTAACCGGCTTACTTCATGGGTTTAACACGAGTTTCAGTTAAACGCTGACCGAGCGTTCGATTATGCTGCGTCAGAAACAAACGAGTAATGTATGTTTGTTGCCCAGACAGCTGAAGCGAGGCGTTGAGAAAGTGACATATTGATCCCCTACAACCAAATACGCGCTATCAAACGCTTTTCTTTTCTTTCTTCTTTTTTTATTTTTTTTTTCATACACCGAGAAATTGAGGGAGAAAAAGAGACGAGAGCGCGCGGGGGACGTCAAAACACTGAGCTCTGTTTGGAAGAATGATTAGTGGGTAGACCTAAAGCTAGCCGCCTTTGTCTCCTCTGCAACTCGTCGAACGCGTTGGAACGCGAGAGTCAAACGACGGACGTCGGCGTTCCGCGTTCTAACGCGTTTAATGAGTGCAGTGGAGACAAAGGCAGCTAGCATTGAGGTCTACCCGCCCTCCTTCCAATTCCAGCCAATCGGAGCTCGGCGTTCTGACTGTATCGGCAATTGGCTAGCAACATCATCGTCTGCAGGTGCGCAGGCACCAGGCAGCACGCGCCAATAAATGGAACGTCGGCCTAGGGCTCGGGCGTCGAGACGTGTCAGCAATCATGCCTGTCTCCTCTTTGTGCTGATCTCCCACCGTTACATGGTGTCAGAAGTGGCTTGACAATCTTCCACTTTGAGGTGAGCGAAACGCGAGATTCGGCATGGCTGAGCTGAAGCCACCAGGAGGACTCCGGCTATCGGAAGACACGGCCGAGAACTGGAAACGCTTCAAGCAACGAATGGAACTGTACTTCATAGCCACAGCGACTAAGGAACCGAGAACGAAGCAGCAGAAGGCTGCGATTTTCCTCCATGTAGCCGGGCAGGAAGCGATAGACGTGTTCAATACATTCCAGTTGACAGCCGACGAAAAAGAAGACTACGATGTGCTAGTGCAGCAGTTCGAGGACTACTGTCTCCCGAGGGTCAACGAGACCTACGAGCGATACGTATTCAGGACCAGAGTGCAGGAGCCTGGGGAAGTCTTCGAGCTCTTCTTCCGTGACCTGCAGCTCAAGGCAAGGACTTGCAACTTCGGGGACTTGTCGGAATCGATGCTGCGCGACCAGATTGTTTACGCCACCGCCAGCAAGAAACTGCGGGAAAGACTCCTGCGTGAAAAAGACCTCACCCTGAGTAAGGCTGTAGATTTCAGCAAATCCGCAGAAATCTCGGAGCGCCAAAACAAGACATTCGAGCACGTGGAAGAAACCGTTGACCCCGTAGCTAGCAGAATGAAATGCACGTATTGCAGCTATGTTCACGAGCCCCGCTTGTGCCCAGCATTTGGTAAGGCATGCAAGAAATGCGGCAAAAAGAACCACTTTGCTAAAGTCTGCAATAGCGCAAAAAAGTCCGTGGACAACGTGATCAACCAAACAACGGGTTCTCGCACGGACACCGACGATTTTGACATTCTGTCAGTCAACGGAGGAAGAGGAAAAGAAAAGCGCGACTGGATGGTCACCGCGAAGATAGGCAGTCACGAAGCCCGTCTGAAAGTCGACACTGGAGCACAAGCAAATTTGCTGCCCCTGTCTATGTACAAAAGACTTCGTCTGTCAACGCCGCTCGAGCCGAGTTCCACAACCCTGCGGTCCTACGGCGGAGCGACGCTTGAACACATGGGAAAAGTGTGTCTCGACGTTCAGATACACGGACAAAGGGGTCGGTTGAACTTCTTTATTATGAAGAAAGGAAGGCAAGCCCTTCTTGGCCTTGAGGCCTGCGAGAAATTTGGCTTGGTCAACAGAGTTGATTCCATAGAAAACAAGAGTGACCTGGTGCAGCAATTGACAACTGAATTCCCAGGTTTGTTCAAGTGTCTGGGAAAAACCAAGACTGAATACAGGATGGTGCTCAAAGACGATGCACAACCGGTAGTAATACCGGCCCGACGTGTCCCTCATGCTCTCCGGGGCCCCTTGAAAGCAGAGCTTGACAGGATGGTTGCAGGCGGCATCATCGCGAAAGTTCAGGAGCCGACCGATTGGGTGAGCCCTTTGGTTGTGGTTAGAAAGAAAACGGGGAAGATTCGTGTTTGTATGGATCCTAAGCACGTAAATGCCGCCTTGAAAAGGTAACATTTTCAGTTGCCGCGAAGGGAAGACATTGAAGCAGAGCTAGCTGACGCAAAATATTTCAGCAAGCTAGATGCCAACAACGGGTTTCATCAAATCCCGCTTGACAATTACACATCCCAGATATGCACGTTCGCCACCCCCTTTGGCCGCTATCGTTATTTAAGGCTCCCTTTCGGCATCGCTTCTGCGCCTGAAGTTTTTCAGAAAACCATGAGCCAAATATTTGATGATCTTCCAGGCGTCAGAGTTTACATTGACGACATCCTGGTTTGGGGAACTTCACGCGAAGAACATGATTTGCGGCTAAGAGCAGCATTGAGGGCAGCCCAGTTAAGTGGCATCACTCTAAACGCTGAGAAATACACGTTTGGAGTAGATGAGATACGGTACTTAGGGGACAAGATCAGCCGGAGCGGAATCAAGCCGGACCCCGAGCTAGTACAATGTCTTCGCGAGATGCCACTGCCGACGTCCAAAAAGGAGGTTCAACGCCTGTTAGGAGCCGTAAACTACTTCGGCAAGTTCCTTCCTAATTTGTCACCAAAGACAGCCATGCTTAGAGACTTGATTAAGGAAGACTCACTATTCAAATGGAGCAATGTCCACACGCGTGAGTGGTGTTCACTTCAGCAAATGTTAACAGAAGGTCCAGTTCTAGCCATTTTTGATCCCTCAAAGCCAATTAAACTGTCAACGGATGCATCAAAAGGTGCTCCAGGAGCGGCTCTGCTTCAACAGCACGGAAACGAATGGCGTCCAGTAGGCTACGCGTCACGGGTGCTGACAGGCAGTGAGGGCAGGTACTCACAGATTGAAAAGGAAAATCTAGGCATAGTATTCGGATGCGAAAAATTCCACGACTTCGTGTATGGCCAATCCATCATGATCGAAACAGACCACCGCCCGTTACTAGCTATTGCACAAAAAGCTATTGGTGATATGCCACCACGGCTCCAGAGACTATTTTTGCGTCTAATGCGGTATGAATTTACGTTACAGTTCGTCCCAGGCAAGCAACTGATACTGGCGGATGCACTGTCTCGCATAAGGATCGGGAGCAGCGCTTCAACTACTGACGATGTCGACGTCCACGCAACAGGTGTTCTGTCCACCCTAGTGAGTGACAAGACCAAAGCACGTCTTGTCAAAGAAACAGCACAAGACAGTGAACTCCAAGACGTCATCCATGGCTTGATGAGAAAGGCGCCACTACAAGGCAAGTTTAAGCCGTTCCGGTCGGAGCTCTCCTTCATTGATGGTGTACTACTCAAGGGCTCCAAAGTAGTCATACCACGAAGCTTAAGACTAGAGATGTTACAGCGCGTGCATTGCAGGCACCTAGGACTGGGAAAATGTCAATCTCGCGCAAGACAATTAATGTTCTGGCCAGGAATGACCGCAGACATAACTGCGTGGATCAGCAAGTGTTCCACCTGCAAACACTTTACATATCGTCATCCCGATGAACCGCTGTTGCTCCGAGAGACGCCCAGGCAGCCCTGGGCAAGAGTTGGAGCAGACCTTTGTCATTTTGCGGGAAAAAACTATCTGGTCATCTATGACTCTTATTCAAAATTTCCGGAAGTTGCGGAACTGCAGGACACGACGTCAAGAACGGTCATCAGCACCATGGAAAGCATTTCCTCTAGACATGGAATACCCATTGAAGTATGCACGGATGGTGGACCACAGTTCGCGGCGCGGGACTTTTCAGATTTCGCTGCACGATTTGATTTCGTTCATGTGACCTCCAGTCCATACTTCCCCAGATCCAACGGCCTCGCCGAGAAAGGCGTTCAGGTTGTCAAGAGGCTCCTAAAAAAATGCGAACACTCCGGCGATGACTTTTGTCTGGGTCTCTTGAACTACCGTGCGACACCGCTCGAGTGTGGACCAGCTCCAGCAGAGCTACTGATGGGCCGCAGGCCCCGCACTCTTCTACCAGACTTTGCGACTCCCCCAGCACGTTCCGTAAGCAAGCACACCCAGAACCTAAATCGCGGACATCAACTTGCCCCGTTAAAAGAATGCGACAGTGTTAGAGTCAGAGGGGACAAAGCCTGGGACAGAAAAGCGCAAGTTGTGGGAGGCGAAGGCCCGCGGTCATATCGAATTCTCACAGATCAGGGACGAGAAATGCGCAGGAACCGCCAACACCTTTTGAAGACAGAAGAGGCGCCAAGCTTTCCCGATGAGTTCGACTCCGATGGGTTTGACACGGCCGACGAAGGTGTGCCACCTTCCACGCCCTCACTGCCGGGACACAGGGGCACTGATAGTTTATCTACACCAGCGGAGCAGGCGGCTCAAGGAAACAGTACGAGTAGCACCACCAGTCAGAATTCGCCACCATCGTCACCTTCGCTCAGGCGGTCGTCCCGACAAGTCTGCCCACCACAGCGCTTGACATATGACGAGAACTTTCAGCAAGTAGTGTGACTGACTCGCAGCAGAAGAAGGACTGCGCAAATCTATGATATATTGAGCGTGTGTGTTGTTTTTGTAGTGTGTGTGCTTTGTTTTTTTTGTTTTTGTTTCTTTTTTCTCAAGACAAAGAAAGGGGGATGTATCGGCAATTGGCTAGCAACATCATCGTCTGCAGGTGCGCAGGCACCAGGCAGCACGCGCCAATAAATGGAACGTCGGCCTAGGGCTCGGGCGTCGAGACGTGTCAGCAATCGTGCCTGTCTCCTCTTTGTGCTGATCTCCCACCGTTACACTGACGTCACTGTAACCCCCGCGCGAGAAGCAGACGAACTTGTGCTTCGCCAAGGAACACGAAAGAAAAAATAAATTACGAAGCAAAAAGCGGAAATGTAAGAAATCACGCCTCGCGTTCGTCAAGCTGTCACTGACTAAAATTAGATACGGAGTGCGAATGACCTCGTATACCAATCAAATAATATAACACTGCACACGACGCCAGAGCGTGCACTTTCTTCACTCCGAATGATGTGAACTGACCCACTGGGGTAAATATCACTACAAAACTGAAAGCGAGAAAAAAAGGATCCTCCCATTTCGGTTTAGTAGTTGGTCTGGCCTCTCTGTGTGGACCAATCAATACGGCCTTTTATTTCTACTGTATTACCAGAACGTCTCCCGGTCCTTTTAATTTCCGATATTTATGTTATAATTACCCCAAAAATAACTGTGGAATAATATTATAAGGTACTGATGAGCCGCGAACTTGTGCTCTTGAATATTCAATACCAAAAATTAATATTCTGCTCTGCAATCTTTTACGCGTCTCTTCGCATGAGAAGCTTTGCACCTTTCATTTTTTAAGCTATTACGTGGATTATATTGAAGTTAAATAGTAATATATTCGGTAAGCCTGCATGATAAGCTGGTAAATTTACGGGCGTCCATAAACCGTGCTTTTTTAAATCCCTATGCTTCGGAGGCCCGAAATTTAGGTTGCCAGTGTGATTATTAACGAGGGCAGAACGCTTAAATACCGGACACTGCCTAGAGAAAGAACAAAAACCAACCATTTTCTTGAGAAGGAAAAAGGGATAACTTGATACCAGCTCCAGTTCATTTGGTTTGGCTTCAGATGAGATGTATTTCGCCAACCATCTGTTCAAGAAACACGAAAACGAAAAGACATTGATTTTCTTACGGCCCAATTGAGAGGTAAAACCATATATAAGAATAAAAATTATGTAGCATAGTTAGTAATACGCTTTGCACGAGATTTGGTGGGCACGTAGACAGGCACTTTTGCATTATGCACGTAAGAAGTTTTCAACCTCATTGTTCGCATATCCAGGCCCGTGATGCAAATATATTCTAGTTGAAGCCATTGCCTGAAACACTTCGTAATGGCAGCCGTAGTTTTCTTTGATTTTATGAGCAAATGACTCCTAGCGATACAACGACGCAGCTTTTTATTTAGTAAAATGGTGGCGTGTCATGGAAGTTGGTCACTGATTTCTGTTACATGCATGGGCTCTGAGCTTCAAGTCGAACATTGTGTTAAGCCCTCATAGTAGTGTGCTAGAATCCCCCAAAACACGAAAGAAAAGTTATTGCCAGTATGTACGTCGTTTCTAGCAGTACGAAAAGAATAGAATGTGATAAAAAAGGCACAAAAAAAAAACGTTTTGTTGTTCTATTTTTACTGAGACATTTATTTACGCGTAAAGAAGGGTGATACACAGGGCGACGCAGTTGTCGTGAACATAACATCATTCGCGCTCTCGTTGTTTTGGTGTCTATGACGCTGTGTTCCTTAAAGATACATTGAAGAGGATTTGGAAGTTGAGTATAACAATTAAAATAGATTTCATGTGCATTCCAGGCAATGTTCACGAAGATTTAGTTCCAAATGCCGCTTGGTTTCCTCACAAATTAATTGAACATTCAGAAATAATCACGCCGGAACCGATGAGACCGAGACCCGAGACTGCGAAAAAAGCCGGCTTTTGAGCGACGTAGTGCGTGACATCAATTGAGGCTCGACAGGCGATTGGTCTAAGGTAAGGGAGTCCGCTCCTCTTCGTTTCTAGATGGAAATGCAATAGAAATAACATACTCCTTCAGTCAGCGACTCATGGCCTGAAATAGTCGAGTGCCTTTGAATTAGTCCCGAATATTGGTCGGGGATAGACTTGGAAAACGTGCAGCGTGACAACGACATAATATATATATACATATATATATATATATATTAGTGGCTTGTGAGAAAAAGAATGGCGCGCCGTTGCGTTTTGTTTGCTTTGTCGCGATATTCTTGGTTTCACGCGAGATGGGAGCTCCCCCTGCACGAGCCCCTGCACAAGCCCAAAACTTCGTCGCTTTTATGTCTTGCATACTCGCGGAGGATCATTGGCGACGTGCGCGACCGAAAGCGTCGCTGTGGTCGGCCTTCCACGATTGGCCGAACGCTGACTATGACGTCAGAAAAGGATTTATCATCGACGGAAATAAGAGGAATGAAAGAACTTTAATTTTGGCGGTGTTGGCAGTGTTCCTTTGAGAGCGCAATGATTTAAAGCTTCCACCATGCTATTTACAAACACCATCGAACTTGTTGTTCGCAAGGTAATGACGTCACAAGGGGGAACCGTAGGAGGGCGCCACTACAACATCTCGCCACTAATAGCGACACACAACAGTTCTTGTTCTTCGTTATGCGATGGGGTCGCTCGCAACGCGATCGGCAAAAGGCGATGTTGACCACACATAAGGTCCATGCACACAGTTGCGTTTGAGAGGGTTTGACTGCGTTGCGTCGACCAGCGGCCGGGAGTCGCCTGGTCATCCGCGCGTCGTGTGAAGCGCGGCAACGAATTCAAGGAATTGCTTGGCGGGCGGCATGCGAAGCACGAACGTCCTGGTTACTCGCAGTTGCGACGCGGTACAACGCTTTCAAACAAAAAAGCGGCGCTACAGCCATCGTTACTAGATTACCTCAGTCGTGGAGCACCCGCGGAGACCTCCCACACTCACTTCAGACCGCCTCCCGTCGTTTGAAGCGCCATCTAGATTTTCGTTTCAAAACGGTTTGTTGCGTAAAGTACGGTAAGACGTCATCTATACACTGTGCTTCGTAAGGTATACGCATTCCATACAATACACTGCCGTTACCATAGCATCCGACCGGCATGTCGAGCGACGGGGGCCGAGCCGTGGGGGGAGGGGGAGGTACTGCTTGCGCAAGCACCGTCTATGTGCAGTTCCGTAACTTAAGTTAATCTAATAGCGTTGGATACAGCTCACCGCGCCAGCCACGCTCATGACCACTAAAATGGCGTCTTCAGCTCGTTGCTCGCCCTCGTCCGGCGGAAACGGGAAACGCTCTGGGTCCCCAGGTTCTCCTGCTCAGCGGGCGCTGCGAAACTGCTCGTGATCATGGCTCGCGAACAGCCATTTCTGAATGAAAACCACTCTTCCCAGTCAAAATGTAGTGTTGTAGCACGCACCGAATTAAAGTTACTGTCTTACCCGCTTTCCAACGCCAACGAAACGTCAGTGAAGATACGTGCAAGCGGGTAGGCGCTCCTTCGAACTGAAAAGGCTGGGATGGGCAAAACGACGGCGTGTAAATATTAAGGAAAATAAATGTCTCGGTAGTTTTGCAATAAAAAAGAAGAGAGAAAACAATCAGCATTTTCTTTTTTGGGGAATTTGGTCCGAAAGTGTTTGCGGCAAATTTGGAAGTTTTGTTTATCGTCACAGGTCGCGACTTTGACAGCATCATCCATGATTTACCTACAACTAATCTCATAGTAACATTAATTTGTCGTACTGGCTAGATAGAGGGCGTCAGTTGATTTCAGACTATTTCTTTCAGTGTATAAGTTAAATGAAAAGCTACACTTGCCGCCCGTGATAAGAACTTGCCATCTTTGTATTCTTTGGACTGACATAGCTGTTCACGCGTGTGAAATTAGGTAATTAGCAAGAAATTACAGTAGTACTCGAAAAACGACATCTTAACATATCTGAAGTATTAATAAGAGTACAGCGAATTACGATAATGTAGACCCCCAGTTAACGCCACAATGACAAAATTTAACCATAACAGTCTTTACAGAAAGGTATCATTTTTTAGCATTCTATAAGTGACTTATTTTTCACGGGCTGAATGATTCGCGATTTAGGTCAACGCTGCGGTTTTGAAATAATTTGCGGGTTCTAATTTTCGTGACGCCGTGGGGATCTCAATATAAATTCCAATGTGTTTACATTTTACCGGAATCGTTCGCGGGAACGGAACTATTCTACGCGAATTGTAGGCGATTAGCAAAATTCGCAAAAATTAAGTAATTTAAGGTATATGGAAACCTCTGACATCGTTATCAAGATATCCACTAACACAGGCGTTAATATAGAGTTCTACGCGTTACGCGTGGCCTGTAAACTAAAAAAATACAATTTTATATGCTTGAATTGAACACGAATGTCAGAAAATAAATTGCCTGCGAATACGTTTGTAGCTCAATAACTGCTCTGTGAAACACATTTTGAGTAAGGAGTGAGACTGATCTGGGAACGTCGACACCTAGACATTAGCTCGAAAGGAGAAGTTAGTATCGGTTTCGTCCCTGAATTAAAATAGGCCTCCTGGCGTAAACATTACCCTAAACAACATTCTTGTTTTCAGAGTAAAGAGCTGACCTGCGTGCGGAATACCCCAGCTTCCTCGTGTAAGCGGCAATACTCTAATTCGCCCGCGAAGCCAGCACACCAGACAGGTTCAGCACCCCGAGAGGGAACGACTGGAGCGTTGCGATCGCTCGGCGGTGACGTCGTGACCAGTATCGCCTGACGGTGCCAGGTCTTTTCACCGCTTTGCTTTGCTTCGGATTTGGGATTTCGCGTCAAGCAGCAGAAACTGTTCGCTAAGTATATATATATATATATATGGGTCCATAGCACATGAGCGGATGACGTTTTAGCGAACAGCGACATTTGAGCGAATCGGCATTTTAGCGAATAACGGGAGCGCGCGTTAATCCATCCGCCGCGCTGCGCTTTCGCCCCTTCGCGGCGACAGTCTGCGGCGGCTCATTACAAAAATGTGAACCCGCTTGGCCCACCCGAAAACGCCGCTTCGCGGCGTCCCACTATCCGCTAAAGTGTCGTTCGGTGAAACGTGGGCGTTCGCTAAAACGTCATTCGATCAAGTGAGTGCCTT
Organism: Ixodes scapularis; assembly: GCF_016920785.2. Classification (NCBI taxonomy): domain Eukaryota; kingdom Metazoa; phylum Arthropoda; class Arachnida; order Ixodida; family Ixodidae; genus Ixodes; species Ixodes scapularis. Next base: position 111,854,403 of record NW_024609846.1, on the reverse strand, counting down.
CCCATATATATATATACAAAACCCCAAAAAACTAATCCGAATACGCCAAGTGAAACGATGGGAATTTTTTTGTAGGTTACGTTGGGATCGTATACGATAGCTTCATGGGCGCCAACACCGCTGGGATCCTTCGCCGTGGAGACCAACGAGCTATTCACGTGCTTCTCGCCCTCAACCAGTAAATGAAAAGAAATGCGTAGTCGAAACTACAGTTCTCGGGGAAGGCCGCTCGATTCACGGATTCCGCGAGCAACAACTGCTGCAAACCCACCTACTTGAGCGGCCGTAGCGCCGTTTACGCCGATCGGAAGGCCTAGCAAGGTGCTCGTCACCCGCTGCCTTGTTAAAAAAAAGGAATTCTGTCAAATGTTGTGCATAAATGTCTTTCTTAAAGAAAGTGTTTTATTGTAAAGTTTATATTTCTTCTTATTAAAATGTACTTTTTTATAATGGGAGAAGCAACTGTGTGTACGCAATTTTTTTTTTTTTTTTTTGTTAACCGCATTTCTTTTTTGGAAACTTGTATGTTGTAGAGTATTATGAACAGAATTTCGTGCGTATCAATTTATTATATGTGTGCGCGGGTGGGGCCTTTCTTATTTTTGGTTGTGTAAGATTTTGGTATTTTGGTAACTACGGCTTATATTATTACCGTGTTTTTCTTTATATGTTGAAACCTTTACCTCGTTGTCCTGCTGCTGAACTCTTAACTGGCCTCATACCTTGTCACGCAGCCTTGGGCAACTTTTTGCATGGAGCACCGCAAACTTCAAACGTTCCCTCCCCCCCCCCCCCTACACACGCACACCAAAAACAAACATAAAAAACAACATTGAATTGAATTGAAAAAAAAAGGTAAAAACAACAACCCAAAACTTTCGTTCGAATTAACGCATTAAATATTAATTGTAAACGATGCACCTCAACTTACATGCTACCAACGAAGCCCCGAAGCGGTCACGTGATCCTGGCTTCTACGTCACGACGAGAAGCCATCAGGTGGCACCACTCCATCTCATCAGAACTAATATGCGCCATTTCGAAAAAAAAAAAAAAAAAAAAATATGTGGCGTTGTTTATAGACTTTTCCAGCGGCAGTCTCGAACCAGGCGATGTACAGCGCGCTTCCTTGGTTTTGAGAGTGTACGTCAGTGTTGCCCGACTGCGTTGAGCTGTGCGTTTTCTCGTCAGTGGGCCGCGGCAGCCGGCGTAGGAACAATTCCTGACACTTGTGGCGGCTAAATTGCTTTGTTTTATTATTTTTTGTTCGTTTTATGGCTAACCGAATTTTTCGGGGCCTTTTAGAAAGCCTCCTACTATCTCTGGGAACAAATAAAAACAAATAAAAGCTCATTTTGCGGAGTTCGTATGCAACAGAACGAATGCAAATTAAATGTTTGTTTCATTTTACCCGGATCTATTACGCCGTCAACACCCAGTCGTACCAATCTACAAAGGTCTTAACTGTTGAAAATAGTTGATGACAGAAGACAGCCGAAAGGCACGGTTATTCCCCTCTCACTGCATAAAATTCATCGAGTCTCATTAATCGAAAAACACATTGTACGTGCCCAAACATGCCGTGTTATCGGAACAAAGTTTGTTTGAGAGATCACAAATAACACAACATATTCAGTTTACAGTATTGACGGCAGTCACTTCACGATGATCGGACGGAATCTGGACTTGTTTTAGCGCACGTTTTGAAGAGAGCTTACTTTTTTTGCACAGCCCCCAAACAAAGGGACAAGCGTATTTGATCTGTCCACTACACCTCACCCGATGAGCTAGTGTTTCGCGAAGACAGTGGAGGCTTTCCAGAGATGATCTCAGCGCTGAAGATAACCCTCGAAAAACGTCAGATGGCTCGCTTGGCGGGCCGTTCGACGTTTGCTTTTTTTTTTGCTCGTGTTCCGTGAAGGCCAAGCAGGCTACGAGCATCGGGGTTCCCTGGTCCTCGCATTGGAAGTGAACACAAAAAAAGGTACGCGTCCTGAATAGGCAAGTAAAGTAAAAACTTAGGAGAAAGAACGGCGAACTCCGAATTTACAATGCAGGTGGAGAGTTGGCTGCGCTAACCGCGTTATCACAGCCCAAGAGGGTGGCAGAAGTTTCTGGTTGATAGGGGTCTCGAGAGTCGGGAAATGGCGCCGGTCGGAGTGCAGGCGGGTGACACGAAAAAGTAAGCTTCAGGGAATTGAATACAAACACCGAGCATATTGTTTGGTATCTGCAGAGTCGGAAAATACCCCCGTCTAAAAAAGCTTGAAATCGTCTTTATGGTCCCTTTACATGTGGACGTCGTGCCACGCTAGTATTTCACATGAGGCGTTTAAGTGGCCGGGGGGGGGGGGGGGGGATGAGAAAACTGGAAACGACTTCTTCATGTTAACGTTTTCTGGATCTGAAAACAAGTGACGTCATTCTCAACATCGGTTGGTAGCTATTCCAATCGGCGCTTCTTCGAGGAAGTATTATTGACTTGAATGTATCATTTTTGTAATTTGATGGCTCTATTTTTAATTATGTAGTTTGTATATAGATCTAGGACAGGAATCTGCAGTTGAACTACCCTTGGATATTCATCGGCTATTAGGTAAATATATATCATTCAATTATTGTTTTTTTCTCGTTCCCTTAACTTATACGCACCTGCCTTGTTAGAAAATTTCCTTGGGGATATGCCAAATATATCTTACACAAAGGGCACCACGAGTCTCAACTTTCTCGTTTTTTAGTTGTGAAATGCGACAAAACTTGAGTGGCTTAGGAGTCTAAAGTTGATCGAACCAACACTTTACGTATTAAAAAGTTGGTGTCACACGACCCATGTACCGTATACCTTCGTAAAAATCCCAACTTAGTTGTTGCCTCACTATGTATATTATTAATATGGGAATTGTATCTCAAATTAGATGTCGCAGTCACATCACGTATCATTACGAGCTTGTTGTCTAGGCTTTTGTTTCGTATCTAGTAAGCAAACAGTCAAAATTCTTCTTTCAAGTATAAACACACAAACGGTTTTATTTTTATTAATTCCATTAATTGTTCCAAACTTCACACCATCTAAAATCGTGTTTAGTAAAATACTCGGTGTTCAGAGCCCTGTATTTGTCAAAACATTCATAGTCGTCAGGAAAATATTTTATAGCACAACTCCGTGCTATACTAGATTGGATGTGGGTGTCGTCAGAGCGCGTCGGGCGAAATTGTATAAACTGCGCTAAGAGACAACTATTTTTCCGAGCTACTAATAGAAGCCTGATATATATTACCGGCACCACCTTACCAAATCATCTCAACTGTGAAACGTTGTGAAACTTTGCTAACAGTTTTAATTGTACAACATCAGTTTGTCGTCGTGCATAAGTCAACGGTGGAATAAATGCGCGTTAACACTAAACCATGTTTAGAATATTAATTATTTCCCTATTAATCGATACGATATCTTCGTAAATAGACGTATATGCCTGAAACCTTTACAAAAAGTAATAAGTGAAGTAGCTGGCTAAAGTTTAAAGCCCATCTTGAACCACGGACATGGAAAACTCACCCACGTATTTTCTTTCTTTTAGAGTAAAGTGATTGTCTTTAGAGACTCTTTCAATATTAAAATTAATTGCAAAGCACTCAATTTCGTACACCTGCTCGAAATGGCGTGAAGAATGGTTCCTGGAGTAGCCTTTTGTACTTCGTATATCCTTCTATGCATCTCACCTCTGGCACGAAGCCTTCGAACGTCGTGCAGCTGAGGCTTTCTACAGGAAGACTTAAACCGCATTGTCTTTGGCAAAAATTGAGATCAGATGTGGTTAATAATTTGTAGTTATCCTACAAGGACTCGTCATCCTACCCGAAATCACAAAAGAGCATTTCTATTCAAAAATGCCACTGACTGTCTTATCTCGTGAAGGGTTTTAGAATACCAGTATGATGGAAACGGGGACTGACCGTACATTGCAAGAATACTGAAAGTGCTATCTAACGAGGACTAGCCGCAAAGTGAACTGTTTGTCTTCTTTTTATACTCTCTTTAACTTTAAGTAGGATCGCAGCCAACGCTGCAATCTGATGGAGCCTATCACGCAGCACCGAAAATGAATCGTTGTGGCGCTCGTCGGCTCCACTCACCTGCTAAACGAAACACACACGCTGAACGCACCGTGATCTTGAGCTTTTTTCCATGCAGAATTGGTTTAGCTGGTGATAACAAACGTGCAGACCAACTGAACTCACTAACTTATACGCAACTGCGGTGGCGCTACTCTCGAAGCTGCGCATGCGCAGTCGCTTCACTCCTCCCGAATTTGCTTTCGGCGCACGCGCAGTGCCCACAACTAGTATGGGCAAAGCGGGCTTCTTTGAAAACACTGTGTTGGTGTATGCACAGACTACGAGCGCCATGGCTGTTCACTTCTGGCGCGGCTTGGTTGGCCGTTTCCTGGAGCGCACTGTTTGCCTTTTATTTTGTAGAACTTGTACTCTTGCGCTTTCAGTATTATTTTTTTTTTAATTTGCGATTAAGATTTTCAGCTTCCTGTCCCCTTTACGGTTTGAATTATTCGTACAATGACCACAGGCTCCGCCCAATTTGACTGTGGCGTGTTAATCCTTAACAAAACTGAGGCCCCACAGCGGTCTGCGATGCTAAAGTACAGTCTCGACCAATATAAAAGACCCTCCTGCCAAGACAGTTTATCGCGAGTTAAGCACATTTTGGCCGTAGGCACATTATTTTTGGGGCTAGAGTAGAACAAATTCAACATGATGGCAAACCTAAATCTAGTGTAGAAAGCCCAAAAAAAAAAAAAACGCGAAATAAGATAGAGAAAAGGAGGCAGGGTCTCAATTAGAAGCGTTGCATGTTTTTTTCTCTGCCGTCCTTCGCGTTTTCCGTTTTTCTACCCCAGTCTCAGGTTTATCGTTATGTTTAACTTACACCAGCTTGCCTGCACTTTGATTCTTTTTTCGTGACTAGAACAAATTTAAATATATTTCATATACCCTAAGTAACTTTGCGCCTGAAACTGTCGCGTTGAATGTGTGTTTAACATTGTATGAGCCAGTGCCTGTCTCTCATTGAGGTGTGAGCCGGTTACAATCTAAGGAACAAAAAATATAAAACAATCTTGTTTAGAAGGCTTAATGCATTCTTTTATGCCGTTAGCTGTTTTCAGAAGATCTAAACAACCACAATCTGTCAATTACAACGCTCAGTCAACTCAGCACTATGTGCCACTCTGGAGCCGGTTCTTGTGACCGTGATGGATCGTCGTCAGCGTATTTGCCCACGCACTCCGGTTGAGAGCCTCCCGCAATTACTCCTCGATCAACCGACGGATCGAAAATGTTCTGCTTGTTTGCATGCTGCCGCTGATTTGGTGATGCAAGGGGTGTTTATCCTTCAGCAGCTTGAGGCATTAATAAAAAAATATTAAAGGGAGGAGCACTCTAAATCTTTCTTTTGTTTTTGTTTAAACACTTGTGTTGAAAAAAAAAATTGTAAGTGCTCGTTCGAAAACATGGCGGTAATATCAGCGAAACATGAAATTTATGTTTTGATATGTGGGAGGCGTTGGGCTTTACCAAGCATCGATATAAGTGTACTGGCTCGGATGGTGCTAAGCGAAGATCGCTCAAAAGCTCCGATACCAGCTACTTCGCAGTTGGAAATCCAACTTGCGCATAGCTTTGGGAGTTCAGGAAATTATATTGGTGAACTTGGTAAAGTTTTTAGTTGTAATCAGGAATGGCAAAGCTGAGGCTTAACCAGCACGATCTTATTAAACTGGCAATGTGACACTCTTCTAGTCTTTGGACTGTCAAAACCACATACACTATGACGTCTGAAGCTTTTTGGTGATGTTTCTAGATTTCGAATCACGAGACTAAACAATGTGTTTTCTCTGAAAATATGATATACGCACTAGTTTACAGATTTCAAGAAAAAGTAAAAACACAGGCGAGATGTTGAAGAAATTTCATAGAAACCGGAGACATGGAACAATAAAAAAAAAGGACAAACAACCCTCAACGACCTTGTTGAGACTTGTTCTAGTGTTCGCTGTTGTTGTTTTTTTTATCGTGCAGTGTTTCCGGTGACTCTGGAAGTTCATAAAACATGAAAGGTGAAGCATAGTCTTCAGGGGGCTAACCCTGATTGCATTTTGATATCTTGATACTTTGCTGCTTTCTTCCGTTTTCTAAAGGCTCGCCCACGATTTTGCCACACCGGGACCAGCGATGCCTGCATCTGCGGCCCATCGTTGCAAAGCTGCTTAAAGACATGAGTAAATGACAGACGTTTTCCTCTAGATTTATAATAAGAAGACTAGGGTCGAACCAGGGCTACGTCGAGAGTGACGCCTCACTCTCACTGGTTCGCGTAAGTGATCATGTGACCATTGCGGCAACCAATGGCGTTCTCGTCAGAACTTACTGTATGCCTCTCGGCTGATTAACAATTGCACAAAGATTTACCGACATCGAAAACATAATGTACACATGATAATTTTTTCAGGTATCATATTACCGAAATTTGTTCTACTTTAGTGACGGTTGCTAATATTTTGATACGATGCCGCGTGCGCAGCTAGCCAAGTAGGCAGCGCGCTTAGCTCCAACGCAGATGGCCGGGGTTCGAATCCCTCCACCGCTTGTTGCTTTTTCTTGCTTTATAAAGTAGAAGATTCGAGAAGGTTAGAGTACCGCCTAGCTTGTTCATGTTCGGAATGCGTAGAGAATGTTCTAGGCTCCGAAGGAAGGCTCAAAATAAGCCGCGCCGCGCAGTACAGGGCAGTGTCGCCCCAGAGCTCGATCCTACTTACGCCGCCGGCGACGCTGGCCTTTTTTTTCATTTTGTTTTTGGCACAAGTTCGCCCCATAATAACTTCAGTTTCGTTCAGTCATTCGATACCTCATGAATTGTCATTCGCGACAACATTAGAAAAAAAAACGCTTAATTGAAAGCCTCGCATTTCCTTTCCACCTCAAATCTTTGTGTTTGGCCCGAAGAGACTAAGTTAACCAACAATGTTTTTTCTTTTTTTTTTATATAATAATATTTATTTTTTACCTTAAATAAAGGGTGTAGCGGAAGGAAAACGTCTTAAACACGAAGATTGAAGAGTCCTGAGCCCTATTGGCAGTGGTACAAGTCACAATGCCGTAGGCAGTACACAATACACACGAAACACAATATTACAGGGTTAAAACCAAAAAATATTAAAGTAACTTATGAAATCCACAATATATGTTCAAAGATTAGAGAAAAAAGGCGCGGCTGTTTAATGGTAAGAAACTCAAGGTTTATATTTTTCTCTATACAGCTTTTGAGAAACTTGGGAACTATCTAACTGACCCTTCGTTGTCCATACTTTCATCTGCATTTAAGAACCTTCCAATATTCATTGTGGCAGATCACGTAAGTTACACTATTATGTTCTAATAAAGCTAGTCCTGTTATAATTTAAGTTTCATTTCTTATTTTGTTTTTTGTTTTTGATAGTAATGCATACTCTATATTCATGTAAGTCATGAATTTTTAAGATTTGTAAATGATCGAACATGGTCTCAGTATGAGAATCATAAGTTTCATTGTAGATAGTTGTCACGGTGGTTTTTCCGAAGAAAGGTAATTTTACCACGATTGGTTTACGTGGAAGTACCCCAGGGAAGGCCTAATTAAAAAAGCGCATTATAAATAATTATTTTAACACCATAGGAAGAGTGGAGTTGTGGCAGTACGTCAATCCGACAACACGTGAACATTTTGAAATCAAATAATTAATATGACTGTACCATGACATACTAGCAGAAAAAACTACACCAAGTGCTTTGAAACTTTAAAATTTCTATGAGACTGGAACTTAATAAGATTTGTCTGGTCGTATAAACTTGTTTATTTTTTGGGACGAAAGGTAAAGGCTTTCGTTTTATCAGTGTTAATGCTTAGTTTGTTATCCCGTGCCTACGTCGCTTATCTTAATAAAGTGAAATTTACAGCATCTACAAGTTCATCGCCGTTAGAGGAGGTCAAAAATAAGCTGGTGTTGTCAGCATATAATATAAATTTAACAATAGAATCCATATTCACAATATCGTTTATATATAGTTTTAAAAGAAGGGGCCCTCGTTTGCTTCCTTGTGGAACACGTGAAAATATATGTTTCTGATCCCATGAATGTCCAGATGTATTAATAAATATAAATAGGCGACTTAAATGTGAATTAAGTAGTAATAAAGGCAGACCTCGAATGCCATAGTAATCGAGTTTACTAAGTAGAATGTTATGATTGACAAAGTCAAATGCTTGAATAAAATCGACAAACACGCGAGCTACCAGTTTTCTTGCCTTGAAATGTTGTACTTTATGCTCTTTTAGAACTAAAAAGGCTAACTCCGTTGAGCGGTGTTTCCTGACACCAAATTGAGAAGACCGCAGTTAATCATACTTATTCGTAAAATGTTAAGGCGAGACTTTATAACTTTCTCTTGGCCCTTGAAAAACACAGGGAGAATTGAGATAGGTCGATAATTGATAAATTGTTTTTTAGCAATTTTTTATATAAAACGGATACTTTTGCTGCCTGCATAGCCATAGTAAATACACCAAACGAAAAATCCATAAAAAATGTAGGTTAGGTGCGGTGAAAATGCTTCAATAATGTGCTTTGCTGGGCGTAAATGTATCTCACCACAGTCGCAACTTGAAGTACCTTTTAACTGCATAAAAGTAAAAAAAAAGAAAGAAAAACCTCGGAATGTGCAGCAAGTTAAACAAATATTGAACTATTCCTGCTGCCTATGTATTTGCACGGATCGGCGTTACTGTTTCTACTAACTAAATTTGCAAAGTATTCACTGAAGGCGTGGCTAAAGAGAGTCCACTTAAACATACGCTGTCTGGTTCAATGTTATCAACACGCTGACGGTTTGAACTGCGATTTAAAACTGAATTACGTTTTTCCCGAAATCAAGCTCGTACGGCTATCAGCATCTCTAGAAACCTTAGACTGACGTTCGGCTTTAGCCATCCGTAACAAATTTATTAATTGGTTGCGACACGTCTTGAAAGGGAGCACGTGATGGAGGTCTCTAGTTTTGACAAATTTCTGGTGCATTGCATTTTTTTATTTTAATTTTGTCAAGTAAGCTTAGAGTTATCCATGGTTTTCTAATATCGTTAGATGTCCTCAAAAGTTGGTACGAAAAATGGCGCTTATAAATGCTTTTGAATAACTTCAAAAATTAATTGTAAATTTCATCAACATGTTAATATGTTTAAACGAAACATATTACTCCAAAAGGTCTCTTCCACCTCTTGTGTAAAGGCACTTAACCGCTTGGTGGATATATTTGCTGAAACGAGAACTACTTATTAGTTCTTTTCTGCTTATGCATGTTGGTTTTTCAACACACGAATGTTGGAAGGTGATCACTTTGGTGGTAATTCATTACTCCGGCTTTTATATCTGCACTGTCGGTATTGCAAATAAATAAATAATGTATCAAAGTTTACAGTAACTCGAGTTGGAATTTCTATTGTATTTAAGCACCCATTTGTTTGAATAATATAATCCATTTCCTTTCTTAAAACGGAGTCTCTATAACTATCGATATTAAAATCCCTGCCATTAATAACTGTATAGTTAGTTTCATTGACCAATCGAAGGTATAGTCGGATTTGCCGGGAGCTGAAAAAAAAGCGCCATAAAACACAACGAAAGCAAAAAAAAAAAGAGAGAGAGAGAGAAAACATTGTTGCGTTTTTGAATTTCTGGGTTTCCCGGGGTTCCAGAACCTAATCACCAAACACCGAGGAGAACAGCTATTCGATTTCCGACCGCCTGGATTTTCTTCGTGATCCCTTCACAAACCTCTCTATTATTTTCCTCGTCACACAGGTTTTGAGTAGCAAACTGCAAAACATTACCCGCCCACGCGTCAGCTCGACAACGAACCCGAGGGGATACCGGTCCTTTAACAAGTACGCTCCTGGGGGAACAAACATACACTCTTCTCAGCCTCGTCGACAGCCCTTTTGTTAGGAGCTCTTGGAAGGAGCAGCACCGAACAAGCATCGAACCTCTCGCGGATGGGCTAATGGACTGCAGCTGTGTCCTGAGCCCATCGCCATCGGACCCTCGGCGGGCTTGTTAGCCGAAATCATGGCAGTTTGCTAACGAAACACCGAGCCCCCACTTGTGTGTGGGTGCGCCAAGAGGAGAGCCGTATACGCATCTCGGGTGTACCCTTGTGGAAATGATCTGCGCCCTGAGTGGGTCATCGTCTCCCGTCTCCATTGATTGGAAAGGCATGCACCCACTTCCCTGCGTTAATGCAATTTGAACACTACGACATATATACCTTAATTAACGGATTTTTTGTTTGGTTCTGTTTCGCCGCTGTGTGAAGTTGCTTGCTTCGCTTTCGTGTGTTCGTGTTCGGGGTCCAGGTGTCACATAATTACAATGTAGGGCAAAGACAACACAGGGAGGAAACATTGTACATTGCAATCAGGGTGTCGAACCGGAACCGAACCGAACCGAAAACCGGAACCGAACCGGTATTTTTTCCGGAACTGAACCCGAACCCGAACCGTTATATTGTTATCGCGATGAACCCGAACCGGAACTGAACCGTAAAAAAATAACGGTTACAGGCTCATGTCAAAACGGTTCGGCCACGCGCTGTTGACAATGAATGTGCTATCAATGCCATTTATTTTTTAAGTGCCGTCAACTGACACACACCTCACTTACATATTTTTCTTCTCCACTCAGTCTTAGGAATATAAACCCTGCATCCATGAATCTTGACAAACGCTGCATCTATGAATGTTGACATAGGAACCAGTATTGCGCTGGTCGCGGCTTGCACGGAAAAAAGAAAATAAAAAGGCTGTGCAAAAAAAAAGAAAAAAAAATCGCGTCACGGGATTTCATTTTCCTACAATCTCGTAAATCCTAAATGCTGCTGTGTGCTCATTTCATAACACGTTTCTAGAACGCCCGAGTTCTTGAAGCTTGCTTCCATCGGAATGAGAAAAGCAAAGGCTGTGGAGTTTGATAATAATGCATCCGGTTTCGTATAGGCACTTAGAAGCTAACATATTTGTGAGACAGCGAACTCTTCCATTTTAATATTTATCATATTACGTCCTCCTGGCGTTGCGTTCGGTGAAGTGTTTTTCATATTCCGTATCTTGTTTAATGAAAACTTCTTTAAGGGTCTAGTTTGAGTTACCGAAGGCTAGTTCAAATAAAAAAAGCTGTATTTTCTCCCCACTGTTCCTTCAATTGCTTACACGCCGAGGTGGCGGGATAGTTAGCGAGTTCTACTTGTAAGTGGGTTTGTAAGGAGGTCGCGGTTTTACAGCTACTGCGTCGGACCCAATTAGATGAAGTCCGAATGCGTAAACGTCGGTGAGGTAAGCTTTGAGTGCACATAAAGAAACCATTCCTGGTACGAAATCCCTGAGCCTTACACTACGATGTATCCCGTTTCGTATGTGCTGATTTCAGATGTTTTATTTGTAATTTATTTTGATGTTGCAACTTGTCATTTATAAATTCCGAACCGGTTCGCGAACCGGTTCAGCGCCCCGAACCGGTTCGCGAACCGGTTCGCGGATCGAATTATTTTAACCGGAACTGAACGGGAACAAAATAAATTTACCTGAACCTGAACCGTAACCGAACCCGTATTTTTTTCGGTTCGACACACTGATTGTAATTAAGCAAAACCAACTAGCCCAACAGCTCATTTTGGTTCAGGTGTCATGACGGCATAAGCGCGCGGTGCTTGCTGCCTTAAAGACACGACTGTCTCACTTCGATGAATCCGAAGCAGCCGTGGGTAGATCGGGAAGCGACAATCTAGATACCAATTAGTTATAGTTTGTGAGGCTCGCTGACGCAGTTTTTAAGGGGGATAGATTACAATGAGACCGGGTAGTAGCCTATGCTAGAAGACGTCCCTGGTTAATTAGTGGCATACAAAACGTGGCATAGAACGACAAATGTTCATTTATGTATTGATGATTCAATCATAGTATATGGATCAATTATAGTATTAAAAAATATATAGAAGACGGAATAGTCTGTCTGGTTAGGTTAGGTTAGGTTAGGTTAGGTTAGGTTAGGTTAAGTTAAGTTAGGTTAGGTTAGGTCATAGAAATTTTGTAGCTGCTGCAAATTGAAATTTACTGTACAGCATATACCTTGGGCAGCAGTTTATTGATGAATATTTGACACGAAGTAACGTCACGAGGTGCCGGATTCTTTCATCATAATTTCATTTAACGTATTCCATCCTTGGAACATGAAGGAAAAAAAAGCTCGTATAAATTCACATAGCACCACTTGGCGACATTGGTGATATACTTCAAAATGATATATATATATATATATATATATATATATATATATATATATACAAATGTTATTTAGTTCAGCTACCTTAACGTGTAAACACGCATGAATCAAGAAAGCTCAGAGATTCGAAAACTGGAGTCAGAACGCTTCCAACGCTACAAGTCGATGCGGAAAGTAGGGCAGAGCCAGATACACAACTCCACGGCGCTCGTCGTCACTTAGTGCTTGCGTTTCCATCGGCTGAGCTACCAAAGTGCACGGCATGCGCCATGACCTTGCACTCTTAGTCTGCATTTGTGCTTGTGTGTCTTCTAGTCTTTGACTGCACTCCCACGCATTGTGAATCAGAGTATACTGTGTTGAGTTTGTACAGTTCTATACAAAGAACTAAAGCACTTTTAATGCTTTGAATATAACTTTCCAGCGACTACCAGCCAAGCAAAAGATGACGAGCCGCTAGGCTATCGGTGCATGCTGACCGTTTCATATTCTGAAGAAGAAAGCTGCTGAAAATGCAGAGAACGCACTCCGCAGGCCAGTAGGCAAAGATGGCAGCTCGCAGGGGCAAATATTGGAACAATCTTTAACATACAGTTGCTAGACGAAACAAAATTGAACTAGGTACACAAGACGAGTGACACACATTTTCCAAAATAAAAGACTCACATTAGATGAGGTCTTTTTAGGTACAAATAAAAGAAGCTAGCACCTCCTCAACCTAGTTCCTTTCGTCTCGGCCATTGTTGTACGTTACGTGAAATGTCATCTTCCACAGTCTTTTATCAAATTTCTACATTACCATCGGCTACAAAAGAGTGGAAGGGATAACCTGCCATTATTGTTTTTATGAATGTTTATTATTTGTTGGTGTTTTTATTGTGTTCACTCCCTAGTATAATCCCCCTGGGGCCCTCAAGGAAAATAAATGATGATGAGGATACATTTGCAGAAGCCACTACCATTTCCCTCTCCAACCACCAATATATAGACTCCAGTGCTTTAGTTTGTGTTCAAGTTGTGCTGATTGTTTTGTGTGAATGTGCATGCCCACTCCCTTTTATGATATTCATTCGGGTCCTCAAGAAAAAAACAAATGATTATGATGATGATGAACCTTTGTTCTATTATTTGTCTAAAAATAAAGTACCTTTGACCATATTAAGCTTAGTACCTTCCCATACACTGTCTTGGCAAATGGTATTTTTTTTTTTGTGAGACTGTACCCGAGGAGGCAGCCTTTAGTTTAAAACCGCTTTGTGTATTTGATCGTAATCAACGCTCTTGAGCTCTGCATACGCCATCCAGTTTGATCCCGAAATTGTCATCTTACCAAGCTAAATTCAACTCAACATTGTGTCCCTTAAATTAATCCCACTTTTTGCCCCTTAAAGTAACTTAAATTTTGTTTCTTAAACAATGAAACTTTTATCTCATGGTGCCAACAACGTTTTTAATTCAGAATTGTCCCCAATAGCCAGACTTTACAACATTTTGCCATACCGTTTACTTCCAGTAGTCGTGTTCTGCGGAAAACTTGAAATGGTTTTTGCATTGAAAATGAAGTTGTTTACGAAGGCAAAATTAGATTGTTTGTGGTCAGCCTGGAAAGTTGAATGGTCATTTTTTTTTAAAGAAAGTAAAAGTTTGTAATTAAATCGGTATCGGCATAATACTTATGTTGCAATATGTACTCTTTTTACTCCGAAGCGAATGTTTTAGTCTGTTAACCGGGCATGGAATGCACATCGTAATAATGTTTCGCTGTCACTGTAAAATTCCTAAAGATTTAAGACAATCACCGATAGTAAAAAAAATTGTATTTTTTTATTATTTTATATCAGAATTGTTAACGGAAAGGCTGCATAGGATAGACCACAAAATAAAAGGTCATTGTTTGAACTGATTTGTCGCAAATTCCGTCAATATCTTTTTTTTCCCTCCGAGATTGGTGTCAAACCCTTGAAACTAACCAACGTTTAATATCGTATTGTCTTTAATATAGATCTGCTGGGGTGGTGGACAAATTGTCATAAGCACACGTGACTACTTGGTCCTGGCCCCATTCATGTTTCAGAAAATACGCATGTAATATAACAACTAGATATCTTATTTTTGCTCTAAAATTTTACAATTCGTTTTTGAGGTAGTTAAAACTAATCGATAACAATTAATGTAGATAAATTATTTATTCGATCACTCTATATAATTTTTGGATTTCCAACTTTAGAATGGCAAATAAAAAAACATTCCTCAAAGTGTATGTACAAAAACAATTCTCCAAAATGCAACGTATTTATATTCGTAAATAATATAAATAGCAATAATAAAGGTTCTAATACAATTTTCTGAGACTTCGTATGTTATTTGATAGAGATGAAATTTGACGCAATTAGAAATGGCGAACGGGGCACAAAAATGCCATAAGAGCCGATCAAATCGAGCACATTTCCGCTTACACAATGCATCCTCTTTATTGTTATAAAAAGTGTCTGGTGCTTAATGCAAGCAAATGCTTTTTGGAAACTTCAATATATTCCTCTTGCACACCTTTGTTTCTTTTCCTTTGTTGGTAATTATTTCACCTTTAACGCCACATACCTGCTACTGCACTCTTCACAAATGTTGGACGTCAATGAAAGTTCACCTTTTGCTCGCATGGTTTCATGTTCCAAACACTGGTTTCTAGGCTAACAAACAGGATGCCGGTAGAACTTCGTTCAACACACAAAGCATGTTTTGGGCTGGCTTTCTCGGGATTCATGTAGAGTTACGACACATTTCAACGAAAAACCGTTACACGGTTCCAACTAAATTTAGTGAGCTTATACGCCTTACTGAATTCAGCAGGACGTAAGTTCGCCAAATTTGGATGCCGAGACACCGCTGCCATATTTAGCGTGACTCCCAAGCTACAATGAAAAAAACGTATAAATAAATACCCAGCGTAGCTCAGAAAACATGCCTGCACCTTCTGTGCCTGCCGACCTTATCCGTGGGATTAAGTTTCCTGCTGGGAGAGAGAGACTCTTTCGCTTGACGCGCCGATAATCCCTCTCGTGGCGAGCGGCTCTGGGCAACATAACTCTATTTGCAAGACCCCTCGCAGATCCCAGGGATCTTCGTGCTTAGAGGAAGCGTCCAAGCAGCAGCTTTCGCTCGGCAAGTCAAGAAGCCTACCCAAACACGATCGTTTTTTTTCGGACGCATTCGTGATCACAAAAAGGGGAAAGGGGGAAGGGGGTAAGGGGAGGAGAATTTATTATCCTTTTCTTCTTAGATGTATATACTTAACATCCAGGGTGTTTCTTTGTGAGCTTTTCTGAAACAGAAAATGATTTCAAATTAAAATGGTTCTAGATAATGTTATCAATCGTGGCGAACGTCGTTCACAAATTCAAAAGGACAATTCACAAATTAATTACATAGAAACCTTTAATAAACATTTTAGATTATATTTTTAGTTGGCACATATCAATTATTTTTTAACATACTGGGCAGAATTAAGTAATCGCGTTTCTAACAAAGGCTATGGCAAATTTTGGCGACGTGCTTTGGCATGCGAAATTTAAAATTATTATTTGCGAAGTCCCACTTTTCACTCTCATACCCGACGTCCATCAGTGTGATAAATGCCTAGCGCAGTAATTATTGATCCGCTTCTTAATCTCCAGTGTCCTTTTCTTTTAATTATTTCCCGTCTTAGAAAAGACATTTGGAATACATAGGTAAACTGGGATCGATCAAGAAAATGAAACTCTTTTTTGGCCCGCATAAATAAACTACGCATTACAGCAAGCTGAAACTCCGTGAGGTGACGTTAGTGGTGTAAATAGGATGCGAAAGTTTGAGAGCATGATACTATCTGGATCAATAGATAAAAATTAGAAACGATATTTCTTTTTGAGGCGACATCCAAACAAGCCTAATTTTTTCAGTACAAAATGTAACACAGTGTGCGCCTGTGACATTTATTTGAGAGAAACGAACATGACAGCAAGAAAGACAATGTCGATTTCTCTCTCGCTGACACGCTTATCTCATTGAAATAAATGCCACAAGCACCCACACGAAATTAGGGCTTAGGTGAACGTCGGCTCATAGAGAATTTTCATTTTTCCCTTTTATCTTTTCGTCCAGGTAACGTCATGTTCTCAAACGTTCTCATCATATCCCAACCGCTACCGTCATATTCCGAAGGAGTTTCATCTTTCTGCTACGTGTAGTTTATTTATACGAGTCCAAAACCCGGGTTGCGTTTTCTTGATCAATCTTGGTATACCCTTTCATCTTGCTCCTCACATTTTTGATAGCTAAGAGATACACGAAGAGATACACGAAGATATATTGCGGTCAAAGACACTTGCGGACGCCCACACGCGTAAAACATGCCGACCCTTTATGTGAGCGCCTGAATTCAATCCGCGTGCCGAGGGACGTTTCGACCTCTTTTTTTTCGGATTCGAAAATTTTGCCGAGATTGCCCTGTATTGCCCGTCGCTACTTTACTCCGTCCGAAATTCGATTTCAGAGAACTTTTACTGGTTGCAACGAAAAACGTATCATGCCAAAAACGAAAAAAAAAAAATAGAGATATTGAAAAGTATTTTTAAAGTATAGCGGTTCATTTTAGTTCTTCGTGTTCTTTCTTGGTTCCCAGATTGTTTTTATTTACACACATGTCTCGTATGTTTAGGTTGGGGAGGGGTCACGAATGTAGGAACCCAGTGAAGTAAATCGAATATTATAGGAGAGATGATTGAAAGTGAGCTAAAGTCCGAATTTATTGGGCTACCTTCGTCAATGACGGTTGACCAGTGTCGTTGCTGGCTTAGCTTCTCTACAATTGTTGGGATCATAAAAAGCTGGCCTTAGTCACTGACAGCTAAGAAACTAAGGCCATGGCGGAGCGCAAGTTCGTCTGCTTGTTGCACAGGGGCTGCGATCATGTCAGGACGCCGAGATCTTATTGGTTGATTGAACAAAAAATATACCGGGTAGACCTCGAGGCATCTAGGATTGGGGTTTACCCAGTGCCCACTATCCTTTCAATCAAAGCCAGTCAGAGCTCGGCTTCGTCCTGACGTCACCGCAACGTCTGCGCAGGAAGCAGACGACTTGCTCACCGAATTGTAACCACTCCTCTTGCTTGGCGTTTGGTTGTTCTACGTTCTTAACGCGGGCGGTGCCGCGATCTCAATGATGTGCGGAGCAATCACGTGATGCTCAGAGCTAGCCACGCCCTTGCAGTTCTTAAAAGATGTTGAACCAAAAATCGTATTTCAGAAAACAACGCAGAATCGATAGGCGGGACGCTACAAATCCCGAAACGTCACTCATAAAGCGGGTTCTCCAACGGATCGTCGTCTTTTTGTAAAAGAAGAGCGCGCTCGCACAAGGTTGGAAAGACGCGTGACGTCGCCGTTCTCATTTCCTCCCTTTTTCGTTTTGACTTTGCGAGGGCGCGGAGACGGGAGCGAGGCCATTTCTCCTCCTTCTCAACTCTTCTGCGATGAAATGACGTCAACATCCTTCCTCATTCTCTTCTTTATTTTCCAGAAATTCGGCCATCAGCTCGAGATGTGGGTTTATGAGTGATGTTTCGTGGTTTATGGCGCCCTGTTGAGCACTTCTGCAAGCTTATTTTGTGAAATTCCAATTTCGGTTCAGCATTCCTTTAAGCTGTCACCGACTATATCGATGTCTTGTTGGCAGCCGCACTGCGGCATAGTTTACCCGGAACCGACACCGTGGTGTTTCAAATGAGCGCGTCTTGCCCGGTATCACGGTGCTGATTTTATATTTAAGTAGAAATGTTTTTTCATCTCGTCATGGGACGAGAATTTCACGTCGCTTTCATATAATTCAATATCTGCAAACATTCGCTTTGATTACATCTGGTAAGCGAGTAGAAGAGTAGTGCAGTTTTCGGAACGTTTCGGACTGTAATCACTGCCAACTTAAGAAGCCTAGGACTTAGGGAATTTATTATATTATTGCTACGCAGCCAATGACGCTTCTCTATTAGGCTGACAAGAGCAAGGAAGATCGCAAGGAAGATCCAATCATGAAGGAAATGTGGAACAGTATAAGCTCCGCCCGGCCATTCTGAAGGTACCAATAAGCATAGTTGCGAAGATTTACGGTCAACGTTATTATGACAGATTGTTATAAAAAAGGGGTAATAACTTAGAAATTGACCGTTACATTTTCCTACGAAGTCCTATAATGCATGGAATGAATTATAGGGAATTGGTGTGTCACGTGGGGTATGTGTTCCCGATGAGTTTAGCAAGGAAACTGAATGGTTGTATAAATCACCTGAGGTCAGGTCACGTGACGTCGATTTCTCCCGCTAATTTTTGGCGAAAAGCTGGATTGGTGTCTGGTTCACAAGACGTGAATTTCCCCCTAAATTTGGCGTGAAAACTGAATTGATATTTTGGCAACAGGACGCGAATTGTTTAGCTAAACTTAGTGAGGAAACAGTGGACGTACAAGTCACGTGCCGTGAATTCCCCTAAGGTGTATATGTCACGCGACGTCACGTGACAAAACTTTCCCCGCTAAATTTAGCGGAAAATGCGAGGACAGATCGACGGACGGACGGACAAACTTTGGGGAAAAAAAAGGGGGGGGGGGATTGGTCAAGTTAAAATGCATTTCATGCCTTAAAATGTGTAGCCCTTTCTCGTGTCAAACGTCCTCTGTTTCCACCGAAAACAAGGGAAGCTCTCACGTTTTGAAATTCAGTGCTGGTGCAGCAGCACTTAATCCACAGAGACAATTATTTTAAAATTAATATATAAGTTCAAGAGCATTGATGTGAGTCCTGCAAATTCGTCCGCGGATTCTCATCTATAGATCGTGACAACTCTTCCTCATACCTGGACGTTTGGTGTAGAGTACCATCTCAATTTGGCCCTTTCAAATGTCGGAGCTACTTAATGGAACCTGAAGAAGTTCTAACAGTTCTGCTTTAACATTGCGACGAATGCAGAACAACCGAACCAAATTCATGCATCTTCAACTTTCTACATCAAAGCCGACGTCGCACGATACAATTTCTGGTAACCATTCCTAAAACACCGGATCTATGCTCTTCAAAATATTTTTTTTTCTCTTTTTTATGAGCAAACAATTCTGAGTCTGACATTCTAGCGTTAGATTCGGCTAATGGCAGTGTGGATAGACGGGCTTTCAAGACGTGTTAATTACAGACACGCCATTTAATTTCGCCTTCCGTAGTCGCGTTATCACTTGGATACAGCAAACCGAGTTTGGAATAACCTCCTCCGCCTTCCGTGAGTCACGCCTCCTGCGTCGCCGCCTGGTGTTTTTAGGAGAGCCGTCGCATGCATAGATGTTCCTCGTGCCTTTCGCCGGATGTTCATTTAAAGAATTTTCACCCCAAAAAAGTTACCTCGGAACAACCGTGACGGATGTTGTACGTGCCAAATAAATGAGACCCGCATTAATCAACGCTTTAGTGAGAGACGATGCTGCAATAACGAGGGAGCCGACGGGTCATTAATAACGCCGTATCTGAGACGGCGGAGACACCGTGCGGTTTGGCCATCTTTGGTGACCACATCTTTCACTTCCGCTCCTCTTTTCCTTTCTTTTTTTATTCTTATTATCGGAGCATTAAGGTTTAACTGCTCCGGGGAAAAAGAAGACTTTCATCGAAGCAAATAAGATTCTAGAGGAATAGAGAAAAAAAAATTAAACTCTTTTCAATTCGTGATTTCGGTTAAGTCACGTATCCCTACCTTTTTTTATCAGAATGTTTTGATATTTTTAGTTTCTGAATTAAAGGACATTACTGAAACCAAGTTAAGGGCATGCGTTTTTTGTCTTGCCTTGTAGATAGTGTGGTTTTGAGTTTGCAGTCTAAAAGTTTCGTTTGTAAAAGTTTTTTTTTTTTTTTTTTTTATTGCGTTTGTGTAAATTTCTATTCTTTTAGGACAGAGTTCTTTTTTAAAACTAAACATATTAACGTTTTGAGGATTGAGTTGCTTCAATAAGAACGTTGTTATACTTATGTGGGCGGAATAACGAGATTTTAGGAATAAGAAACGTTTTTTTGTGCCTGGAGTTACATTATACCTCTTGCCTTCGAACTTCGCTTCTGAATTACATATCGACCTTGCGCAAAAAAAAAAAAAAAAAAAAAGATTTCCTAAAAGGGAGTTTTGGAAGTTCTCGTGAGGAAAAGTTTAATCTTATTTGTGGGTCACATATATTTTTGTCATTGCAGATGTAACCTGGCGAAAAATCGGGATTCCTGTTCGAATAAATTATGCTGTTTTTTTTTTTTTTTTTTTAACAAGGAAGTTGCAAACATCGGCATACTTTCTACTCAGGAATGATTTTCGAGTTTTCAGTAAAATATCAATGTGAGAAGTTTGCTCAGTGGCAAGGTTTTCGAATGTCCTTTTTTTATTTTGGCGGGAGGACTTGTGTTTTCTGAGTAGTCCACAAAGAGATCTTCATGCTCGGCCCGCGGTCGCTTCGCTTAACTCAATGAAAGTTTTTGTTCCCGTATAAAGTATATGAACTGAACGCATTTCGAAATCTGCCTTATTGACAATTTTTGTTTTATAACGAGCGTTTTTAAATTATAACCGTGATAGCTATTTAGTAAAAGTTTTGCCGTCAAATACTTAAACCTAAATAGATATTTCTTTTGTTGATTTTGGCTTGTATACGTTATATTAAAACAATTTAGTAAAGAGGTCGTAACCTAAGAATATTTATTGAACGGATTATGTTTGAGAAGCACGTGATGTGATCCGCGTCCCATGCTTCAGTAAAAATAATTTATGTAGAACATAGAAGAATGGAACAAGCAGTAACTTACCGACCTTCAATATGACTGCCATTTATGACAAATGGGCGGTTAATAAACGTAAACAGGCTCTAAATATTTTACTAACTCACCTCGTCCAATTACCGTCTTAAAGCCCTTCAGTCAAAACAAAACTAAGTCCGAAGAAATCAGTCACTACTTTAACACAAACCCTAAAGATACTCGTAATAAAATGTTTAGTTTCACATAAAAAGAATGGCAGCGGTTAGGCTTCTTGTGATTGGTCTAACTGCATCATGAAATTTGTTTTTTTTTCTTATGCTTCAAAAGACGCGGACAACACAGGTAGTTTGTCCTATAAAGTGGCCATTACATATCACATGGTGACTTTTATTTTGGTCTGCAGTGCTTTGTCTTAACACCGCTAGCTCTACGGCGTGCTAGATTTAAAGCGATACAATAAATTAAACGCTTGACTTTGATGGTGTCCTGAAAAAATATTTACAATGTTTTTATCACCAGAAAAGTAATTTCCGCATCACCGAACATCATTCTCCACCCAAATGTAGCGCTATTGGGTCCGAAAAAGATGCCGAAGTTTCAGAACGAACCTCCATCTTATTCAAAAGTTATAAGCAATGATTTTTATATAGAGTGGCACAAGCGGATCTTCCGCTGTAAAACGAGCCGGCAAATTCAGCGCCTGCATATAGAAAGTTCGCCCTTTCCCCGAATGTGCACTGAGCAGGTTTGTTTTACCGTGTGCGATTTCAATGCATAGTTCTCTCTCTGTGCAAAAAACTGAGAGCAACACTCTCGCCCAAGTCAAGCGTTGACATACGACCGAGTTAGGGACGCTATTCACTTGTGGCGCCATCTCATGATAGGCGTATTGAGCAGATAACAAAGCCCGTAGACCGCTCATTTCACCTATTGGGAGACGTCGCGACAAGTGAATAGTGTTCCTAACGCGGTCGTCTACGAACGCGCTTAATGCCGATTTGGGCAAGTCTGTTGTTTTCATTTTTTCATGGGAAAAAAACGACACCAAAAACATTCACACGGTAAAACGTACCTGATTACCGCACACTCGCTATACGAAAGCTTTGTATGTGCAGGCGTAAATTTTAGAACGGAAGATCCGCTTGAGCCACCATATAGTTTTAGTTTACGAAGAAAGTATTAAGCATTAGCACACCCTACTTGCCAGACTGGGTCGGCGCGCAACCGCACCACTACGGTACAAAGTACACTAATGACATATTAAATATATACGAGAGATATTGGAAGTACGCCACAAATATATTTTAAGTGATTAGTGTACGTTTTACTTCTTGTCGCTGTGAACCAGCAATATCACTGTGGATGTAACGTTTTGGCGGGTAAATACAGTTTGAAGGCTAAATACTTTTGGGTGCAATATTCACGCGTTTTAAAAACTGAAATGACGTCACGTCGAATTTTCCTGTGCAATACAGGCGACATCTGAGGATGTCCCACAAAACTCGCTCCAAACTTTATAGAAAAACGACACGCTCGGGTGGAGTGAAACCAACTGTATGCCGCTAGCAAGCGTCTTAGAAAAGTGCACGAAATGTTTTAGTTTGCCTAGTCATTTAACTAAGTAACACTAATTAGTTAAATTTTGGATTCTTCGTTTAAAGGCCGAGGTGTAAATTGAAGATTTCTATAGCGCACTGAGAAACACGAAAAAAAGGTGCTTGCTACGTGATACGCTTTGCGCTCTCCTTTTCATTAGCCTAAAGAAAAAGCCTTCGAAATATAAAAAAAAACAGATTATGTGACAACGCACCGAACGTCGGGCTTGCAGCGCTCTCAGAGGCGCTTTGAAGAAACGAAGTCCACCTATATCACTGGTGCGCTGTGCGAGAGAAGGCTTTGGGGCAGCAGGTGCTTGCGCTTATCTTCGAGACCACCTCAACACAAATCCCTGTTTGAGACAGCGGGCCAGTGATGGACATCGTTACTTGAGAGCACGCCTGAGAACGCTGCAAGCGAGATGCGCGGTTGCGTTATCTTTTTTAGGCTAAAAAAGCGCGTGAAGCGTATCGTGTAGCAAACACCTTATCTGGGTGTTTGTCAATGCACTGTACGCATTTTCAATACATAGGCCCTTAAACAATTATTAAAGTTCGCTAATTAATTTTAATTAATTAAGTGACTATGCAAAATAACAAAAAAAAACATGTTTGTGCATTTTCCAACGACGATTTTTAACGGCATACAATTGGCTCCACTCCCGGAGAGCGCTTCCTTTTCGCGTAAAGTTTGGCGCAAGTTCTCTGGGACACCCTGTATATGTATAAGCGGCTCTAGGAGATAATCTGTGGTCTTTTTGAATTTTGGCAAGCTTTCCGATGCACCGTCCACAGTTATGAGGCAACAATTCGAACATGCTGTATCAGGCGCTACTATTTTGATCTCAAAACATGTAGCGCCTCTCTGATGCGCAAGACAAAACGCGGACCGAGCACGCGTCACATAAATATTTATTTTTTATTTTTGTTAGTTTCAAAGAAACAAAGCGCGAGAAGTGACGTTTTAGAGGCAAGTGTTTACGCGTCTTTTCTTGAAACTGAACGATAGCTCCTGGCTCGAGTTTAAGCCGATAATTGACAGTACGACGTGGGCCACCAGCGCTGCGCAGGGGGAGAATACACGGCTGAAGTTTGTTACGAGTTGCGTGACGTGTAGCGTGTCACGCGATCCTATGAGAGAGGCTCACGTGAGGGCACACGTGCGGCTTCGAGGCGTGGTTCGCCGGGCAAGTCGGACGTCGAGGTACGGGCGCGACATTTGCCTTGAGGAAAGCGGTGGGCTCACGCCACAGTCCGGACGGTCGGTGGTGCGCATGCGTATATCTATAGGGTTGAATTTCACGCAGAGCGACGAGCACAGAGGATGTCTGCGGCTCTCTCGGTCGGGGCACGGTTCGAAGGTCGTTTCAAGAGCGAAAATGTTTCTTTGTGTCGCGGATGTATTTGCGCTGTCTATTCATCAGCTGCACGATGTGTTTTTGTCTCTCCATCTCGTGACACGCCACGGCATGAAAGGATATGCAGAATTTTCGGGGGTATCGGTCTCACTTTCTGTTCGTTAGGAACAGTTATTGGCTTCGAGGTTGGAGAAAGAACAACGAAAGTAATACTTTCGAAGCGTGTTCTGACGTGAGTCACAACGTAAAATCTGATCACAAATAAAAAAAACATTCTTATTTTGTTGCACTAGAGAGTGATAGAGTCACTTAGTTTATAGCCCTTGACAAGATGAGAACGACGGGGACAAGCTTCAATTATCCCGCTTCCAGCGAGAGTTTTCTTCCTTCGACGTCGTTCTGCGTCTCGTGCACCTCGAGCACGTGCGTGCAGATAAAAAAAAATGAGGCGGTAGGTACAAAGCTCGTGCTTGAGGCCGAGCCTTTGAAATACATGCCCTGCCGTTTTCATTCTTTCAGTGATTATACAACTTATTGATACTGGTAGCGCGAAACACACTTTTAGAGATTCAGCTATCCTCATTTTCGTCTGGGCTCCTGTTCCTCACACCTTAATATTCTTACGGACTCGCTCACTGTCAAGATGTTCGGTCTTGCACATCGGAGTAGAATAATCTGAATTGTCCGTACATTGGGGCTGTCAGCCAGTGTTCAGTCGGCGACGACCGCCAATTTTTCGGGTGGTAATAGGTATTGCGCTATCAGCGAAGAATATGTCACAACGATGATGACGGTACTAATATATTCTGTGTCAATCACAGAGGGGCGGATTTATTGACGAGGCTTGTGGGACGGGAGGGGGAGTGGGGGGGGGGGGGGGGGGGGTTCACCAGAGAGATCTGACGTTACGGATGGGTGTGGCCTCATAAATGGCTATCCTCCTCTACTCCTCCTCCCCCTCCGTACCCACCCATCCTTCCCCTCTGCACCCTCCCCTCCTCCTCTTCCGCACCCTCCCCTCCTACCGAAGTTTACCTGCTAAGCTTAGCTGAAAACTTGACGTCGCGTGACCTCAACACTAATTCTATTCCCCGCTAAATTTAGCGGGGAATCGAATTGGTGTTGAGGTCACGTGACGTCTATTTTCCCGCTAAATTTAGCGTGCTTACGCCGACGTCGACGCCGCGAAACACGGAAGCAGGCTCCTAAGAGCTGCGCTGTAAAAAGTATCTACGCAAAGGCAAAATTAACTACCTAATCTGGCGTCTGGGAGCCCTACCACACTGCACTCAGAAACTACACAAGGAAACTTAAAATAACTAAAATGAAATACTTCTGAAGAGACCTCCCCATAACCTTACGTAATAAACCGAACCCATGATACCCTTGTTTACCCACGTCTTCCATCACTATTAATTCACTCAATATCGTTAATTCCGGACCTAAACCTCACGTCGCGAGCAGGACCATACAATATTAACGCTAAGATTTTAAAAAATACAGCCAATATTTCCAGCGAAATCCTAAATCTCATATTTAAACAGTTTCTGTCTGAAAGTTGCAAACCTTCCGATTGGAACCGTGGGAGAGTCGTCCCGGTCTACAAACAGGAAATACGGTCCTCTGCTTCTAACTATCTCCGGATCTCTCTAACGTTTATCGCATCCAAACTTCTCGAGCACATCTTGTACTCTCATATCATGACCCAGCTATCCAAAAACACCTTCTTCTTTAGTCAACAGCACGTCTTCTGTAGGGCTTCTCCTGCGAAACCCAGCTCTGTGAATTTTTTCATGAGCTACAGACTAACATTGAATGCCATGTACAGACCGACACCACATTTCTCGACTTTTCGAAGACATTGGACCATGTTCCCCATCAGCGTCTGTTTTCTAAACTGTCACCCCTGCAATTGGATCCCCTTGTGTTTTATGGATTGATACATGGCTTGAGTCTTGTGTGCAATACATAGTCATTAATGACCATGAATCAAACCTAACAAGCGTCACATCAGGAATACCACATGGATTCGCCCTTGATCCGCTGCTTTTCCTTATCTTCATTAACGACCTTACACAAGAAAATTGCTGCAAAATACGTCTATTCGCTGACAACTGCGTCATTTATAACACCATGGCATCGGAAAGCGGTCATCTCAAGCTTCAAAGTGACCTAACAAAATTTAACAACTGGTGCGAAAAATGGCTGATGTTGCTCACCAAATCAAAGTCCAAACAAATATAATTTACTCGTAAAATGTCTTCTCTAACCATTTTATTATACCATTGACAAAGATGTGATTGAAGCTGTTACAGTGTATAAATATCTTGTCATAAGACTTACGCCTAACCTTTCATGGAAACATCATATCGAAGCCATTGCTGCAGAATCCTCCCGCACACTCGGATCCATCAGACGTAGCTTAAGAGACGCGTTATATCTTGTCTAAAAGATTACTTACAAAACCTGCTTAAGACCTAAATTAGAATATGTTTCCGCCATCTGGAGCCCTTATTAAGTCTACTTAATGAACAACCTAGACTCAAACCGAAACGAGCCGTCCGATTCATCTGATCATCCCACAACTACTCCACTAGTATTTCTTAGAAAATTCAGCTTAGACATGCACCTTTTCAAACCCGGGGGAAGATTTCTCGCCTCTGCCCTCATAAAATTTACTACCACTGCCCACAGCTAAAACCCTCCCTCCTCTCACTCCGCCGACAGAATATCATCCCGCCTAAATAACTCTTGTCCAATCAAAGGGATCTCTGGTAAAACTAATGTGCTTAATGAACCATTCATCCTTCATGTCATCGCTGACTAGAACCAGTTGCCATGCTCCATCGTTAGCATCACTGATGCAGCAGAGTTTTATCATTTTCTACTATCCCATTTTAAGTGAATACATGTATAACTTTATTCTGCTGTTTATTTTTGTATGTTTCCTTATTGTTTCTGTGTTACAATTCTATTATTCGCCCCCCCCCTGTAATACCCTAACCGGGCCTTTAAGGGTGAAAATAAATTAAATTGGCTAATGACATAAATAAAAACTGGAGTATGTCTTTTTTTTCTGTTAAAAAATTAACCTTCGTAAACTTAAGAAGGCCAGTTGCCCTCCCTCCCCTGACCTCCCCTCAAATGCGCTTAAAACTACCGCATGGCTTTTTTATGATATTGTTGTCATTGCCTTCTGGTTGCTCCTGTCGTCTTATAAGCCCTTTTTATAGCTCTAAAGTTTGCCTTTCATCAGCAGGCTATGAAAGGAGGTCACGTGCCTTATACTAAATTTTAATAAGATTTTTTAAAAGTCATTTGCGAAGAATCAGCAGAATAAATTTGTTCACAAAGCTGGTAAGGGGATTGCTATTTAATTTTGTAATTTTTATCAAATATTGCTAACATTCCACGAGCAATTTGGATCTTAATTTACTTGCCAGCTGGTCTGAGTTTCCTTTTACCATCGTTGCGTGGACTACTTCCGTTGATTAATTTTTGTATTGAAATTCATGATTCTGGTGGATTTGCTAAAGATTCATAATATTGCTTGACAACGCAACATACTGGAAACCACATGGCTCTGGCTGCTCGAATACAATATAAGTTGTTGCGTTTGCATGAACGTAAATGCGGTTGAGGTGAAGGTTGAGTTAAATTATATACTAATAACACAAATGTTTCATGAAAATACATATATTTGAATCTACGAAGACGCTCGATTATAAGTTTTAATATTACACCAGTCCCAAATTTTAGTTTAGAAATATCTATATAAAAATCAAATTTGGTTTTAAATTAAATCACTACTCAGGAATGCTTCTCCATCTTAAATCGAACTCCCATACAATGTTGACCGGACGACTGACACCAGCGTATATAATTATAGAAGTTATGACACAGAAAGTACACCCGGCTATACTTCGTCTCACCCTACGATGGACTAAAGGCAAAAGCTACGGACCGCCAGACCCAATCACAAGCCACTTAGAAATTTTGCGGTGTTTTGCTTCGATGCACGAATCGGTGCCCGTGTCTCGGATCACTGATGAGGGGACGGGTGAACAGTGGTTCGAATCGAAGAGCACTGAGTGACTCAACAATTTTACATCGCAAAGAAAGCCGCGACACAAAGGCTCTTTGCAACGTCGAAGCTATAGAAATGATGTGGCGCTTTTGGATTCGAGCATTATTCGT
The DNA here is from genome assembly GCF_016920785.2 of Ixodes scapularis. Lineage (NCBI taxonomy): Eukaryota > Metazoa > Arthropoda > Arachnida > Ixodida > Ixodidae > Ixodes > Ixodes scapularis. The sequence goes on along the minus strand of NW_024609846.1, from coordinate 111,826,061 downwards.
CCAGCCATAATCAAGGTTAAGCGTGTCATAGTATAGCGTGGAACGTGGTTGGACCTGGCGGCCTGGGGCTTTGGCCTTTAGTCCATCGTAGGATGAGACAAAGTATAGTGTATATCTATAAGCCTCATAATTTATCTGTAGCGTAAGATCTAAACAAACATAGCAATATCATTTGGGTCTTTTCTCATTTATTAGGGAAGCAACCCATGTGCAACTTTGTCCTACAAAGTGAGCTGCTTGCACCATTCTGTTCTGCAATATAATTAGAGGGCGGTTGCTGGACCGCCGTTCAATTAAAAAGGTCACTGGTTGTGACATTTTGAAGTCCCCTTTAATTGGTATCATTAAGGTCATTTTTGTTCGTTTTTTTTTTTCTTCAGAAAACGGCTTAAACTTTAAAAGGTCGAGTGGTGCGAAATTGGTCTTCAATTCCTCGGTGAATGCAAATCGCCCTTAGAGTTCAATCCCCATTGTAACTCCGCAGGATTCATTAATTTGCATATTTTCAATTAAGAAACTCCCACGCTTGGCCGCGCAGGGTGGCGCCTGCCCGGAGAGCACTTCTAAAGTTAGACACACTTCGCTGAAGATGACTTTGTAGCTATGAGGCAAGTAAGTATTTAACATTGACCCAGAGCAATTGATTGTACTCACTGGGAAAGGACTTGTCGTCTAGCTTAAATATAAATCAATATCGTAATGGAAATAGAAATATTAACAAGAAAAAACGTTTTCGACCATTTTAAGAAACCATTTACAGTCTCACCTAACGACGATCAGACGTTTGGTCGATTGTGGTACGTCATCTTGATGCACCTCAAATACCCAGATGGCACGCATGGTCAACAAGAAAACAGAGATCGGAAACAAGTGTTAATATGCTAAAACGTGCTATTGAAAAAGCCCTAAAATGGATTTTGAGATTATCTATTAATAATGACAAGTTTAGAACTCAATCCACAGGCTTTAAGTATCCTAAAAAAACAATTGTCCTTTCAACGTATGCACTCATGGATGGTCAATTTCTCTATTAAACATCGTATCAAAGATGGTGACACACCCCTTCTTCTGCGCCGTGGAGGAGGCACCCGTCGGGAATGCCGTCAGATGGCGCTTTCAAGGAATAATTGCCGTATCACGTTACCTACACCCAAATAATCGACGTTCTTGTTAAAGTAAAATACATAACTCGCCCAAAAAGAGCAATAATAGTAACGTTCGGAACCTCCAAGCAATTACCTATTTCCATTGGTCAGATTTTATGGACGTAGTAGAGAGAACCCATGATTACCCGCCCCCCCCCCCCCCCCCTCACACACACACACTTAAGAAAAATAGTGCCCGTGTATTTCTGGTGCTGCGGGTTTGCTACGACGTTTTGCCATCTATAAAACTCGTCATGTTCAATGACTAAGATCAAACAAACAATATGCTATCAATATCAAGCTAATGCAAAAAAAAAACGAATAAGTGCTACTTTAAGCAGAAACGTACTTTTTGCGAGAAAATCTAACTATAGGGGGCGCTCTTCCCAGTTTGTTTTCCCCAAAGATCGGTGTTTACCCAAAACAAGGCCTTTTAACTTTACTCTTTACGTAGCGAAGAAAGTGTTCACAGTAAACAGAGAAACGTTGGCGAGACGCGACGTGCGGGATCTCTCTCTGAAGTAGTCGTGAGGGGATACGAGCTTGACCCACTTCGGTCTTTGTGCTGAGCAGGTGCTGGTCACATGCACGGTGCATGCTGCATTGTCCACGCAGGCCGGAGTGGCTACGAAAGAGCCCGTACTCCTCGAGCGGCGGGAGAACACGAACCCCTGCCGAACCCTGCCGCTCATTCGGCGATAAAACGTAACTTATTTTATTGTAATGAGAATTATAGAAATGCATTCAGTGTTTTAAAAATTCTTGAATAAACTTAAGTAAATAAACAAGAATGAGCTAATCTGGAATAAAAACACATTCCTCCCAAGTACACAATTCTGTGGTTCAAAATAAAGTTTCTTTTGCTATGCAATCTAGGTTCATAAAAAGAATATATATATTATACAGAGGAGAAGAAGAATGATCAACAAAAAGGCATATTAAAATAATATAACAAGTCCAACGTATCGATTTGGAACCGCTCTTCGTCATTGTGATTACTTTTTTGTTTCTCTAGGATTGATCCCGTCGTCTTCCAAAGTCTTGATGTCACTGCAGAAAACGTGTCCTTGGCGCGTTTTCACTTCCATCTCCAAAGCACTAAGAACAAATCAATTATAAATAAAAAAATTAAAAAAAACTATATATATATATATATATATATATATATATATATATATATATATATATATATATAATGGTCAGAGGGTTTATGAAGTATGCCCGGACTTTCATTAATCCCGTCAGTAAGTGATTTGAATTTGTGAACAAAGCACGCCTCTCTTAGTTCTCTTTAGCGATCGAAACTGAATCCAGATTGAAAAAGCATGATTGTTATTGCACCAAATTGTGCCTCGGTAGCTTCATATGTTTGGAAAGTGGGAGGTGTGGGAGAGCATGGACGTGTGATTTGCGATTGTAAAATCGTAGTATGAAAGGAGTTCCGGTTTGCACTATGGAGTCTATATCGCACAGGTTGCATCGTAACACGTAAATGACGTTTGCCGTATCGCAAATGAGAGTTGCACTAATTTTGAAAGAGATATCTGACTTTGCGCTCTTAATTTGGTTGGTGCGTATCATGTGGTCGCAAACCTGGCATCGCGACTTTCCGCAAGGCTGGCAACCAAAAGTTTGTGAAGGTGAGTTTTTGGATTGTACCAAGATGGTCCTTCAGGTCCCTTCCTCGTCGGTGGACTACTCGTGGTGGCTCTGAAAACAAGATGTTAACTTCGTCGTTCTGCTGTAAAATTCTGAAGTGTTTCCTTAGAATATTATTGAAATTGAGGAGGCTGCCTAATAAGTAACTACAAATGCGGTTTGTTTATTCTTAGGTACACTGGGCCGAGTCTAATTAATAACTTGTGATCTTTCAAGTGCTCGGGCTTTTCGATGGCCTTGTCAACATTTGCCACGGGATATTTTTGTTCGGTGAGCAGAGTTTTTAGATTTTTTTCGTTACGATCAAAATCCGCTAAGTTGAAACAAATTCTTTTGCACCTATGGGCTTGGGAGAACGGAATTCTGGTTTTACAATGTTTATGGTGTGAACTGTGAAAGTGAAGTTACTGTTGGCGGTCTGTGGGCTTTCTGTAGAGTTTCATTGAGATGCTATTTCTATGAATTTCCATTGTTACGTCCAAAAAATATGTTAGTTTTAGAGCAGGAGTGCGAGAATTTTATATTAGGATGAATGGCGTTAAAACAACTAATATTTTAAAAGGTCTTCCTCACTGTGTGGCTAAATTATAAATATATCGTCAATGTATCGTTTATAGCACAGTGGCTTTAATTAACGGTTAGAGAGAAAGCGGTACTTTAAATCGGCCATGAAAAGATTACCATAGTTTGGGGCCATCTCTGTGCCCATTGCTGAGTCCTGTATCTCAAAACAGTGCTTCTCTTCAAACTCGAAGTTGAAAAATGATCTGAACGTGATCGTTCACATCATTTTTTGGTGGACTTTTCTTATAGGCACTGACTGCAGCATCGATACCGTCCTGGTGAGGAATGTTTCTGTATAGCGACGTGACGTCCATGGTGACGAAGAAAACATTCGTCGGAATAATTACTTTTGATTTCTCGCGGAGGAAGTGATTTGTGTCCTTAATGAAAGAAGGAACTTTGGGTTTGAGGCCCATTATCAGAAAGCTAGCCACATTTAAAATTCGTTCTGTAACTGTCCATTCCCTACAATTGGTGGACCTGGATTTCCTGGTTTAAGAATTTTGGGCAGCGTGTAGAAACGTCTAGGTTTTGGATAGGTGGGCTTCATTGCATTGTGCTTGTGTGTCGAAATTTCTTTGTTTTTCAGAAGGTATGTTAGAGTCTCTTTCATGAATTTGGTGCAGGTTTCAGTGGGATCTTACTGTAGCTCCGTAAAAATATGTTTGCCGTTAAGTTGTCCGAACCCCTCATTCAAGTACACTCGTTTATTCGGAATGACTATCGCTCCTTCTTTATTAGCTGGTCTGATGGTAATCTCGTCCCTCCAGTTAAGCGCTCGCATAGCGGCGCGTTCGTCAGAAGTTAGATTGTAGCGTAATTTCTTGCGATTGCAGCTCTGTATTACATCTCGTTGGGCTAATTCAATGTATAAGTCATGGTACTTATTTCGCTGTGCGTCAGGAGTCCAGAATTGGTCTGAGGAATTCGAGATTCGTTCTCGTTTTTTTTTTTGTGTGTTTTTTCTTTTTCAAAGGTGGGGGGGGGGGGGGGGGGGGTTGGTCGAAGAAGTGTTCTTTAAGTCTCAGGTTTCTTGCAAATTATCTAAGTCCTAAAAATTTGAAATTAATTATATTTTCCATACGTAAGGCAAAAATTGAGGCCCCTTGAACACAGGGACAGTTCCATGGCCGATAAGTTGAAGTTAGACAAATTAATTACGTTAAGTTGTTTTTCATGTGAACTGAATTAGGTGCTCGCTCAATCGATTCGGCATATGTGCATTGTTATTTCTGGTTAGAGCTTGCTGCACGTGCCAAGTATAGATTGTTGGTGCAATCCGCTAGAATATGATTAAAATGGTTGTTTTGAGCTATTGTGTTGGAGGCACGAGATGTTTCCTCGTCGTCACATGCTAGTTTTTTTTTTTTTTTTAGGGCGTTGAGCGTTGAGCGCACCCAATCGCTTTTTTTTTTTTTTCGTGTTTCGCGAGTTCTCTGCTTTCACTGAGAAAAAGTGAATTGCTTCGTTTAAGGCGGATTTCTGTTTCGGCTTGTTCTGCGCGGCGCTCATTGTGTTTGATAACAACCATAGCTCGAGAGAAGCGTGTTTTAGTATGTGGTTCCACTCGTTAGTTTCGTTCTCCTTCAGAGTGCTCATTGATGGTTTCAGTTTCATGTGTAGTCCTTTTGGGGGCTGATGCCGCAGTCAAGGTAGTGTTGCAAGGTTTGAGTGTGGAACTCGTGCCGAATCCGTTTATATATTGTTTTTTGTTTGTCTAGAATTGATTTCGAATGGTAGTGCTCGGGAGGGATTTTACTTGTTGAATCGGTGATTCGGGAACGAGGTGTCTTCTTTCCAACGGCATCTATGTAGCTACTGCGCAGATTGTAGCGGTGAATGGACATAGGTGCTGCTTCAGTTTCGGTAAGGGTTCCCGAAGCGTTCAGGGACAGTGTGGGGTCCAACGGCGAAAAGGAATCTTGGAATTATTGGTCTGGACTGGAAGACGCAGGCGGAGAATGAAAGGGAGAACTCTCAGTAGAAGTAGTCGCAGCTACAGACCCGTACTCGGCCGGCCGCGCCCGGGGTCTCTCTCGAAGAATACTCGTTGTTTCAGCCTCGTGCCCGGACGGCGATATCCGAGGGATCTCCGGAAGAGCAAGCGTGGCTCCAGCCCCGCACTTGGTCGGCGGAGTCTGGGTTCTCTTTGAAGTAGCACTCGCTCCAGTCTCGGACTCCGTAGGCAACGCCCGAGGAGTCCGACGTACGGTCCAATTTAGGTACGCCGCTAGGATTGCGAAACTTTGGCCAAGTTAGGCTCATCTCTGGCGTGCTGCCTTCCATATTTGCTTGCGATACCCTTTATTTGCCCTGCTCACCTCAAAAAATGTCAATTATAAGTAATAAAGGACGTTGTAGCAGCCCTGGATGTTTTGAACATGTGCGACTAATGTCTGATAATAATGGCGTGTCCAAACAGCTTTACTATATCAGGCGATAGGAGTGACTGAAATTATGTATAACTCGAATTACGCAATTCGTTTTCCACTCTTTTTCTCAATGTGCTCGTCTGGTTACCAACAATTATATTGAAGGTTCATTGAAACACCTGTCCAATATACTAATATAATATCTTAAGTCAGTGCTCTACAGTGGCTGCATAAGAATTATTTCGACTTAATAACGCGCTCATGGTTATTTTTTTTTTCTCGAGTACGTATGTATATATATAAAACCAACATTTTATGCTTTATACTGGGTATACGTATTGCATGGGTATTCAGGCATAGGTAAAAATGTTGAATATAAGAAGTACAAAATATTTACTTAGCACACATAAGTGAATTTGCAAAACGAACGCATTTTGCATCTAGAGGAGGTAATATCTCGAGTTTGCTGCATATCAATATATCACATGTATAGCATTCCCCTGTTGCATCTTTGTTGTCGAGCTACAATGCATGCGAAGAGATATGAGAGTTTTCATAGCTTTATAATTATTTACATGCTAGACTGCTAGCTTAATGCTGGCACGATGACGTGCAGTTCCCAATTGCTTGAGAGCCCGGGCGTGCTCGTGCACGCGACATGTGATAATATTTTATACAAGAGACCACAATGGTATCAAATGATTGATATTGTTATAAACGAAATTCGGCGCACCAGATAACACGGCATGAACTAAAATGTTGAATAATAAAGGGTACGATACTAATTACGTATACTGAATAACTTATCTCATTTTTCCATAAGCAATTCCTGGAATTTCGCTTTAGTTGCAGGGGTAACAATCTAAGGAAAAAAAACACTAGAGTAAACAAGCTCTACACATTAAGTACGCAACATTTCAGTTTTCTAAAAAATGTAACACTTATCATAATGAAGCAGCTTGTAGAAAAACACTGTAGTAAACAAACTCTAAACAATAAGTATGCGACATTTCAGTTTCCTAAAACAAAATGTAACACTTATTATAATGAAGCAGGTCTAATAAATGAAGCCTGCATACGTTATGTTCACCATACATTACAAATGCAATTAACGCACTTCCAAGTATAACAGAAAGAAGAAACTTAACAGCAGTCTGACGCAACTGTTGACAAGATTGCGAGAGAAATAAATTTTCCAAAACTAACTAACCCCATAGATTTTGTTAATTTCGTTATTACAGTAGCCTCATTTAAATTCAACTTGAGAGAGAAATTTCGTTTTGAGAAATGCCGCTTTGCTTTTCCTTCTTAGAGAGAGAGAGAGAGGAAGGAAAAATACAGACCAAAATTGTTTGTTTTTTTTTGCAAAATGGCGCACTTAATTTTAAATTTCTTTTTTTTTACTTATTTCGCCTGATCCAATACACTTGACGAGACGTTCCTTCCAATGCTGTAAACAGCCTTGAAACGCGTAGATGTTGATGCCTTTCAATGACTCTGCCGCATTTTGTTTCACTTCTTCAATATCGCCAAATGTTTTTTGTTTTTTTTCAAAACGTTTTTATTCGGGAAAAAAAAAATGCCAGACGGTGCGAGGTCGAATAAATAGAAAGGTGGCGTACCGGGATCATGCCGTTTTTGGTAAAAACAATGCTGAACACTCAGCTCGGTGTGGACAAGTGCGTTGTGATGATGGACAAACCAGTCTCCTGTTTGCCTCAACTAAGAATGTTTTTTCCTCATAACTCGACCTTCTTAAAACTTTCAGACGAAATTCTTTGTTAAGAGTTTAATACGGATGAACACATTCAAAGTGAACAATACCTCTCACATTAAAGAAACCGATGATCGTTGTTTTTATGTTAGACTCCACTTGCCGTGATATCTTGAGTCGTGCTGAAGTGGCAGTTTTCCATTAGCGATTTTGTTTCGGGGGTCGTATCCGTAGCATCGAGAATCACCTCCGGTTAGGACTTTGGAAAGATCCAGGGGTATCTTCCTACTGCTCATTCAAAGCACGACGCGCTGTCAAGGGATCGCCTCTTTCATGGGCGTACCAACCGGGGGGGGGGGGGGGGGGGGGCGCTTGCGATTACGTGTTAACACATCCATCGAGCCAGTACATCCACCGAGCCATTACATCCATCGATGGATGTAATGACACGGTGGATATACTAGCTCGTTGGATGCGTTGACATGTGTATGGATGTAGCTGCTCGATGGATGTAGTTGCTCGTTGGATGTAGTTGCTCGATGGACGTAGTTGCTCGATGGATGTAATTGCTCATCCTTCCTGTTACGACGTCATAGCGTGCCATTACATCCATCGTTCTAGCGCATCCATAGAAGCCAAGATGGCCGCCACTGGGCTGTTTACGTTATTCACATTCTTATGTGGAATGCAAGTTCGTCCTTTTGCAGGGGTTGTGGTGAGGTCAGAACGCCGAGCTCTGAGTGGTTCTGAATGAAGGATAGTGGACATACCTCAAGGCAGCTTGATTTAAGGTACCCACTATCCTCCATTTAGAGCCAATCAAAGTTCGGCGTCGTTCTGATGTCACCGCAACACCTACTCAAGAAGCGTACGAGTTGCTCTCTGCATTGGTTCGGGTTCCACATGCAGAGAACAAACGATAATTCCCAGAACGTTAGCATATCACAATTTAATTCTATAAGACATTCAGATTTTTTTTCTCAAAGCGAAATAAAAGGTGCGATTCTGTGTACCGTTCTAATTCTATATAAAGTTTATATTTAGTTAATTTTGTTTCTGAAAAAGCAGTAACCAATGTTTGATCAATGTGGAAACAATAAACAATGCGCCGACGATGCGTGTTCGACTTTGGAAACGCCGAGGGCCGCAGAAAGTGCATGACGCACAAAGGGTCCTTGTACTCGCGTTTGTACGGTCAATTTAGCGTGTAACTTTCAAAAGAATGTGAACTATTATACAGCATGCTTAAACGAAGAAATAAACCTACGTGATTGATGGATGTAATGGCACGTTTTTGAACGAAGCTGCTGGATGGATGTGATTACACGATGGATGTAACGGCACAATGGATGTAATGACACGCTTTTGGACGAAGTTGCTCGATGGATGTGATGGCGCGGCGGATGAAATGGCACGATGGATGTAGCGGCATGATGTATGTAATGGCACGTTGGATGAACTGGCCAGAAATGGATGTAATGGCACGATGGATGTGCTGGCAGTATGGATGTACGGGCACGATGGATGTAATGGCACGAAATTGGACGTAATCGCTCGATGGATGTAATGGCACGATGGATGTGTTGGCCGCAAGCCGGCGCTTGCTCCCCGGTTCTTAGAGTGGGAGAGGGCAAGGCATGCATTTTGCCCCCCTAAAAAAGCCGCCACTGGGCACGGCAAACACTTGACGGCGGTGCCACAGGCATACCAAGGGACCGCTCCGGCCATGAGGGGGGGGGGGGTGAGTCTGGTTTGCCCCCCCCCCCCCCACACTCAAAAACACGTTGGTACGCCACTGGCCTTTTTGCTCTGGTGTAAGCAGGCAAGGCGCGACTTTTGCTGCAACTCGTTTTATGTGCAAACCCCTCTATAAAATTCGCTCACAGGAACTCCACGACTCTGCAGTCAACTTCACAAGCTCATCAATTGTCCGAAAGAGCGGTTGTCAAAGATGACTCGACACATTATTGCTACAGTCTCTTTAGTTCGGCTCGTCCAAAAAATGCCCGGGACGAGTTTGATCGTCAATCGACATTTCGCCTTTGTTTAAAAAAATAAAACCATTTGTAAATATGTTTATCACTCAGAGCAGCTTTTCACTGACGCACGTTGTTCGTTTAAATCAGCCATTCCGAAATAGGCAACCGCGTTGAAAGAGCTCCCAGAAAGCAACCACCGAAGCCGAACGAAATGTCTTACAGGAACGCAAACAGCTACACTAATGCAGACGGGTGCCTAGAAAACGAATCTAGCTGTGGAAATTTTTACTACAAGGGGGCCGTCATCCAGACAATAATTCCGGTTACTTCTGGGTCACCCTCGTATGTTGGTTCAAATGGAGGCCGGGGACGTACATAAACATTACATTTCGGTTTACAATTCTAGACTCTTGCCTCTGTTTCAATTAACTTTTAAAATAAAATGAAAATATGAGCGTAAAATGTTCGAATGACGCAAATTATAGTGTTGCAAGGAGTTGCAAAGACATGCTGCTTCGTATTCTATCAGGGGCAGCACTCTTCGTAAAGATAGATTTGGGAGGTTGCCATGTTGAATCTTCTAATACGCACAACAAATAAAAGCCAGGGTTTTAGGGGTAAAATTCTACATTTACTGGGGAAAGACCGAGCCTGTGACAGTATAATCATTATTACCCTCGCTTCCACAACCAGCTTTTTTTTTAACATTTTCAATACATATCTTGAGCGTCGTCACGCCAGCTAAGCGACATGGGATGCGAAGTTCCAGTGAAACTCTTACACCAAACGACTTCGAACGCTGCGAAGGAAAGAAGCCCTATGGTTTAGTAAGCACCAGGTCCGACAGAACTACAGAAAATATCCCGGTTCCTCGCGGTGTTCTATATATTGACTCCTGCGACAGTTAATGCGCTGCAGCCTTTCTGCGCATCGAATACGATCAATCGCACTGTCGTCATGTAACGGCACGTGGCGTAATGGTGTCACGTGCCATGAAGTCACGATCAAGGTCTGTCGGAACGTTTCAATGACACCTGACGTCCAACGTTACTAGATTAGCTCAGTTACGGAACTTTCTTGCGTCGTTCGATGCACCACCGTTTTGGGGACGGCTGCTAATGTAACTGCAGTGTCATAGCGTCGTATATACTGGCAAAGCCTGGCAGATCGCCGTGAAAAGCGGCCGACGTTATGAAAAAGGAAAAGCGGCCGGCAACGGATGAAAGGAGAGCCACGTGACTAGCGCCCCGCTGCGGCGAGGCGCCGAAACACACTTCTCCTGAGCAAGCAAGTGTGTTTCGGGTCCTCGCCGCTGTAAACGCTGTGTGCTGGCGTCCAGGTTCCCCGAAAACTGGCTCTTTCATGATTTGTGCTACGAGATCCTCGCGCTCCAAATCTGCAACCGGGCACTCATGGCTCCGTCGTCGAGCTGCCGGCTTTATGAACATTGAGGAGGCTGTGACAGTGTATACTTATGAGATACTTAGGCTTTGAAGCACAACGTATAGATGGCGTTTCATTGTACTCTATGGAACACAAAGGTTTCATGGCCAGACATTTCTTGCCAAGCGCTACAACTTCTTTCAAGTGCCACAGGTACAGAAAGTAAACCAACCAATCTAGGCACTCCTTTAGTTACCGAGCAGAATCGAAACTTTCTTTATGTGATAGTAAAAAAAAATGGCAGAACCATGTTCGTCGTTTCATCTTCCGCAAACTGTTACCGAGCCACCGAGGACAGCGTGGCCTCGGGCACTCCACTACGCGGAACTCACGAGGCCATCGATCCTGCTTTGTGCACACAAAGAATCGGCGAGATCAGAATATACATAAAACATTTTTTGTATAGGTACAGCTACACGCTCCTCCTCTGCAGGACACACCGAAATCGTTGGCATTGACAGGGGCCCGGGTCGTCGCCGCTGCGGCGTCTATACGTCTCCAGGAGGATCGATGCGACGACCTTGGCAGTGTTTACTGTCCTCTCCCTTGGAGAGCTTCGTCGTCTTTGTGCATCCAGCTGAGGTTTTATGGCGAGACACGGCCCTGCTTTGCCCCGTTGTGTCGTGGTTGCCGGAGCCGTAAAGTATTTGTTCCTTTGTTCCTTCTTAGCGCCAGAAAAAAAAAAGAGAAAATAAAAGGAACAAGCACCGTTTCCCCGAGTTCATCTTTTAGATAAACAGAGTTATAGAGTCCGAGTACGTGAGTTTTTATTTCTGTTGATGCACTTGAAACGCTTGGATGTATTCGGTACTGTAACTTTCGATAATAGAATTTATTTATGAGAGGCAGAGAGAGAGAGAATGAGAACTTGTAACTGTACTTTCTGGAGGGGTAGTACAAAGTTTTCATAGACGGTTTTTCTCATTTCTGTGAAGCTAACCGCAACGAAGACGCCACTACACGGCCCATTCTGGTCTTATCGGCTATCTTTCGAATCTCCTTGCGGGTTGCGAGAGGTAACTCACTGCTAAAAGTATTTGTCCCTTCGTTACCTCTAAAAAAAAAAGTGAAATAGAAAAGTGATGAAAAAAAAAAAACTTTCAACCTTTGCACTCTGGTGAAGAAGAAAGACCAGCGAAGCTGTACTGTGGTGGGAATGAATTAATGGCCGGCTTCAAGTGGGCAAGCCAGAGTGAAAAGGCTGGAGAGGTTTCCGCCGTCGCTTATAGATGGCGGTAGCTGTCCAGAGTTTGGTGTCATCATTTGTTTGCTGACGGACACGATACAAGGGAAACTACCCCTTAACAGCTCCGTTGTAAAACTTCAGGTAAGCAAGGTTAAAGTCTTGGTAGGTGATGTGTCTAAGCATGTGAATGAGGTTGAAACGTTTGGGGGTGTACTTAGCTACTGGAACTTTCGTCGATCCAATTTATTTACGAGGGAGATTGGGAACGGGAGTTCGCCACTGTACTCCCACTTGTGCTCATAGAAAGCTTTTTAATATAGTCACCGACAGCTACAAAAGGTGGGGTGTGGCTAATTATGTTCGCGTTTCTTTCTTCGAGATTAGAGAATGTTTGTTCCCGAGTCAACATCTTTGTGTTTGGAGCGATAATAAGACGCTCTGAACACTGCACACCTGACATTTCTTAAAGTGTCAGTGACAATAGACGCTTTTCCCACTTCCGTTACACTCGCTTTGTAATAAACCGCGCTGCTACTGCGCGTGCTCGTTACTTGCCTTATCAGCAGTGCTCCGGATCTGAAGTTTCGAAGAGCATTGCGAGGCGGCGATAACGATCTACGAAAACTCTCTGTTCTGCTCAAAATTATTGATTTTTTTGTTTTTTGTTTCCAAGAAAGTTCGAATGATACGCTTTATATCTATGTTAATTATAACTTTTCGTACATCGTACGCTGGGAATCGCTGGCCCTGGAGGGCACGCGATTTATCCGTACTCAAAGGGAAGGTTTCAACTTCAGTTGGCAACGCGAAGCTCTTGCGTTCCTTATACGAAAATTTTATATTATTTGGAAATCTGATGGTGCATTTGAATTCGAAAGTTGTTTCTACTCATGGAGAAAAAACAGCATTGGTTGTCTGACAACAGTCGGTAATGTTTGTACGAAACAAGTGTGCGCCTTTTGGTAACTTTGACACTCGAGAGTGTTTTGTCGGTGTCTTTCTGTTTGAAAAAATGTGGCAAATAGTGGAACAGCTATATTTGAAATAGTCGGACGACTCTCGGTTCTTGCCGAAAGAAGCAGCGGGGACATGCTGGCAGGCGTAGACCTCTATTATTCTGCACAGTGAACGCAATTCTGCAGGAATGGCCGCAAGGCTGCTCCCGCTACGTGGGACCATTTATCTCGCAGGCCAGGACAGCGTGCCCAAATAATCGGCCGCTAATTGCGCGTCTTGTCCTCCTTCCCGCTAACGGCTTTTCCAAAGAAGCTCCAACCGAAAAGTGCGAATGCCTTTAATATTACGGGACGCAGTAATTTATCACGAACGTACCACTTGGTGTTTACTCGTAGGGTCTGAACTACGATGTTTTTTTTTTAATCTTTCATTATGGTTAAGTCAACAAAGAAAGGGAAATTTAACATTTCTACTTTATAAGTTTATCGGAATATTTCTGGCAAGAGATATATTTTAAAACAAGTGCTGACCTTATAGCGCTTTAGTAGAGTCGAAACGTATCAATAAAATGACGCAACATTTTCAAATTTAGGAGATGCCACGTAACACAAATACCGATTATCATTAACGTCCGATGTAATCATTCATGTCTGACCTCACCCTTACGGTAGCTATAACCTAGACTGGTGCCAACTGTTAACATCTGTTTGCTTTACTGACCACCAGCTTCTGGTTAACTCAGTTGGCAGAGTGCACCGCTAGTCTTGTAAAGGCCCTGATATCGAATCCCGGACCAGGTAAATTTTTTTCTTTTTTCAGAGGGCGCGAGTTCGCTCCATTTTGGGCAGAAGTCATTTTAATATTTCATAATATAAATAGAGTCACTGGGAGCTTTAGAAACGCACGGCGTGGCTTGTCCCGAGTGTCAGATTATTGTTTCCCGGCCAATAAAATTGAGATACAAGCAACTGAGAACGCCGAACATCGAATCACCAATCAAGTCCCGTGAACTTCTGAGTGCTGACTATTGACTCCGTAAATGATGACGTCGCAACATGGTGCTGTGCTCAAAACAAACAGTTACTAGGGCCGCTGTTATGGGCAAATGCATGGGGGCTCGATGTGAGGTTAGAAATGGTCTGATACACAAAAACAAAAAGTGAATAATTTTTGTAAGCATTGTGTTCTCTCAATGTCTAATCATGAAGACATTGTTTGTCGTCTAAGTACCACAAAGAGACAGTAAAAGTCCGTAATTAAAAGTTTCGCAGCCGGTTTCGCCCAATTACTAACAGAAGAAACGATGGCTACGTGGAGTTCGTGGTTCTTTCTGAGGCATCACGCGACTGCATTGAATTAAGATGGTGTCGAGCGACGACACTTGAATTCGCGGGGTCAACTTTCTGAGGGATTTCGGAAGCAATGAGTTCACGCGCACAGCTTTGATCGACGCCCTAAGTGCGCGAGGACGCGAACGCCTGCCTGTGGAGCGCGCTTCCGCAATATTTGAAAAGGTAAAAACACTGTAAAGCCGAGTCACGTTCAACGACGACGTGAAGTGTATGAACGTCGGAGCGAAGGACAGCACACGTTTCAAGGGTTCTGACAACGCGGAACTTGATTCAGTGAACATTTGTGCGATCAAACGAACTGTCCGTTACACACACACACACACACATGTATATGACTCACCCGATGTATATTATCCCGTTCCTTCGCTATTTGGGATCTTACTGAAAACTCAAGAATCAGCAGAAATTTTACTCAGTGTGATCATTACAAACGAATGCGAAACACACACCCATATAATGAGTCTCGAAAATTAGAATTTGGGGTATCGAACCATTCATGCTAGAGTCATCATAGGTGCTATTTCATTACAGTGCACGTCAACGGCAAAATCAGAAAGAGGGCCTGACGCTGCTTTGGAATCATGTGCTAAACAGATGCTTCTCACGCTGTATTTTTATAAGATCTTCATACGTGTGACAGTATCCTTTTTCGCACGTAAATACAATTCGTTTTTATGTTCCTGGTGAGGGTTTTTAGACCTGCCATGTTTCCAATAGATACAAGATCAAAATTGCGTCATTATGCAAATGATTCAAACTGTTGCAGACGGCGTAGTTTAATCATTCCGTGTGTGTTCGCCATCCTCAGCGGTCATCTCGAGACGTTTCGAGGACAGGATGTTGCTGTTGCAAATATTTTAGAAACATCCAATTCTCGGGACAGTTCTGTCCTGTTAAAGGGATACTGAGCCGAAATTTTGATTTTGCAAAATGAGGCTGCAGAAGTGTTGAGCGGGACGCTACGAACTCCAGAACCTCAGTCATACATCGACATCTCGAACGGATGGCCGTACTTTTGAAAAAGAAGGGCGCGATCAAGCGAGGGCTATGACGTTATCTTCCCCCTGGAAAAGTTGAGAATGAGGGTAAGCGGATTCGCTTCTCTCCTCTTCGCTTCGGTTCACCAGCTCGACTAACACATCCTATAAATCAGGCCGTAGCGCTCCCAGTGGTTACGTCACAATGTCGGAAAAGGAAGGCCATGGCGCAACTACGTGAGAAAATCTGTTATCGACGCGCACGACCACCACCGGCGCGGTGCTGTTCGTGCTGTCTGAAAAGGAACGCTGAGACATTTCAGACGGGAAGGGAACTGAAACGAAATCCAGTTATCGCCGCCGGTAGCGCACGCGAGCAAGAGATGGGTCGACAACGTTAAGCCTCTCGTCCTGCTACACCGGTGCTCTCGTGGTGGTTCTTTTGAGACTTGATTTTTTTACCCGTCCTTTTTCTTAAATCACCGCAGTCTCGTGTAGATTTTTTTTGTGTGTGTTTGTTTGATATTATTGCGTTTACGTGGATTCAAGGAACAAGTTCTGCTACGGTTTGAGTGACGTGTGTGGCAACTAGTCAACGGTGTCACTCGTCGATGACCTCTCTCTCGACAGAGAGAGACTTCTTGGAGTTCGTGTTCAAATGTTTCCGTGATGGATCTTGTGGGACGTATGGATACGATCGACAGGTGAGAAACAACTTATTTACGGGCTTTCTTGATTATGTAAGACGCAAGTAAAGTGCTGCAGTCAATTTTTTTAAATATTGTGATAGAATGAAATCTTATTCTTCGTCGTTATCGTCGTTATCCGTGTGCTATTGCGTCGACATTTATAAATATGTGTGGTAATATTATAGTTTTTACTGGAAGGTAAATAACAAGTATGGGTGATTAATGAAAGTGCGTGGTTTGTGCTTATGTTTATTTATACTAATGTTAGTTTGTTTTTATTTTTGCCTTCACCGCGTTTATAATAGAATCTTAACTGTATTAAGGTAATAGTAATATTGTATACAAAATAAGTTATATTTTGTTCTTAGGCAGCTCGAGCCCATAGGGAGAAGTAAATTAGTTGTCTGTAAATAGTAAGTTTAGTACCCCTGCCATGCAGAAAATTTTCTATGTTTTTATTAAATGATATGGAATCGAGTTAATCAGCTCGCTGTCTTGAGCGATTATACGAGCGTCGCAAGCTGATCTGTCGACCCCATATTGTCATTCGATCGAAATGACATAATTTTAATTCAGTGACTGCACGTGATAACATCGCTTACATGATCGTAAGTGACACTTGTCGAGCCGTGTCCGCGTTGACTACGTCTACCTACTTTTTAACTACGATCTGCATTGCTGTGTCCAAGCAAGGCGTGTCTCGCCATTTTTTCGAAGTATTTCTGTATAAGATATGCATTCCTACAGCAATACTTGCGTGACTCAATGTTTTTGACCTAAAACAATCACATTTTTGTATAGACGTCCTATACGCATACTTCATGCCATTTCGTACCGATTATTTAGCGGTATAATGGCTTGCTTCTGTTATAAAATGTTTTCTATACCCGTTGCTATGTGCAGCTTTCATTTTAGCTAATAAGACACGCGTATGTGACTAAAACCGCGTTGCGACGGTCGATCCACGCGCGTTGCCTTCGCTTTCACGCGCGCCCCCAATGGTCTTCCTTTGCGACGTCACGAGAAGAGCGCTATGGCATTATTTCTAGGAGGTGTTGGCTCGACGGGGACGTAGCGAGGAGGAGAGGGAGTGAGCATCGTGACGTTACGTGTGTCGTCGGCCTCGCCGGCCGCGTTGTAATTGCGCAGTTCTTTTCCAGAAATACGACGATTCGTTAGAGATATCGCCGTATGAGTGATATTCTTGGGTTTTCCGGCGTCCCGCTTATCCGTCCAGCGTTGTTCTGTGAGCTCAAAATTTTGTTTGATTATTCCTTTAAGTGCAAAATCTAGCATTAATTTTTTTTAGACATGGCCATTCGCTCTTTCCACCCCAATGTAAAGGCGATGCCGATCCACCCCTCTTCACGCACCCGAAATGCCGAGAGAGAAAACTGCCGACTAAATCGCGTCTCGCGCCGTCAATATTGTTCTAATATTTTTTTTTCGCATAAAATTAATTTTTTTTGACACGCGTGTCCCAACCAGACTGTTAGAACATTTTTTTTATGGGTTCTTTAAGATAGAAAGTGTGTACTGAATCGGCACAATCGTCTTCTAGGAACTAACGCCGATTTTCATAACGTTTCGAAAGTCCCTCCTTCCGAGAGCGCTGGTTGGTCAAGCCGAATGAGCCAACACCACTCCGGACACGTGATACCTAAGCTCGGCGACTTCCGTTTGACGTCGCTGCTGCAAGAGACTTGGTCGACAATTAGCATGAAATCGTTGCGCGGTCCTCGACGTTGAAAGGGGGTGTCTCGTCTTGCCAACCGCTGCTCCGGGTCGTTTTCCTCTCTGCAGGATAGCACTAAGCAGTAATCAGATGAAGAGAACACGTCTCACTAATGTGTCCCTAATCTGACGTCGCAGGCCCTCCCGTCTCCTTCTCGGCAAAGAGTATCTGGCTATGGCTAATGGCTCAGCGCTTTCCTTCGAGAAGGCCAGTGGTGGGACATCTGCGAGCTTGTCGCTCAGCTGATTGCTCGCGTGAGGCGAACCGATTTGGTGGTGGCGCTGGTCTCCAAGACACCGCGGGCGACATCGACGGGACCTAATCAGCCAAATGGCGTCGCGTCATCCCGGAACACCAACGCGGAAGTTGGTCGCAACAAAAACAAACACAAAAGAAAAAATAACCATGTAATGAAACATAAAAAAAAACGAGTGAAAGCAAAACCCGGGAGGAGGAACCATCTGCTGTATCTATGTCACGTCAAGTATCCTCAGAAAACACGGCTGGGCTATGCCCGCTGCTTGCCTTTTTTATATTCGTTTTTTTTTTTTTACTTAGAAAGACTGACGAAAATTGCAACCCAATGTATTTTTGTTTTGGTTTTTACGGGCTTAAATCTTGTTTTTTACATGTCCAGGATAAGTTTTGAGGAGCCAACTGGTGGTAGGTCAACTGAAATAGGGCTGGCCTCCAGAAACCATCTTGTAAATGGGGAAGTTGTAAAACGCTATCAATACTAGTCTACTTCTCAGCATTTCGGGAATTCGTTGAAACTGCATCTCGATGAAAACATAAATCAACGATGATATTAATTTTTTATGATTAGTTTTAACTGATAAAAACAAAGCATGACTAGATCCGTGCGTGCACCCTACAACACACATAAATGGCGACACCATGTCGGGTATTGTGCAGTATTGCAGTTTGTAAAAGTGTGAACGACTCTTTCAGAATATTGCAGTCGGACAGGTTTTAAGAATCCTAAGACAGATAACATTTACTCATGTGTTGGAACCTCAATCGTCGACGCCTCGGGACCTACGCCACCTAAGCGTGTACGCTGCCACACTAAAAAAAAAAAAAGAAAGACAGACAACAGCTTACAGTTTTTACAGGATTTGAATTGGCTATACTTGTATTCACATCAACAAGCTATAAGCAATAAAATAATTAAGAGAAGTAATAGCTTTTCGAGGAGAAAAGTTTTCATTAAATCTCGTTTTTTTTCCCAACAAACTGGAGGTACCGGTCTTCACTAGTTGAGCCATGCCGAGTTTTGAAATGCTGTTCCCGTCTCAGACAAGACGTGCCCTAGGGCATCACTAGTAGAAACCCAAGCACGCGGTTAACAAACCCATACGCATTGTTTCTAACGCTTTTATGTTTACGTATTTGTCATTGAACAACCCGGGATTGGATGTGTACGCGAACACGTGTGCCGGCAAACCGCAAGCCAGGAATAATCCATTGAAAGTGACGGTAAGAAAAATTCTCGAGGTACATCTAAGCACTTCCTATGAGTTTTGAATGCGAAAGCATGCCTGTCATTTTTCCGCTCCCTTATTTCGTCTGCGACGTATTTGCGTCGACGGCAGAGCGCGCGCTCTCCTCGCCGCCCTAACCTTGGACAAGGGTGTAAGATAGACAGCTGGGGAAACGGCCCATAGAAGCCTAACGCAGCGCCGTGATTGGATTGTGTACTCGTCTGCTTGTGGGTACCCCCGATTTGCGACAGATGGCGCTGCGGCGAGAGGAAAAAATTGGAATCGAATTTGCATGGAACTCTACGGGAGAGTGAGCAAAATAAACCGAGAGCACGACAGTGCTCCATTGAAAATTCACGAGGAATCATCTCCGTCAGTTTAGTTGGTCGCCACCGGTCGCCTACCCGGAGTGAGAGTTCGCGGTGCTCCACATAGATGGTGCCACAGAAAGAGAGAAAACCGAGGGGGTCACAATCCGGTCGCTCATTTGGCTCTCGTTTCCCCACCTGTCTATCTTACACCCTGCCTTGGACGCTTCGTGCTACCGGCGCGCTGACGGCGCGGACACGCAGCGCCATTAGGTGGCGGTCAATGAAACTCACGCGCAGCGGCCAATGGGAGCGTCGTTCCTTGTAACTATGACGCGCTCCGACCAGTGGGACCGAAGCCGAAATCTGTCGGCATCACACCGCTCCTTTGGGATCGAGGAAACTAGGTGCAGTTTGGCAAGGCTTTTCGTGTGGTTTCAAAGCTGGGAGCAGGCTTCACTTGGAGAAAGGAGTTCAGGTGCCCTTTGGGGCGGCTTCAAAGCTGATGACGTCGCTTCGTTTATGGGACAGTTAATTCTTTTGCATTGAGACGTGCAATTTAAATTGTTTTTGAATTGGTGGCGCGCGTGATGTGCAGGTCCCCGTTGCAATTCATGGCCGAATAGACGAATAAAATGAGAACTGAACAGCGTACTCGAAAAAAAAAAAATTAAACCTTTTGCTTCAATATTTAATATTATTTCTCCCCACTATTTTGTCCTGGATTCATGACAATAATCAAATGTTGGAATCACATTTAGTTCGATTTACAACCGCGCGGGAATGAGTGGCTCTGGTGGCGGTATCATCCCTTAGAAAGCCTCGATTAAAAGAAAGAGCAACTCAAATCTTGACGAGTGTTCGCAGGTTCAATGACGGATAAGTCCTAAAGCAGATTGTCTACTCGTGCACACGCGTGCGCTGCCTCGTGGTGAGGAGAATAGAGCGCAGAGACGGTGAGCAAAACTTGGAGACGCTTGCAGAGGCCGGTACTTTCACCTCCTCCTCGCACCTTGTGTTGCAAACGTGGCCCATAAACATAAACCACGTGACCCTACTCGAGCAGTTAAAACATTCTCAAATCTTGGTACACTAGTACCAGTGCTCTGATCACGCCCTTAAAGGGATACTACAACGAAATTTCGGCGCTCATTTTTTGGTCTATATTTGTTCAAAGGAGCAGCATCAGATCGAACATACCAATATCTTGTTAAAAAAGTCACGAAAAGGAATTTTAAAACGAATTAAACGATTAGCAAAGAGCACCTGGTGGACGTCGCTAACGCCTCGCTTGTAATGCCCGTCTAGGAACCTTGACAGTTAGTGACGGAGGTTGTCTCGCCTCCGGCCACGACGAGAGAAGAGGGGCAGGAGGAACTCCCCTCTTCCCGAAAATGCCTTTTGTGTGTCGCAGAAGTCGCTATTGTCCCCCTACAAGATTACAGAAGATTAACCCGTCACTCAAAATTCGTACAAAAGCAGCCGCTTCGGTGGCTGAAACGACTAGGCCATCCTCTCGACGTCAGCCTCGCCGTAGCTTTGCTCGTCTTGAGACGACCTACGTCACGATTGCGTTGGGTGTCACGTGGTCTCCGCTGGGCCTTCTCCGAGCGCTTGCCAAAGTGGGCCGTTTATAACGAAAGATACAGCCACCAGGCTCAAAATACAAACGTGCGATTGTCATATACGGATATTGTGGATCATATTCAACCTATTTTTGAACACGACGGGAACATTTCAAATTTCGTTGAAGTATCCCTTTAAAGAAGGCCATGAAACGATCTTTTTTCCTTTTTACTTTTAAGCTTTCCTTCTCAACTCACACATCGCGCGGCTTACCAAACAGTTCAAGACAGGGAAAGGAGGAACTCCCCTTTTGCTCAGACCCACGTTTGTTTACCCGGAAATCGCCATTCTCAGAAGTTTAAGCCCGTGGCTTAAACTTCTGACAAAAGTTGTTTTTGCCTCGCCGATCATCCCTAAGCTGACAGTACTGTGGAAGCTACGTGCTCGTTGGGCCAGCCACACCTCTATCATATGCCACATGATCACGCTTTCTCGCGCACACCGACGCGCAGAGCATGGGGTCAGGTGATGAAAGGGAGGCCGCTGATTGTTCCCCTAAGCGCGTAGCACAAACTGCACTGTCAGCGTAGGCGTAAAGGGAATTTAGTGTCGTGTGGCGCGCGTTGGGACTGGCTGACGTGCTTTGGGTACCGTGGATGTATCACAGCGAAAAGGCAGAGAGCTTTCGAGGGAAAGGAGGCCGCTATGTTGTCAAATTTTCGTACCGAAAATCAGGCTTCTGACTTTCAACCTTCCTTTTTTGACCCACTGACCGACATGCCGTTAGTAAAACCCCCACCTACATTCCTTTATCGCAGCCCAAAATTTGTGTCATTGCGCCGTTAAACTGACACGCAGTCCACAATAGCGCCTCCACGCGGCAGAAAATTAATCACTACCGGAGCAAACATGGCGGCGGTGTTTCAACGAATTGTACTCGCTGTATCAATACTTGAAGCAGAAACGAAGGTTCAGTGGCTCTGATTATGGCTCGGATGCTCTAAAACCGCCAGCCTCTGGGGAGCCGTTTTGGCGATTAGTGCACGCCGAGTTTGACCCGAAGTGCGTCGAGATCAATAGTAGAGCTACTTACAAAAGAAAGGACGACGACAGCGGAAAACACGGCGACGCGGGGGTGCAAGTGTGCCATCGCTCTTCCTGCTGCTTTGTGGAAAGGGATGACAACCTCACTTTTTTCCCCTCTCGCGTTTCTAGAGTCAGCGAGCGAGGCGCTGGAGGTAAAGAGCAGAAATGCTGGAAACAGATTGGCGTAATAAATGAAGCTGTCGCGATTTCGGCGTCACCTCTCTTTTTTTCTTTCACGTCTTTTGCTTTCCCTTTTCAACCCTTCGGTACATTAACAACCATTACGGGAATCGATGACGACGAAGCCAGAAAACGGGGCGAGAGTCTGGAAGAGAGGTGCCCGAGAAAACGGGGACATTTTGTGCTTGTGTTTTGGGGGTACTCCTAGGGGAACCCAGTTTTTTTTTCCTTATCGTTTTCAGGACCCTCGTGTCCCGCGAGATTGACTGGGTTTTCGATTTGTTTTGTTTTTGTTTTTTCGTACGTGCGATTTGGGGTCAATCGAGCATTCGACTTGCGGAGTGCTCTCTTGAGACTGCGGTTGCGAAGGTACATTGGAGTCGTCGGAATGTAAATGTGGAAGGTTCGGGTTTGGTTTGCACAATGAGAGAGTTGCAGAAAAAAGAGACGTGTTCAAATGGTGAAGGATGACCGAGGCGATGAAAACTAAGGCAGTTGGATGTGTGTGACGCAAAAATAGATTTTTTAAAGGAGGACAGACGTTGCGATCCGAGTTAAAGAAAAAAAAGTATTGTTCAATTTTTAACATCTATGGGCAGGAACTATCAATACCATTAAGTTGATTAGACTTTCACACAATTTCTTGATTGGTTCATTATATTTTATTTTGTAACGAATTGCTATAGTCACTAGCAACTTAAGAAACGAGAGGAGTGCCGAGTCTCCAGCATTTCATAAATGCTGGACACTCGGCAACTTGTTTGCTCGGAAACAAGCAAACAAGAAGTGTAGATATGCATGCAATGTAACAAGGAACGGGACAATATAAAAATTCACAGCAAAAACAAATTTCAACATTTTCAACGACAGTATAAGACGAAAATATAAAGCGCCGTTTACACACTTGCAACCAAGTACGACTGAGAGAGACAAGACAGGTTTTTAAGCCTCTTGCGACGGCGTACAACCTGCTCCGTAGCAGCGCATCCGATCCCGCGCCCAGGGCTACGAACCCAAGGAATATTTGCCAAATTAAGGTAATATTCAGGTCTATGTAATAATAAGGAAAATCTTGCTAGTTTCACGAACATTCTTGAGCAACGTAGATGTCTGGAAATGTAGAGGTCAATTATGATTTTTTTACTTCGAGACAACAACGAATTTAAATATATTTGGCTAAATTTGGGTTTTTCACTCCATCTGTTTGGCGGTTTATTGTGCGACCCTCTGGCAACGATGAGGAGCACCCGAAAAACTATTTTCCGTAAAGTCAGTTTTCATCGCCCTCGTGCAAACTATGGAGGCAGAAACCAGCGAACTCTAAGGTTCTGAGAGCGCTGTTGCGCCTTCTCTAATAAAAAAAAAAAAAAAGCTTGAGTACACGAAGAAATACTGCGATGTCTGGATTTTGGCATTAGCTAAATCTAGACACCGCAGTGACGTCTGTCCTCTTTTAAAAATATCCAGTAACGATAAGTCTGTATCTTTGACACTTACCATGTCCAAGATACAGGCTTACCATGAGTAATAAATGGCGCTTACCGTGTGTCGTGTTCCGGGTGTTTGAGTTTGAGAACTCTAGCTTGAGTTGCATCTTTTGTTTTGAACTGACTATTATAAAAAGCGTTAAAAATGTAATTAAAGCAGTACCATGTTCTGGTGGTATGCACAACATCTAAGGCGGAGATGGGGTTTAATTTGTCAGTTTGAATCTCGCGGTAACACTTCTTCCCGCCAGATTTGGTTTGACCACTGGTTTTTCCCGATAAACCTATTTTTGCGAAACGTATACCGCGAGGCGTAAAGGCTATATATTTTATCTCTTATCGTAAAAATGGAAGTGATGCAGAGAACAACCAATATTTAGTATTATATGATTATTTGGGCGAGCGTGGGAAATTTTGGCAGAAATAGGGGAATTTCTGTTCTAGGGCTTGTTTGAAATTAGGTGATTGAAACACAGCTACCGGAAGAAAGTTTCATTCAGATGTGGTACGAGGCGGAAAAAAAAACTCTGTTTAAACGAAATAGTTTTTGCGGAAATGGGTTGTAATGAATGTTTCCGGGTGCGCCGTTTTCTTCTCGAGCCTAATGGTTTAAGAAATGTTTCGCAAGCTCACTGGGCTGTGCCAGCTCGTAACGCCGACGATGGAAGGTATACGCTTCAAGAAGTTTTAAAAATTGCGATGATTGAATAAGTGCAGCCAGAAGGAGGTTTCTTTGTCTCGATTCGTTCGGGTCATTTGAGCGGTAATGAGTGCTTACATCCTTTAAGTTTGCCCAAAAACTTAAAAACAAACTCTAAAAATCTCTGAATGTAAAATTTTTCAACTGAGAGATAAGAAGAAATATAAATTGTGAAATTCCGCCTTCTAAATTCCCCCCTCCCTCCCTCCCCGCAAAATGATGAAACGAAAAAAAAAAAATCTCCGTAACACTTACTAGTACTTTTCTTTAACTTACTATACTTTTCTCATGGTAGAGACATTTTCCAATCAATGGAGTGCCGCCAGCAGTTGTAGAAGCGAAGCTATTCACAGGGACTTCAAACAGTGGAATTCCATTGAAAAAAAAAATTATCCAATTTTAAGCGTTCTAGTGGAATCACGCTAGATTGCGCGCTTTAAAAAAATGCATAGAAAGCAGCTGGGTCTCAAGATGGCTGAGATGGCATCACTCAAGAAAACCTGCTGTGTATGAAGGCACTTCGCTCCACTAAAAGTCTAAAAGCAGTCAATACTACGAGACTTTGACGATGTCAATCAAAAAGCGACAAAAGCTCAGAGCCAGCCACAGCATTCTCCTCGTCTTTTTGTACGGGCGCTTCCACTGGCTGGACAAAACAAGTTGCAGAGAACGCGCCATGACCTTGGGTTGTTAGTTGGCGAGTTTATGTCCGTCCGCCTTTCCCCTTGAAGGAGTGGTGGTGAAGGAACAAAAGCGCAAACAGAGAGAACGAGGCGCGCCAACGTTTCCAGTGTTAGCCGAGAGATGGCGCGAGGGGTTCCGCTTTGCTTTCTGAAACTCGAAGGTAAATCACGTCCCATTGATGAAACGGCCTCCACCGGTTGCTTCGTTCTGCGATTTAGGTGACGCCTGTGAGCGGTATGCAATCGATAGGGCTTTATGTCTTTGTTAGAGATTCCTTTCTAACGACTCTTGATTTCTGATTTCCTGATTTATTTCACAATGCATTTGGGTATAGTCAGTTACAGGTTAAGAAGGTAGCGGCAAATGCCCCTCAAAGGGAATCAGATATCCCTCCGCCACCTTTGCATCCAATAGCGTCCCACCGTTTCCGTGACGTCGCGGACAACGCGCGAGGAGGGTCTTGCCTTTCTGTACATATTTGCTTTATCTTTCGACTTTGACTTAGCATTTTGGGAGCTACGAGAGGGAGATTAGAGTTCTCCCCCGCCGACGGAAACAAATACGACTTTCGGGGATTAGCTTCCCCCCCGATGGATACAAAGGCTGCTTTTAGGGGCTCGGTTCCCTCTCCGATGAATACAAAGGTCGCTTTCTTAAAAAGTGGGATCGGAGACAAGTGGTAATCCATAGAAGCGGAACAAGGAGCGTTTCCAGTGAACTCTTCTTTCGACTGCGGAGAGATTTGAAACGGGCGCATCACACTTGTGGGAGGAGCTTCTCCTACCTTCTTGACTTGTAACCGACTATAGTAAAACAGAGTAGACATTGTGAGGTGGATATTGTTAGCACGAACCAGCAATCTTCAGTTTTGGGTTTTTATTTCTTTTGAAATTAAGTGACTTTAATCAGAACTCCACCCTTGTTAGAATGTGCTTCTTTAGGGCATGAATTTGAGCGGTGTAATTTGATACTCCCCAGTAGCCTGTTTGTATAAAGCGCGGAAAAGTGCCGATGTCGTGTTCGCGCTTTTCTTGTTCATTTATTTTTGTGAAATTGCGTTCTTTGCATGACGAAAGCATAGTAGGGCTAATTTTTTAAAAAATTTTATTGGATTCAAATATTTAGTTCAGCGAGCATACCCACTTTTGAATATTGTTTGTTGGATTGAGTTATTCTAAAACCCGAGACGGAGCTTTACAAAGAGAAACCCGTTTTATAACACATGCTTGATTTCGTCAAGAGAAAGTATGAGAATTATATTTTGTCAATTTACTTGACATTATTCATTCATAGTTTGGGGCATCCCAATTCCTCGCAGATATCGTCTTCAGTCGTTTGAAATGTTTCTATGGCGACATTGGCTGAGCTCAGGTTCTACAAGTGCGCATTGGGGAGCTACAGACTAAAGCTTAGCTACAATGCACATTTCAAACTTGGCTGTAATTTTACAATTCATCAGAAAGTCGTCAACACGTAACTATAAAATCTCCGAAAATGCTACAATTAGCTTCTGAGGTGTTGCATCATTAAAATGTTATGATATCGATATTGCCAGTCTCATAGTAAAGATTACATGAATTCAGGGCGCAAACGGGCTGGCGGACATTACTAGGCATATGACGACACTGAGACAGCAGGAAGCAAAAACGACACACACACAAACACACACACACACACACGTGCACACACGCGCACACACGCACACGCACACATGCACGCACGCGCGCAAGACACTCACATACGCACAAAAAAACGCACACGCACACACCAACACAAAGTCTCTAACAGGTGAACATGTATTTTACTTAAAATGTGCTCAAATAGGAAATGCCACTACGCAGCAGATCGTCACAAAAGAAAGAAGAAGAAAAACAGTCTTTTTTACACCAGTAGTTTTACCGGTAGACACAGGCGTTCCTGCAGCTTAAAGAGGATGATTTCTTGTGTGTTTGAAGCGAGTGTCTAGCTGCCGCCGTTGTTTAATTTGTTCACCATAAATATTGCAAATCCGGGATTCTAAACTGGAATTCAATAGGTGTAATAGTAACCGGCTTTCGGGCATCCGGCACTTTCTTCACGGTCAACTACCTCGAAATATTACGTAGAAACCAACCTATTTGCGAAAACGCCATGTAACTCGACAGTCCCCAAGTTTCGCAACAAAGTAGGCACATCGCATTTCAAAGAGTGAATGAGTTCTGCTCTTTTTTGTGTTTGCCATCAGCGTGATGGGCAACCAACACTTCCAGAAAGCCTTACCCTGTAAACTAATGCTAACGTTCACGCAAGACATCCGTACAGCATTGCGTACCCCTTGATGCTTTGGTTTTGCTCTGGTTTCGCGTTACTGGTGGGGCAGTCATTGAGTGCATGTCACCAACGCTCGACTCCGCGGCTTCAGACGATCGATGGTCATGTTGAATACTGTGACTGACGTTGCGATTGTCGAGCTCTCAAAAGAAATACGACAGTGGGAATGTTACAGGTGCAGTAAGCTCACATTTTGAACTATTAACTCGCAGATAGAAAATTCCTAAAGAAAAAAGAAAGTAAACATGTTGAAAAACAAACAAACACAATATGAGGTCCTTTTTAAGTGTGTTATAATGCATTAAATGCTGTAGTTAGAGAGCGATAATTTAATTGTGTGTTAAGAATATTAAAAAGTCATGTCGGGGAGTGAAACAGATATATTTTTTTTTATTTATCCGCTGGAAAATTGACGTTACGAGAACTAACTTCATACTATGGGGTAACGTGACATTATGGCATCCTGTGACATCAATATAAATGCTAAATTGAGTGGAAAATGGACGTCACATGATATTACGTCAAGCAAAGTGGTAATGTGACGTGAGGTGACGGTGTCAAGTCCTAGTGTCTCGTATTACCATGAGGTCATGTGACCTCAATTTAGCGGGGGAAGGCTTTGACGGACGGACGGATGAAAGGAGAATCAATTGGGAGTTGGGTAATTTGTTAAATATTCTTCAATGCAATTAGATACATTGTCTAGCGTTCGTCACTTTGGGGGAGATCCTAGCGCATTACTAGTTTTAGTTATAAAATAATAATAAATGATATTGATTTCAAATTTCACAATTTGTATTTGCTAGAGTCCGACACAAGAATACCAACAGGCCAGCTTCTGCATTTCACATTGTTAACCGTTAAAAGATCAGAACCAGGTATTCAGTCTTTTTTATTTTGAATGCATGCCGGCGTTGTCGTGTCGCTTGCTGTCCCCGCTGTGATGTTTCGATTGTCACAAGGACAGGTGGCCAGCTTCATCAAAGCCCGTGTGGAAGATTTGACATATAATGATTCCTCTGATTATAGCACACGCCTTGGTTACTTGCGCAAAACTAGAGAGACTTTTAAAGGAAGTTGTTTTTATTAGGACATTTCTCGAGTTCTGTTATTGTACTTCACTCCCACGAGCTTCATTTGTGTGAGGTAGATGTTTATTGTGGCGTGTACTTACAGCAACAGTTAAATGTTTTCTGACCTAATTTAGCAGCTTCATATTTCAAGCTCAACGGGGTTACGTTTTTTTGTTTGTTTTTGGTTGGAGGAGGAATGGCTGAATTTATTGCACCAGATTCACGTTGGCATATCATAGTGCTGTCACAACCCTGCCGAAAAGCACAAGGGTGCGACTGCAGATACAGGGGTTTACGTTTGACTTCAACATAATTTTACAGCGCCTGTTGTTACAAGAGAAATACGCGGTAATAGGAAACTAGGTCGCGAAAACATTTCGCCGGAACCATCGTTCCTTCGCGGCGGCCCCTGAATGGATGCTTCTCCTTTGTATAACCCTTAGTGTGGGGAAACATCGCTCGTTTTTGAAGAAAACCTCGCTTGCAGCAGGTATTTCAATATTTCTGAAAAAACGAAACTATTTTCTTTCTTTTTCTTTCTTTTTATGTCATTGAGCGATCGGTATACATTTAGATATATTTAAAGAGAAGCCCAATTTTGTATCGTCGACAACAGTAAAGAAGGGGTCATGTTACAGCGTTTTCCCTGAAGTTCCGCAAGACATCATGTCGTCAAAAGTCCCTGCTTGTAACATATATATATATATATATATATATATATATATATATATATATATATATTGTGTTGCTTTTTTTTACAAGCCAATAATTCCGTCGAGAAATCCTAAAAGTTTATAACTCGTCCAAAAATTGTTATTTGCATAAGCAGAATCACAGTGACGTCGCTGACGGCGCGACTTTGAAAGAATGGGAAAAAAAAGTGCTCCGTTTCGCCTTACGATGAAACGCAAATAACCGAACGAGCCATCGGGTCCAATCAAATGTCTTGTTAGTGTCACGTGACCTTATGTGAGTGGTGCAGCAACGCGCGGTTGCGTAGGCACCTGATACGCTCACGGCGCTGGATTGCACCCTGGATGAGTCGTAGCGTCCTCTGTGAATCATCGCAAGTTAAAAGGGAAGATATACCCAAGGCCGCTTCGTGCGGAGCGAATGGGACAAACTTTGACAGGCTTATCATTTCTTATGTATGTGTGTTTTGAGCTCGTGTTTGGAGTGTCTTTGTAAATACGGCTGCCGAGCGAACGCCGCGTGTCCGATGCAGCTGACGGTTACATGCATTTTCCGCGATTTTTCCGATGCCACCGCGAAACGAGAAACGCGTTGTTGCCGCTCGAAAAGTTGTGCGAAAAACCGACACGTTTGTTTCTTTTTATGTGTTTGCATTTTTGAAGAGGCAAGTGCTGCAGATGAGAGAAATGTCAGATCAAGGATGCGTTTGTTTACAAAACGCGCTGTCGGTTATGATTTTATGTATTTGGCTACAAAAAGAAAGTGTTGTACAATATGCGCGTTAAAGGCGTTTTATCCAGTGAGCCTTACA
The DNA here is from genome assembly GCF_016920785.2 of Ixodes scapularis. NCBI lineage: Eukaryota > Metazoa > Arthropoda > Arachnida > Ixodida > Ixodidae > Ixodes > Ixodes scapularis. Next base: position 111,795,907 of record NW_024609846.1, on the reverse strand, counting down.
TCTAACTACATTCGTAGGATCAAACGAATAATCTATTCCTCCGTCGGATAAGTCCTTACCTGCTTTGATGATATTGTTATCATACTATACGCTGATAATTTGGTTTTCCAGCTTAAATATGAGTTGCGGATGTTGAGGAGAGAAAAGACCCTTATGTTGTTTTTTTACTTTACAACCACAAGTACAAACTACCCTTTGCAAAACCCTCAATTTCCACCCAAATGAAGCACGGACAGTCCCAACCAGATGTCAATGTTTAAGAACTTACTGTAGCGTAATTAAAAAAAAAAATTACACGCCAGTTTGTGAAATATATTCACCGCAAAAACAGTGACGAATGGAGTCCGCGAAAAACATGAACGGGGGTGGCGAATGTTTCCGGGTACGCGCCTTAGTTTCTCCATTGAGAAATTCCGAGAATCGCTCGCAAAGTTTCATGTAGATAACATCATGATCCGAAGCTTTCGCGTCTGGTCGGGACCACTAATTTTGCACTCAGTCGGAGACAGCGTTCTACGAGATGTGTAGTTTATTTGTGAAACGAAAAAAGAAAGAAAGGAAAGGATGGTGCTCTTATTTAATAAACACCCAGTAATACTATGTGTGCTTTTGCATTTTTATTTTTATATGGCACGATATCTTTGCACTCACCCCGTACGTCAACACACCGCACTCTATCTCCCTTTAAAGGGGTTATGACGCGAAAATTACACTAATAGATTATTCTTAAAATGATATGCTTATAGCCTACATAGTATATACACCGATTTACGCGATTTTTAGACCTCTGATAATTGCAATATTGGCAACACTGTCCAACTTAGTCGCAGCATGGTGTGCATAAACCACGTGACCATGAAAGCTCTCTCATTGTAGGCGCCCCCAATGATCGCCGAAGCTCTCCTCGCCGCGATACGATCAAAACCACTCGCGCAACTCGGTAACCCGCACAATATTCTCGCTCTCGCCCCCGGCCCGTTACCTTCCACCTTGCATGAGTCTGCGAGACATTCCCGGGCGACGGTGACCACGACGGGTTCGTCCGTATCTCGCCGTCGCTGGAGCTGGTCGCCAGCGGGTCGCAGTCAAAATGAACAGCTTCCAACATCTCTTGATAGCAACCACTCTCATCGTTGCTGCGATCAATATCGAACACTTTGACAAGGCGAGCGATGCCGTAGATGTAATCGTTACGGACCGCATGCTCGAAACGCGGAAGGTATACGAGAAGGCTAAAGCTCGAGATGCCACGAGAGCCAAATCTGTGAGTGCGTGTAAGGAGGCGCCGCGCGGGGAGAGAGGGGGGGGGGGGGGGGCTGTGTAGCCAGCCTCCAACTGCGCCCGGATCCGCCCCTCCGAGGCACCCGCATATAAATCGATTTATTCACGACACTGTCGCGCCATTTTCAAAACAAATTTAGCAGGATTATTGGAACATACAATGGGTCCTAGAAGTAGAGTTATCTCATATTTTATTTTTGGCGTGTCATAACCCCTTTAAGTTCGACCTTAGTATGATGCTATGATCAATTGGTGCAAATCCAGCTGCATCAAAAGTGCACCATCACGGTTTTTGTGACTCTTTGCGCGTTTGAGGTCGCTGATTAAACCACGGACGTAGGAAGATTTCATGGGGGCGACATGACGACGCAATAAAATTGACTGCAGATAGGATGGTTTACCTTTGACCTGAACACAGTTTGAAAGCGTCATTTGGTATAAGAAAAAAACAGCAAGATGACAATAGGAAACTAGGTCGCGAATTCAGTTTGTCAGAGTTGCCATTTCTTCGTGGCCGACCCTGAATGGATGCTTCTCCTCTGTATCGTCCTTAGTGTGGCGAAGAATTATTCGTTTTTGTAGAAATCGTTGCTTGCTGCCAGCATTTTAATAATTCTGAGATATCTCGACTATTTTTTTTGCAGCGAACCAGTTTACGGCTAGGGTTCCGTGGAGCCTTTATGTGCATTACCAAAAACTCTACGCTCGCACCGTCACACGCGCCGCACGCGCACGCCTTCTCTGTGTAAGAGATTCGAAGTAAATAACCAATATAAACTGGAACGCGTATGCAAGATGCCATTTTTTTAGTCTTTTGCTTTAGAACAATTACTGCTGCAGACGCCGGCGCCGGATGCGCACACCTTCCCCGTGTAAAAGATTCGAAGTAAATAACGAAAATAATGAGTTGACGAACGCGCGTGCAAGATGCCATTTGTTTTAGGCCTCTGCATTAGAACAGTTACTACTGCAGACGCCGGCACGTGTGGCAAGTGGAACACCATTCCCTGCATTCCCCTTAATGCTTGGGTAATTTAGCAGTATGTCTAGTCAGTAGGTTAGTTAACAATAGGCACCATTTTTAAGATGAGTAGGCTCTCAGGTAGATAATGAAGTTTTCTCAAAGATTTGCCGCTGTGCGACTAGCGTCTGCCATGTCTACGCTCGCACCACACTCTCTTTGTCGCCGTTCCAAACGCTTTCATGCCTAGTTTCCTTTCCTTCCCTCTCCCGGGGTGGCGGTCCCGTCGCCTGCGTCTACTTTCCACCGGCTGACTGTCCTGTTGTGCGTGTCTAGTTTCCTCCAGCTCCTCTGGGCGGGTCTGTGTCGAGTGCTAAGCAGCTTCGCTCGTTATCCACTTTCAGGGAGTAGAATAGCTCATGATTTGTTTGTTGAAAACGTTGCTTGCCGCCAGCATTTCAATAATTCTAAAAGAATCTCGACAATTTTCTTATCTTTTTGTATTTTAAGGTATTGCGCGATGGGTATAAGTTTAGATACATTCAAAGAAAACCCAAAATTTATATTGTCGACAACAGCAAAAGGGGTTATGTTACAGAGTTGCGCTCGGGTGCGGTACCCGAGGATGACGAAAACAGCTGTGGTTTTGACCATTGTTAGGGACGAGTCCCTCCACACTTCTGGCTCCACCTCTGGTGGCGTCATGTCGCCCCGGAAGCTTCCTACCTTCATTGGTAGGAGGCGCGGTGAATGTGTCATGACCACATTTAAATATTCTAAGCTTAAATGGTAAAACAAAATGGCTAGGTGGTGTGAGCTACCGCCCGATCCAAAGGGCTCAGCCGGATTCATCCATCCATCCATCCATCCATGCAATCCTGAGTTTTTTTCTGTGCGTGACTGCTTTAGCCGGGGACAGTAAAGCCACACAAAAAAAGATAAAGCAAAACAGCACCGTGACGAATCATTTTTTCGTTGTCTAATTGGTTCCATCGAACTGTAGCGTCGGCTGCGGTCGAACGTAATGTGAAACAGAGGTGTACACCAACAGGGTGTGTACAAACCAGCCCGCTTTGCCCGCACACGGTGTGAGCACTGCCCGTGCCCAGAAACCCGATTCGGGTGGAGGGAAGCGTCTGCGCATGCGCAGTACCGACAGCAGCGCCACCGCAATGGCGTGACGTTAGTGGGTTGAGTTGCTCTATGGGCTTTGTTTCCCGTTTGCTCAAGCACAAAGTTACGCTTTCGAAATCCACGTGGTAAAATTGACCGCGAAAATACTTTTGACGTGATCTTTGAACATTTCGTCTAGCCAATCTGGAAATCAACAATAAGAAAAACGGTGCCTCGAGTATAGATATAATCCTTTTAAGCCAAGGTTACCAACCGTGGCTTGCTCAAAATCGAATTATTGTTGTGGTGGTTGTTGGCCAACCACAAGCGAAATCGCAAACAAGGCGCATGTTTGCATACCTGTGGATAGTGTTTGTTGAGCATTCGCATCCCGCGACTAGGCTATTTAGCAGCGTATCGTGTAACCTTCGGGGAACATATCTTCACCTACGAAGAAACCGCGTGTCCTTTCTTCTGCCTGCAATGTTATCTGAACGTTTCTAACAGCAAACAACACTCTTGAGAAAAAAAGAAAAGAAATCAACCTGTCTTTTTGGAATATGTCCCTCTAACGTCATAGTTTCAGCTGATATCACGGTACTACCGGACGTTATAATGTCGCGTTACGTCACCCTGTTACGTAATATTAATGGTGTAATCTGACGTCACAAAGTTGCGCAACGCCAGATCACTTCAAGCGATACCAAGCCGTCAAAGTGTCACGTGGCATCGTGGTGTCAAGTAACGTCACAGCGTGATATAACGTCTTGATGTCACGGGACGTCATATTGACACGTCACATCATGGCGTGAAGTAACGTCACAGTCGGATATGACTTCATAATGTGACGTGACGTCAGAGCGTCACGTGACGATCGTCGAGCTGATGACGCTGTTCACGTGACGTCATCAGCTCGACGATCGTCACGTGAACAGCTTCCCCCTAGTGAAAAAGTCATTTGTATGAGAGGTTTCTCGGCCCAATAAACACATATGAATCCTACGAAATATATAAGAACATATAAGAACCATATAAGACTATATAAGAACTATTAAGATATATGAGCACCATATAAGAAACGTATGAGAAACTTCTCATAAGTTTCTTATATCGTGTTTGTATGTTCTTATATATCTTATATAGTTCTTATATAGTTCTTATATGATTTTTATATGTTCTTATATATCTTGTACGATTCATATGTGTTTATTGGACACAAAAATTTCTCATGCAAATAAGAATTTTCAAGAGGGCCTCTAGATTCGGTGTGACGCCTCCCCTCTGCCATGGCAAACACTCGTCTTTTCTCCGTTGAGGCTACATTCCATGGCGCTAAAAGCTGGCACCATAAATGCTACGTATTTAATATCGTAAAATGACGAGGGCTCGGAAAACTCACATTTATCGCTTCTATTTCCGCTATTCTGCTCCGTTCACCCGTAAGGGCAAGCTGAAGCACTTGTCAAGAAATATAAGTTACATGGGCGGATTTCTAAAGCTTATTTTCCCGTGAAGTGAGTTACCGCACTTGGACAGGAATATATGTAAATCACGTTTATCTTGAAACGATGCGAGCATCGATTGCCGCTGGCATGCGCCGATCCCTCCTGCCGTCTGTTATCTGTCCAGAGCGTCGTGACGTCATTGACGGCATCCCCGAGCCAGCTTAATGGCCAGCACCCGCTTTTTGCTAGTTATTTTCTGCGTTAATTGGCAATTACGATGCTGCTACCAATAAGATAAAAAGCAAACTTAAGACGCAGCATTTTTAATGTGTCTACGTTACAACTTTTACTGTTTGCTTGAATTTAAAAACCTTTTCAGCTTTCCTTTCCCCTTCATTACCGCAGGCGTCGCGCGCTGCCGGCCCGTCCATACCGCATGTTTACCCCCCCAAAACAGGCCACACTAGGCGTGACTGATTTACTTGTATAGTAAGCTTTCACAATAAAACTCAGTGTATAAAACGAAAAGACATGTTTATTTGCATGCTTAAGTGATTCGTTCAAGTCTATAAATTACTAGGCCCTCACAGATTCTTTCTCGTGTGAAAGACCTTGAAGCCCTTTATCCTCGGTCGCTTAGGCGTCGCACGACCAGTGCGCTCTTGTTGTGATTCCGACTCGGAACTGCTATCGGAATCGCTTTCGTCATTGACAAAAGTCTTTGAAAAGGGGGATCGGTGGCCGAGTGGTCTAGCGCACATTAGCTCGGAGCACGTGGAGCGAAAGCTCGCGCTGCAGAACCCAGGGATCCTGGGTTCGAGCCCCACCCCTGCCCGTTTCGATCTGGATGAGCATCGTACCGGCGTGCGGTCGTGTATCACTACTGCGTGGTGCACGTTAAAGACCCCAGGCTAGCGGTTGTACCGTACTGGCTAAATTTCTCATCTACAGCTGGGAGACTCGTCGCCCCTGTGAGGCAGACCAAGTTCTAGGCTGTATAAACACACACACAACCCAATTATTTAAGTCTCCGAAAACTCACTATCCTCACCAGACGTCCCTTCATCATCGCTGTCGAAGAGGATATCTATGATTTCATCGTCAGAAGTGTCACACCATACACTCTACACTGCCATCTTCTCCAAGCAGGTAGCAATCGAGCGGGAAAGATGACACGAAAAAGAACAAGCTCAAACAAACACAGCGAACAGAACCACCCTCGCCATCTGTTGGTAATGTATCTAACTAGACTACCCGTATTGTATTGTATTGTATTGTATTCTGCGGCGCAATCTCTTTGAAACGAGAGTCGAAGTTCGACACGCCAAAAAAGTTTAAAAAGAAAAAAAGGAAAGAAAAGAAAGAAAAAAAAGGGGGAGAGAAGGGGGGAGGTCGTCAGGGCCCACCATCTGTCGTCGATGACCCCTGGTGGGCGGAGGGTAACAGCTACACGATCACGGTGGTCCGATCGGTACGCGCTGACTTCTCGGGGCGCAAATCACCGTCGCACTTTCCACCACGCCTCCAGTCTTTGCCTAGAACAGGCCACGTGGTCATGTTCGTTCGTGAAGCCGAGTGCCTGCTCGATGCGGGAATCCCCAATGGGCGCTGGCAGGAGCTTCTGGCACGTGAGCAGCAAATGCTCGGTGGTCTCTTCGTCTTCTCCACAGGCGCTGCATGTCATGTCCGTCACGTTGCTGTCAAACTTTCGACGGTACTGTCTTGTGCGCAGGGCACCACCGCGGGCCTCGATGAGTAGGCGACTTCCCAGCGTGTTTTTGCAGAACGTTATTGGAGCGATCTCGGTCTTGAAAGATGCATACAAATGCATGCTAGTATGCTGTTGCATTCCCAATATCCAGCGCTCCCTTTCGACAGCCTTTATCTGCGTTCGCACTTTACGCACCCAATCTTTTTCAGCTTGAGGCTCATCACTCATGCAAAAGGCTCCAAACTTTGTGCCGAGGCGGGTGACACGATTCCTCCACGTCGAATGGATGTTCTTGAGGTGAATGTAGATGAAAAGTCGCCGTGCCCAGCGGTCTTCGTCCATATGCCGGAGTCGCGCGTAGTACTCTAGCTTGCTGCTGGCTTCTCGTGCCTCGAAAGATGACCAAGTCTTCATAGCACGCCATCTATCAATGGCTCTTTAAAACAAAAATATATGCAGCCCGGCGAATCGCCGGCTTTGGAGTGAATGGAACGAATTTTGGGTTGTGATGAATGATTTTAAATTGGGACTTTACTAATCGCATATCGTTTAGTTGGCCAAAAGAGAGAGGCTAGAAAGTCAAAAACCAGCTTTTCGGTACGAACTTTTGAAAATATAGCGGACTATTTTGTACCTTCTTGCCTTCGAAAGCTCTCCGCCTTTTCACTCTGATACATCCGCGGTTCCCAGAGCGCGTCACCGGCGCCAAATTGACGTCAGCAGATCCCAGCTCACGCATTGGACACGAGAACTGCGTCACTCGGACGTATCCGCTCGTCAACAATCAATCCGTCGACGAATATTTGGATTCGCGTTCGTGGCCAATGAGTGCACTGATGGAACTTATTGTTACTGGGGAATGACAAGTTCTATGGTGTGCATAAAAAGCACGGTGGAAGCTAGGAATCACCGCTCCGGTGCCGAAGGAATGTCACGACCACGTGATTTCACAATTCGCATTTGAGTTGAGGATTAAAGCTAAGGAGGAAGAAGTAGGAGAATCGTTTCACGACCGGGAGCGCGCGCTTGACCGCCGACTAGGAAGGACGTGTCCTTTCGAAGCTCCGCAACCCAACCCAGCGCGCCCAAGTCGATCATGGTCGACAAATTTGCAGCCACATTTGCTGCAGTTCTACGCCAGTCCTTGGCCCAGCCACCGGCTCAACCAGGACTTGCGACACCCATCAGCTCGGCCTCTTCGCCATGGTTCCGGCCGGCTCCAACACCAGCCGTATCCACCGCCATGACAGCATCCCAGCGCCAGCCCGCCCAGGCCCTGCCGCAAGGTATGCTCAACTTCTGCAAATCGATGGTAGGCCGCTACCTCGAACAAGTATCCGAAGCAGACATGCACGCCTGCCTCCAGACGGCGATTTCTGAGGTCCGCTTGAAACGCAACTCGAAACTCGGCCTGACTAAGGACCCATCACACCAAGCCTCGTCTACTCCCAGGCCTAACACGGGGCAAACCACTACCGTCCCGTCACGAAAACCACCGAAGAAAAAACTCGACAACGCCGACGTCGCGATTGAACACCACGCGCCCGGCGACCAAGACATGGAAGCGGCGTCGTCAGAAATGACCCCGTCGGCGACAACAGCTGCCCAAAATCCTTCCTCAAGTGGGCTCTCCTCTTGCTCTGATGGCGCTGCCGCGGCCTCAACGTCGCTGTTCACCTTCACAGCTAACAAAGAAGAAAACAGCGACAACGATCACAACTCGCCCCACCCATGGGTGACAAAGCTTTCAAAAAAAGCGGCCAAGAGAGCACGCCTTAGCGCAAAATCCAACACGCGCACCGTGGACTCCCCGCCTAAACCCAAAACGCAAGAGCGCCACATAATCACATTGCGCCCAAAGACCAAGACAGACGTCACAACTCTCCCAAAAAAAGGGCTAATGGAGGCCATCACCGCCTCCGTCCAGCTCGCACCGGGTGCGGTCTCCATTAAAACCACCAAGGAAACCAACACAATAACCGTCATGGTAAACTCCGAGGCCACCGCCCAAACCCTTCTTGGCATTACCGAAATCCATATTGCTGGGAAACCCCCTCTACCCATCCAGGCGTACAAGCCAGTCGGCGACAATCAAATCCGCGGTGTCATCTATGGCATCGACCAGGGAGAAGACAATGTTTCACTGATGGCATGCCTGGAGACTGAGGGGTCAGTGATTGTGGCAGCTCGGCCGATGAGCCGAGGAGGCAATACTGCACTCATCACCTTCCAGGGAACCCATCTACCCAGACACGTCTGGTACAGGCGCAGCGTCCTGCAGGTGTACCCGTACAGGGCACGAGCTGTGACCTGCAGCAACTGCCATAAGATCGGCCACAAGCCGGACATCTGTCCAGAACCCCAGGTCTGCTCCACGTGCGGAAAGCCCCACGAAGAGACAATGGACGACCAAGGAAGCGTGACCTGCCCTTCCCCCATCCCTTTCTGCCAAATGTGCCGAAAGAATGGACACCTGGCTACAGACAAATACTGCCCAAGGAGACTTGATATTGTCCGCAAAATTCGAGAGGCGGCGCGACGGCGCACCACTCCTCCGGGGTCTCAAGACAACTCAAAGCGCATCCGACAAGACTACCGCAAGAAGCGGGGAAACGGTCAACAGCCTGCGCCCCAGCTAACTGCTCCTACAACGATTACCATCGACCCTGCCATGCTGCTCCAGCTCTTCACGGCCATCGCCGCCCAGACCGGCACTGCCGTGCAAAGCAACCTTAACCCTCCAGCATGGCAGTAAACGTTACCCAGTGGAACTGCCGAGGTTTGCGGTTACGTGCCGCAGAACTCAAAGCCACGCATCACAACAAACCACAGGAACGCCCAGACGCCTACCTACTGCAAGAAGTCTACTGTACCACCGTCAAGCTGACCGGCTATAAGTCCTACGCAAATCCCTCAATACCGTCCGTTAGGGCGGGTCAGTTCGGAGGCCGGGAAGGACAAGCCATGGTCTACATCAAGAAACACTGGCCGCAGCACAAGATCGACCTTCAACAATGGTGCACGGAACATCAGGAAGTGGTAGCCGTCCGAACCACCCAGCAAGACATTCCTGTCATTCTGGTGTCCGTGTATTACCGACCTGGGGCTTCCGTCAGGGAACCCAGGGACCACGGATGGATTGCTCACCTTGACGGCCTTTACCCAAAAGAGCAGAAGATAGTCGGGGGAGACTTCAACCTCCAACACACAGCGTGGGGCTACGCCAAGGACACCTCGGCAGGCCAAAATCTTTTGGATGAAATGACCCACCACCGCTACACCCTGATGAACACCGCAGGGATGAAGACACGGCTGAGCTGCAACGCTCGGCAGAATCACACCACCCCAGATACCACCTGGACAAACAGCCCACACACGGCCAACCACACTTGGAAGCCGGAGGCCGACACTCGCGGGAGCGATCATCTGCCCATCAGGATAGTCCTGGCCCTCAACGGATCGGCGGCCTCCAAGCCCGGGAAACGGCTCGTACATGTCGTGAACTGGGACCTGTACCGGAGCAAACTCCAAAGCAGCACAGCACCAACAGTCTTCGAGTCCATCAAGGAGGCCCTCCTGGCCGCGACCACGAAGAAACAAATAAAGCTCGACACTCCCATCCCGGACCTTCACCTGTTGAATCTCTGGGCTCGGCGGCTGAGGGCTCTACAACGCTACAGAAGAGGCCCGAAAAACGCGAGAGCCTTGAGGGAGGTGACAAGAGCCACGGTAGCTGCCCGTAAATATGCGGTTCAGCTCGATCGGCAAAAGTGGCTGGAGTTCAGTGCCTCGCTCTCGGAAAAAACATCTGCTCAAAAACTATGGGCAGTCAGCAGAGCCATGCTGGGCAAAACAAGGGATCGCACAGCGACCCTCACGCTCGCACTCACGACAAAGAAGACGGTTGAAACGCTGGCGCTAGAGGCTGGAGACACGCTCTTCCCCCAGCCAGCGGCGACCAGCACCCCACCAGCTGTGGGGGACCCATACGAAAGGGTCAAGATCAACGAGAAGGACCCCATGAACCAACCTTTCACCAGAGGAGAAATGGAGGACGCTCTGCACCACGGGAAACCAAACGGCGCTCCAGGTCCGGACGGAATAACCACCGCTATGCTCCGAAACCTTCCCGAAGCCACAAAAACTCGGCTTCTTGAAGACATTAACGAAGTGTGGCGCACTAGCAACATTCCAGACCAGTGGAAACTCTCCACTGTTATTCCAATTCCTAAGCCCGGCAAGAAGCCGACCACCTTAGCCAACTTCCGTCCAATCTCTCTCACCTCCTGCGTCTGCAAGCTGGTGGAGAGAATGCTACTCGGCCGCCTCTCCTGGTATCTGGAGCGGACGAAAGCCTTTCATCCGACGCAGACAGGGTTCAGAACTGGCCTGGGCACGCAGGAAAGCCTTATCCTACTCTCCAAAGATCTTATCCCAAAGCCCATTCCACAGAAATTTAAAATCAGAACAGTCGTCGCGATCGATGTCAAAAAAGCCTTCGACAGCGTCCCACACTGGGCAATTGTCCAAGAAGCGCGCGCCCTCGGCATTGAAGGCCGCGCCCTAAATTTCATCAAGTCTTTCCTCGAGACTCGCACCTTCGCGGTCCGGATCGGCAAACACCTGGCAGCGCCAAAACCGAACAAAGTGGGAGTTCCACAAGGGTCAGTTCTGTCCCCACTCCTCTTCAATTTGGCCATGGCGCGTCTCCCCGGTCGACTGCAACAGGTATCCAACCTCCACTTCACCATCTATGCGGACGACGTTTCCCTCTGGACAGTGCGCGGCGACGTTCCGCAACAACAGCGCATCCTTCAACGGGGGATCGACGTCGTGACAAGTCACCTCCAAAGCGTAGGCTTAACCGCCTCGCCGGATAAGACAACCTACGTAGTCATAGCCCCCAGGCGGGAAAGGGACGCGAACATCAGCTCAACTCTTCACTTGACTCTCGCGGGCCAACCGATCAGATCAGCACCTGAGGTACGCATCCTAGGACTACAATTCCACGAGGATGGCACCGCAAAGGCTTGGCTAACAATGGTCACCCAACAGTGCCAGGCAGCACTAAACGTCATTAGAAGGATCAGCGGCACCAGAGGAGGCGCTGACGAAGAAGTTGCCCGCCGCATGGTGAAAACCCTCATCGTCTCCCGCATCTGCTACGGTGCCCCCCACTACCGACTTACCATCACACAATGGAAGAAACTGGAAATCCTTACCAACAACGCAGCTCGAATTGTCACTGGCCTCCCCCGATATACACCGCTAGACAAGCTCAAGGCACACGCGAAGCTCAACACGGCTCGAGAAACCGTAGAGGAGAGAGCACGAGCTCATCTAGAGCGACTCCAACACTCAGCCTCCGGACGACAAATCCTAGAGATGATCGGCTCAGATATCAAAGCCCTTCCCCCTCTCCCGGAGGTTGACCCCCCATGGAGCGACGATGTGTGCCTCGTGGACGATCGACCAGTACCAAGGGGAGCCGGGCCCAGTCGCCCTGGCAAGCAAGCTTGCCAAGTGCGACAGCACTGCAAACTCGTCCAAGAGTGGACGGACACCAATGAGAAGCTCGCAGTGTACACTGATGCGGCTTTCGTCTCCTTCCCTAAACCGATTTGCTCCGCTGCGGTTGTGATTCCCCGCCTAGGAATCACCATGGCCGAAACATTGCCCGGCGGCACATCGGTCAAGGGCGGAGAACTTGGAGCTATCCAACTGGCACTGCGCACCGTCATCGAGAAGGAAATCCGACCGACACACCTACAGATTTTCACTGACTCTGCGGCTGCATTAATAGAATGTCGCTCTCGCCACTCCCCGAACAAGCGAGTTAAGGCAATCCGAAGGATGGCCTCCGACCTAATTACAGCCGGTACAACCATCAAAGTGTCCTGGATACCTGCCCACGCAGACATTCAGGGCAACGTACAAGCTCACTGCATGGCCCGCGCGCATCTGGATTCCCCCCGCGAGCCGAGTAGTGTGCCAAGTCACCTACAAGAACACGGGTACTCGCTCCCGCCTGAGCTTGGCGACGATGGCGAAGACCCAGACTACGACCCTGAGGAGGCAAAACAGCTCGTTAAAGAATCCTCAAGACAGACCCTGAGGGCAGCCCTGACCCCCTGCGTAAATCCGCTCCCGAGCGGAATGGGCAGGGGATCAACGGTGCTGCTCCGGAGGATAATCACAAACACCACATGCACACCGGCACGCAGGACGCATTGGACCAAGCCACCTACATCACCCCATTGCAGCTTCTGTCAAGACCCCAGCCTTCTTGCCGACCAAAGCCACTTACTCTGGGACTGTCCGGAGCTGGAAGAGATTCGCCGAAAACACATACCACCAGACGTATCCAGCATGGAGGAATGGGTCCATCCTCAGGGCCCTCCCGACAAACGTCGGGCAGTTATGACCACGCTCGTGGATTTCATCCACGATGCGGGGCTCACCGCCTATCTATAACCCCCCTCAACCCCTCAACCCCTTCCCTTGGCCATAGATCCAGGCTTGTAAGCCACCGATCTCAGCCCCATTCTCCCTCCCCCAAAGGCCAATAAACGCTTTCTGAACTGAACTCTTTCACGACCCCTTTAAGCTAAGGCTGCAGCCGAAGCTGTAAACGCAAGCCAGCCCGCGCTACAGGCTTTGGGCCGTGCATTTGTAGCGCGAGCGCTCGTGTCAGCGGAAGAACGCTTTAAAGCAGCGATCTCGAGCTCTCGTGCTTGTGGCTTTGGCTGCTGTCTCAGCTTAAAGGAGCTGTGCAACGATATTCAATTGGAATGTTTTTTTCTCTACACGAGCTTACTAGCACACCGGGGACTCAAGGATACTCACACGCAACGCCACTGGCCAAAAAACTCCTTTGTTGCGGTGTAATTTCAAGGACAAAAGCGATCATTTTCATTCAATCTCTCCTTTGCGAAATTTGATGACGTAACTCGGGGATCGCAGTACACCCAAGTGACGATATTTGAATGCGGTTCATAGATTGGACCCGAGCATTGCGTGGCACTCGACTTGGGCTCGTGACAATTGCTAGCTCGAGAAGCATTCGGGTAGTGACCCGTGTCCAATCGCTGCAACGACGACAACAGCCGAGCCATAACAATGTCTGGAACTCAGCGCGTGTCCTGCGCTTTGCCAACCCTAGCGCGTGGCTATGATCAACACTGGCGGCATATAATCGGCTCCAAATCACGTGGCCGCTTGTTCTGGCTGCGAGTTAAGGGGGTGAACGCTTCTCGTTTTTCTTAAATTTTTTTCTGGAACTTCTATTGCGTGGGGTGAAAAACGAACGCGTGTTTCATAGGTCATTAACGCTAGGGATCCGTTTTAAGCGGTATTTGTGCACAGTACAAAAATTGTTGCATCGCTCCTTTAAGGGTGAACGGAGTATACGACCAAATTGAAAGCTTTGGTTGAGCAGGGGAGCTCCCTATGGTATATACACTTTGTTTGGCTTTAGGATGGACCATGATTAGCGCAATCGAGCCATCCCAGCCAATCGGACTGTGACAGAGCCCGTGCCGCGTGACCTCGCGCACCGCGCGTCACTGCGTCAACCTGGAGGATCGCGTGACCTCCTCTCAGCACTGTATTGGCTGGGATGATTGGATAACCTCCGCTGCGTTTCATCTTAGGGTGAAATAGAGAATAATATCTGGACAGTGGGAATACGGGACGGTACTGTAAAGGCAGCACCACCCAAATAGCAAGGTCGGATGGCTGAATTTTTCGTTTATGTCATTCAAAGAGAATAATTTTAGGCATAGCCTCCTCTATACTGACAAAGCCTGGCAGACCGCCACGAGATGCGGCCGCCGAAAGTGAAAAGGTAGAGCGGCAGACAAGAGGCATGTAACAGGCGCCCCGCTTCGGCGAGACGCCGAAACATATTTCTCCCGAGCGATGGAATGTGCTTCTCGCGTTCCTCGGGTTACCATTTCTTTTCTCGTCGGGATTGGAAACCATGTTTCGGGTCCTCGCCGCTGCAAACGCTGTGAGGTGACTACAGGCTCCCCGAGAAATGTTTTGTGCTACCAGATCCCCGCGCTCCAAATCTGCGAACGGGCGCTCTATGGCTCCGTCATCGAACTGCCAGGCTTTGTGAGTATAGAGGAGGCTATGCCTCAGGGCACGGATTTGGCCCGACAGCAACATCGGAAATCGGCTGAGACTGGCGTCCTCACGGATTGAAGAAGTGTGTCAGCCGAACGCTGACAGGACATTCGTGTACAATTCGTGCGGCCCTTGAGGTGACGTTTGACATTAAGCACTGTAAGGCCTTGTTATTTAGGGTGTGTTGGTACAAGTCTATTTCGGAAAGCCTTTCAAGGGAAGTGCTACTCTTTTGAACAAAAGTGCATGAAAAAAGAAAAGAAAAAGAACTTGGAGGCTTCGCCGTCTTTTTTCACCAAATGTATCATTGTATCACTATCCCGAGCACGATCGGCAGCCTGAGTAGTAAGGGACTCGTATTTACCCGCCTGTACACACGAAAATCGCCCTAGAGGTGATATCCTTCTGGATTCGCAGGACGGGAGGGCACCGAAGTGCCTAAGCGTTAGACTTTCCCGCTTGCCGTCCCTCTCGCTTCATAATCCCTGACAGGGGCGTATCTCGACTTCGCCACATTTTCTTGTATCTGTAGGTCTAGTTGCAATGATTATTTTTTTTTTATTTTTTTTACAAGCACGACTTGATCTTACGTAATGTATTTTGGCGTTTAAAGTTGGTTTGTTTTCTTGCACTTCTTTTTTTTTTTTACTAAAGTCACTTTGGTTTTAGGCTTAAAGCTTGTGTGTCTCACGTTTTTTTGTGTAATTGTTACTACTCAAGTGTACAGGGGCAGACATAAAGGTGTTATTCGAATAGCAGGTTGTTATGCATTTTTGAGTACGTCGGTTTTTTTTTGTCCTTTTTTTAAGGCGCATTTGGGTATCGGTCTTGACATTTAGGAGCCGAAATATTAATGAAAGCACTTTTGGAAGAGGAGGTTATGCCTAACAAAGAACCAGCCTTATTTTCTAAGTAAAAATGCATTCCTTCGAGTTATCAGGAACTTTTTGACTGTTGTATACGTTTTGAACAGTGACCGCAAAAATAAAATAAGGTAACATATCTTTAGCCATTGCAGATTTCGTCACTTGTCCTTTCGACTAAAGCCAACCTGGGTACAACCTATATTTCTTTTTCTCTGTGTGACAGCATGCCAACGTCGAGATTCGCTAGCAGAGTTTTAGATAGAGAAGTGCAAGCTGCAATTGAGTGAGCTAAACTATTTAATCAACATTTTAACGTGCGTTTTTTTTTCACAATATGTTCTTAGTGGATTTGATACATAGCATACCCAAATATGCAAGCTCTACAAGCTACGTTTTAAAAACTCGACTCGCGAAGTTGTCTATTCCTTTTTCTAGCCCCCTGAAAGAAATAACATCTCTAATTTCTTCCGAGGGTCCCGAAAAATTAGTGAATACTTGCTACATATCGGCGTACATAACTTTTGCTTTATTGTATTACTTCGCAACATAATAAATTATTAAAACTAAGACAAAACTGTGGAAAGGATACCTACACAGAGACCGAAAGTGAAAATACACGGGTTTCAATTCACTTTTAGGTAAATCGGTAAACATTCAAAACACACAACATTTGTCCTCTCTAAAAAAATGTATAAGAGGCGTCTAGCAGCACAACATATTAACCATGGGGTCAAAGGAGAGAAGCATCATCTGCGTATCTCTCGCCAATTTGTCATTCGTCTGCCGGAAACTGGATATTTAGATCACAAATCAAAATAAACGTTACCGTCATGAATCTGGGACTTCCAAAAATAAATTCCAATATAGCCCGCTATGAAAAGATACCTAAGCCTTAATCTAAAAAAGAGATGCCCCTCGCGGGCATCGACAACTCCCTAATACAGAGCAAGACGTCAGAGTTGATCCTGCAGTCCATCTTCTCCTATAGGCGTAATTGCGAAGAGTCTTATGGAACCCAAAACCCGAAACAGTGAAAAATTGACAGAAGGGGACAACGACCCCTCGGACTGATTTCCCGGACTCGTCTTCCTGACATTCTTGTCGTATCTCTTGTACCCGAAATAAAAACAAACAAACATAAAAAACCATAAGCAAAACAGAAAAATAGAAGAAGAAAAAAGTAAAAAAAAAACAAACAAGAGGCAATGGAATTAAGAAGCCGGCTGGCGCAAAAACGCGAGGCTGAACCCACGAAGCTATGCCATAAATCAGGAAGTTGGCGAGGAAGGGAGGAAAGGGTGCTCCCTCGAAACTCGGCCATTTATCACCTGCGTAGGCCCCGCTGCGCCTTGGCAGATAGCAACGACGCCCGGCTTCATCCGTACCAGCTGATGCTTTCTGGAGGCGTTGCTTAACGCTTAACGCAAGCTGCGACCGTCTCCCAAGACGGATTCCATTCTTCAAGTTCAAGTCGGGTCACACACGCTGCAAGCCTGGAACGATCACGAGCTCTTTTAAGCAAAAATACACTTTTTTTATAAATATTTAATATTTTTATCTTTTCTTTTTTTGGGGTTGGGGTGGGGGTAGGGGGAGAATTATCGGGTATGCTCCATTGAATAATAGGAGGACGTTTTCTTTTTCAACCTAATATGACGCGATCCTTGTTCCGAGGAAAGGTCAGTCAACCCGATTATCTCGTTAGGGTTTTGGTGTTTTCATATTGAATGTACAAATTATTTTTTGTAGTTTAAACTTTGATAAATGAACGTACGGTTTCTTGATCACATCTCGGGTTTTTACATTAATAATAAAATCTTCAGCCTTTCCACTTTGATGAAGAAGGGAAAGCAGCGGAGCTGTACTATGTCCCGCCATCAATAAGTAATGGCGGTAACCAGACAACAGGCAAGCCGGTTGTCTGGTTGCCGCCGTCGCTCATAGATGGTGGTAGCTGTCCAGAAGTTTGTGTCGAGATTTATTTGTCCACGGACACGAAACTGGGGAAACTAGCCCTTAATAGTTCCGTTGTAATAAAAGAAAACACACACACAAAAAAAAAACACCAGGTGTGTCGCATTTGTATTGTCCTTAATGAGTCTCCTGTTTTTAAATTTTTTTTCTGGTACTGTGTTTGAATATTACTGGCGTGCGAATTCATAAATCGCGCATTGTACCAAACAGTTCAAGAAGTCGGAAAGGGGGGGTCCCCTCTTGCTCGGAAACTCGCTTGACTAGCCGGACACAGCCATTGTCCCCCTAGAAGATTAGCCCGTCGCTCAAAATTCCGACTAGTTGCGTTTAGTTTTAACGACTAAAATGGTATTGAGCGAGCACACATTCTGGGGAAGAAAGCAAACCAGGTTTTACATATCGCTTTATGTGGCGCAAAATAGGGCAACTGTAAACATCCCATTTCCATAACTTTCACTTGACAAAAATAAGGATACAAGTAAAAGAAGGGAATGTGTTGCACGAACCTCAACAAATATGCGTACCAGAATGCTTCTCGAAGAAACAACAAAAAGGGCACGCGCTTAAGTGCTTTGTTACTTGTTAAGCGAACACAAAACAAAACCTCTTTTTTGTCATTGCTTGCTTGAGAAAAATTATCTTTACCCAAATTGCTTAGAACACAGGTCGGCAACCGGCGACCTGCACACCACCTAAAACGTCCCCTCCCCCCATCCCCCCCTCTTCCAATACACAGTTCAGTAGAGGGGTCATGTTTGGTTGCAAACCCGGTATAATAGAACGTAAAAAAAAAACAAGGTCCAAACAAGATCAAGAAAGTTGACAGAGAGAGAGTTCACTCATCAGGTGGTCCCGTAATAGACAATAACCCGAAGAATACATTTGCAGCTAACAACTGCGTTCAGTTTTCCGCTGACCTCCCTGAATTAAAATGTTCAAATCTGCAACATCTCGCAGTGGCCTTGATCGAAGTGATCCCTACAGCATTGTGCATATATATCTGCGGACATACCTTTTCACGATGAAGACTAAGGAGTTAACCATGGGTCTTGCAAGTGACAGTTATGCTCCTCCACGAAAAACACACTAGGGAAATTTTTTTTAAGCTTTTTATATACTGCGCCTAGGCGAGCTTTGTGTCAGCCATCCTTCTGTGGCTTTAACCGACAAGGAAATCGCCTTTTTACAATCGTCTGAGTGTGGTTGATGGTGTGTGTCCTCCACGTGCTCGGGTGCCCCCGTGCGAGTGTGGCCTCGGCTCGAGCTGATAACACGGGCTGTTCTTTAGTCTTCCTTCAATACATCGAGCTGTGAGTTTGCGCTTGTTTCTTCTCTCATCTTTCTTCACTGTTCCTTTTTATTTGTGCTCAATTTTAACCATGTTCAATCATTACCAACTCGCCTAACTAACCACCTTACTTTAGTTAAGCAGTTTGGCTGGAATGTTCGCAGCATGTTAAGCAATATTGAACACTCAAAATTCTACGAAGAGGCTGCTGAAGCAATATTACGTTACCTGCGAATAAATCACAAGACATCTTTACATATCACTTTTAAGATGTGAGAGTTCCACTTATCTTCGATTTCTAAAGACCCCGTCACCATTTCTTTGTCCGGCCCGCATTGCTGCGATTTGTCCTGCTGCAGAAAACGTTTGCTGACCTCTGGCTTAGCCGAATAAAGATTTGTTTTTTTCTTCTCGTTCACGTTGTTTTTTTTAAAACTCATACAGCTAATTTCAGTTATGTGGCGCTTTCGTAATGCTTTAGTTGAATCGATTTAATTGAAATCTTTTGATGCGAGCTTTGTCGCATCAAAAGATTCAATCGTACAGATTATTTTCTTACTGCTGTTACATTTCAGAGAAAAAACAAAAAAACGATATTCGTTGAATTAGAGTGAAACAAATGTCTTCTTGGCAGGAAATTTAAATCGCCCTAAAAGGGTCTTTTGATTTCTAAGGTTTCAAATTATCTTGACATTCTTGGACAGAATGAACGAACGAATTTAAATTCCGCTCTGGGCTGACGCTATTAAACATTGGTGGCCCCATATCAAAATATTAATCTTAATTAAAAAAAAAAAAATTAAAGATGGCGCGGAAGTTCGACAAGGCATCACTGGCCGATAATAATCCCCAATTTAGTAAAGTCTTAGGCAGTAGTTAATATTATTGGCCACAAAAATACTAAAATTAAGACTTTGGACGCGGTGGCACGAAGAATGATACAGTAGGTGTAAAGTCGTCAATATTTAAACGTGGCTCCTTAAAAATAAAAAAGAGCTAAATAAAACATATTTATTGCGATCCGGTAGTTGACGCAGTTCAAGTAAACTATAAGAGTGCTTCGGCAATTATTAGAAGCGCGCGAAAGTATTTCCCTGAAATTTCGCTAGCTCACTACAACCAACATCGCTGAAATAATAACCCAAATATCGCTCAAAAATACTTTTAGCGAAGTTAATAAATTTGCAATTTTTACGTTAAATTTTGGGCATAACAAATTAAAAATAATTGATCAACGAACTGTAAACATAATGAATATATTAAAATTTAAAATAAACTTTAAAATTGTATTGTTTCATCGTGCTATATTTTCTAGACCTTTCCATGAAGTTTAGTATTATACCTTAAACATTTCCCATTCAGTTACGACAAGTTGCAGTTTCTTGTTATGACATACAGATGGCGACACGTGTTCAAGAATAGCTTGATGGGCATTTGCCGTCGTGGGCAGCTTGCAACGCCACTTGAAAGACAGAAAAATGGCCAACTGTTAGGATGTCAGATGCCTGGATGTCCGTAGTGATCAAGCCAGAGATGCGAAAACAACTAGCGCGAGGCTGCGGGTGCCGAACAGCTGCTGTTTCGCGCGTTCCACTGTACTTCGGTACAGGGAGTATTCAATGACAGCAATTGCTTTGTCCGCGACTTCTGAGCGCGTGCTGACGGTGAGCTTCCAGAGTTCTTCTGCAACGTGCCTTTTGCACCATCAAGATTGCCCGCCTTAGCAGCCTATTAACATGAGCTCCTTATGCGCACGCGCCCTAAACATCACCAGCAAATATGACATATTTTCCACAAGGGCGCAGCCATCTTGAATGTCGTAACTTCTGGTATGCGGTAAAACACCGTTTTGATCTCTCCACGCCGCTGAAAGGTGTTTACGAAAAATGCGTGATTGTTACGTATTCTTGTTTTGCCTCACCCTATATGTTCTCTGATATTCCAGTTTGAAATGGTTTGTTATTTTTTCGTCCAGCATACCAGATATTGAACTCACGTGACTAAAAATTACAGGAAACAGAAAACGTCTATGGTAGGCTAGAAGGCGGAGGTGGGACGGTAGTACTTGCGGACGTGACCCAGTAAATCAGCTTGCGGAGCAGTTGTTTTTCAAAGTTGGGCAAAGAGCCATCAATAACTGAATATCAGCACCACCCTACACTAAAGGGAACAATCGGTAAAAAAAGATGTACATTGAGAGGCTTCACTGCAGCCAGTCTTTATTGCGTCGAGCTCAATGTGCCGTGCCCAATTTTGTTATGGCTAACAAGCAGCAACAAAACCACTCTAGCGCCCCAGGCTGCAAGACATGCGTATGTATCTTCGATATCTGCAGGCATAAATTCGATGTTATTTGGTGTCCCAAAAGAACTGGCAAGACTTTGAACATAGGAGTGGGCTATGCATGGCGCCAACAAATGCTTATAACAAGGTCAGCAGTAAGCGAGCTACATTTCGAGGAAAGAATCATTATGTTTCACTTCACGTTCGTGATTGACAGTGAAGACATTGTTTGCTTTTGCAGTGTTCACAGTGCGGCGGAGTGCCGTTGTGGCGCTGCTGGGGGCATATCGATAAAGCCCCTCTTTACTGGGAAAAGTGACGCCATTCATTGTTGTGGAAATGCTGGAAACACGTGCAGCGCGCCAGTGTTGGGAAGAACATGGCGTCTGAAATCTAGCTCAGTGCTGCCGCTGTGCCGCCACAATCTTCCAAAGGGCTACACGTTGCACGTGCGTCCTGCATCGACGCTCCTTGCACTACTTTTTAAACATCAAGGGGCTTTAGATATCTATGCTAACGCTGCGTGCTGAGCAGCCATGGCATTTTCCACCGCTGGACCAACCAAACAATAGACCCTTTCCGAAATTCAGTGCCATCTGGTGGTTCGTAAAGCAGTTTAGGTTTTGCCATATCAATGGCGGAAATAAGCTTGTATCGGCACCGTCACTTTCGCAAGTCAACGGCACGCAAGGAATTGTTCAGCGAGAGTTTTTTCTCCATCACTTTCAGTTCGATGGTGACCAAGAGCCTGTATTCAGAACAAAGCTCAAACCCACCTCAGATGCCTCGAGAAAATTCCATACACCAGAGTGCTGTCAAGCCGATTGTGTGCCGCCCACAGATTAACTGAATCTAAGATATTAGAAATAAACGCTCACGTTGCTCTTGTGTTCCATTCCTACGTCCCGTCGTATTGACCCCCCGAATGTACAGGCCTCGCATCATCCGCTTGGGAGCATCTTCAACGTCTTCCTTTATCAGTCACTAGAAGGCCGCCATTGGTATGGCACAGATGCCGTTCCACAGATGATGATAGCAATCAAAGTGGCCAGACTGAATTTCGGAAAGGGTCTATTGTCACACCTGCGCTTCTAGCACAACATAACCATTTACAGGTGCGTTCCAAATGAAATGGGCGCCATGAAAGGGATTCCGCCAGTTGCGATTCCGTTACACATGGCAAAACAATTGAATGTTTTTATCAATTGCAAAAATCTTTTTCGCACTCAGACTATTTCTTGTCGGAATGGCCCGACTATATTTTGATTCAAAGCCATCTTGGTGGCTTCTAACTGGGAATGACATTAAAACAAAACACAACGCACTAAAAAGTCTCAGTCGCTCTGATCCAACGCGCTGGCCATGAATCCGTATTTGGCGGGTCCAAAAAGCGGCCGAGGTGCCCGCAATCTGACGGAGACGAATCTGACTTTTAGGTCGCACTTCTAAAGACTTCCAGTTGGTCGAAATGATTGATTGATTGAAATCTTGTCTTTATTGATGAGAAAGGTTCGCCTGCCTGTGGTCTAGTGAACCTGAGGCAGGAGGGAGGGGGTTGGAGGGTTGTAGGGAGAGGGGATTATGATGATGATGAGTAGGCTAGATGAACTGATGGGCCCCAGATGTCCTGATAAAATGTATCAGTGAATCTAGGATTTGCTTTCTGTGTTGTGCCTGTCCTTTTGGGTGGGTCCAGGCTTCTAAATTCCTTGGTTTCGCATCACTCGTTAGCGAGGCCCATGCGTCTTGTCTGAATTTCTCTAGACTCTTGCAGACCCACAGCATGTGTGTTGTTCTCAGTAACCTTCCTGCGATGCATTTCTTGAACACAGGGTCGATGGCTTCATTTCCTTCTTCATTTTTTGTAAATGTTGCTTTTCTTGCCGGTGTTAAGGCTGTACCGGTCCTGATTCTTCGTAATCGTACATTCTCCCACCTCGTCTACCCTTGCGGGATTGGGTCTTCTACTGTCAGTAGAAGGTCTTTCAGGTAGAGTTTGCATTCTTCCTTTGCCAATTTGGCTCTTTCCTCTGGGTCAATGGGAGTTTCCTCGGTTGCTTCTTCCCGATAGGCTAGGCCAGTTGCAGAGCTGGTGCTGTTAGCTGCCTCCGCGGCGGCCCGGTGTGCCCTCTCATTGCCCAGGATGCCAGTGTGCCCGGGTAACCATTCAATTATCAGTGTAGAGCCTTGTTTTTTTTAGCTCCTTTGCGATTATTTTGATATTTTTAACTGTCCTGTTTCTTGTTCTGCTGTTTCTGCACGCTTTAAGCGCCTGCTGCGAGTCTGTGAATATTCGGGCCGTGTAGCCCGGCTGGAGAGTTCCTTTAATGTCTTCAGCAGCTGCCAGTATAGCTTTGAGTTCGGCCTCTCTGACGGACGTCTGTTCTGAGAGTTTTGCTGTTTCAATTGTGTTCCCCGTTTCATCTGTCCATGCTACAGAAACAGCCGCGGTGTTCTTCGCTGCATCCGTGTATCTTATTTCTCCTTTCTTTCTTCTTCTGTACGTTGTTCCAGCCACCTGTTGCGTTTCTTAGCTGCGAAGGCTCTTCTTCCCATCCCTTTTTTGGGTATCGGTTTGTGGTCCGTTATTTCAATGTCTTTTCAAGGTGGCAGGGCGTCCTCTAGTGGGCACCTTCCTTCTGCTGCATAGCCCGAAATCTCAAGACGTCGTCGTCCGTGTGCGGTTCTCTCTAGGCGTTGGAAGTGCGCGATCTTTTGCGCCTCAGCCTGTTCTTCTATTGTGTTCATCTCCGCGTATTTCCGGAGGTCTTCGAGGGGTGTATATTTTGGGTGTCCTGTAACTATTCTTATGGTCTGATGGTTTAATCTTGCAATCTTTTTCCACTGGGTCCTGTTTAGGTTCATCCAATTGCAGCTGTACAGAAACGTGCCCCAGCAAAAAAAAAAAAAAAACGCGGGTTTAAATTTTCGTGTGCTTGGCATGTGAAACACTAAGATCTAAATCTTTCCTTTGCTTTACTTTAGTTAAGAGCGCAGCCAACGCCACGGGGCGATTAAAGGGGTGCGGAAACGATAGTTTTGCACTTATTGTTTTTGCTTAGATGTGGTTTGTGTTGTGCCGGCAGCCCAGAAACACTAGTCTAGTGTTTCTGGGCTGCCGGCAGAAAGGTAAAACAAATATAATTTTAAGACGAATGAACAATTTGAAGATTGCGTCTGGTGGCGGTCTGTGAAGCTCCCTCGGAATACCGTACCATCACCGGCCCATAAAAAGAAGCGCTAGTTCACAACCGTATGGCTCGGTAGAAGAATTACTTAGTCCTGAATGTGACTTGGCGGACGACGCTATCGAGTTTACTACGTTGTATATGTTAAAGCTTCTGAAACGTTCATTCTACACCATCAGGATCGCCGTTATTTGCAGATGATAGGTAGGGATTTGATTTGAGGGTGCGAGGATTTCTGCCAGACTGACCACACGAAGGCGTGGTCAGTTTAACGCGTTCGTGAGACTGACATAACGTGAGCTAACGCGAACTTGGAGAAATTGCACGAGGCACCTATTTGCTTAGGGCCGGGTTGCGTCAACAAACATAGAGGCGCCCTTTCCTCTCTCTTAGAAGCAAATTCGTCATGGTCGCTTCTGTATTAGCAACGTTCATTGCCAGTGAATGGCTCAGCCGGCTTTCCTATTGCCTTATCTCCCTCAAATTAAAACAAAACAAAATTATTTAACGGTGAGTTTGCCACTTTGTAAAGATCACCTTCTGATTCTGGTCATTTCTAATCCTAAAAAAGACGCGGTAACCGTTGCCATGGCAACATTTCGCGGTCTCGCTACTCCGAGTTTTCGACTGGATTTTCTTGGCTTGATCGGCCCAGCGTTCGTGGCACGTTAGTTGTTGCTAAAAAAAACGAGTATTTTAAGAATTCCAAGCAGCTCACATCTATATACAAAGCAGCTGCTCGCAGAGTAAGCTCGCCCACGTTCATCTCAGTGTCGGCATAGTTTAAGGCCTCAAATTTCGGGGACAGACAGTCAACGCGGCGCACGAACACCAAAAACAGTCGGAGAACGAGCGCAAGGTCAGAGGGCTACGGATTAAATTGTTTGGCTAAAAACAGCTAGCCATATTTAGACTTATTCTATATTCTTTTCTTGTAGCAGGTTCAATTTTGTTTTACTTTAACTACTATTCGTATATATATTGAGCGCGTTCGTTTTGTGCGCAGATGTTTTCCGTCTTTTAATATGTTTCTCTTTTGAATATTACGGTCGTTAGGCACATTGGCGTTGCATGAGGTAAACGCAAGCGCGCCGCACTGCGCTGCGAAAACCCTATTTCATAAGCCGGCGCCGCCAACCTTGTCGCGTTCGGGTCCCTCCACTTCTTAGGGCCGCCCAAGCGTTGGGCCCTCCTATTCTCAAGCTCTCTAATCAGGGGGAGCAATAAAATGATCCCTGTTAACGACGAAGATTTGCGTACAATTAGCCAACAAACCATGTGTCGAACGTAGAAAATTTAGAACGACGTTCCACTCGCTTGCCGTCCCTTTTGGGATCGGATCCTATTTTTGAGCTTCGTAAATCACTGGGATCGTTCTATTGTTTACTTTCTGCTTGTTGTGCAGACAAACGAACTCACCGATATTTTTTTGTTACACGTATTGCGTTCAAACTGCCGAAATAATCCAGGCCCCGAGAGCAGGAGAGCTACCACATAACCTATAGGGCTCACATTAGAGTTTGTTTCCATGCAACAGACCTATACCAGCGTTCATTCAATGATGAGCGATTGAGTTAGTAGAAAAACACGCACTGTTACGCCGCATTCACACTGGCGGCAGAAGCGCAGCGGATCCGCTTCGCGGTGGCGATTCGAACGCCAGTGTGAAGTCAACCCTATATATAAACCAACGCGCTGTTTCTAAACAAGCCCGCGTTTGCCCACACCAGGTGTGGGCAATGCGCGTGCGCAGAAACCATATTCACGTAAGGCGAAGGAACTGCGCATGCGCTGTGCTGAGAGCAACGCCACCGCAGCTGCGTGACATCAAAGAGTTGATTTGGTCCACTGTCACGAACAGCGTTAAGAAACGCAGGGTGTGGCGAGCCCTACGTATCTCATTATCGTTCCTCAGCCAATGAGGTTGCGGCATTTGGTGATAACAACCACGAACAACGATCCGATCAGAAATAATGGGGATTGCGCGAACGGCATTTGCGTTCATAGTCGAGGTATCGATTGTTGTTGCTGATTTTGCACGCAGTTGTACACAACAACATATAGTCTCTGTATTGCTTCAAAAACGCGACAAAAATATAAGAGAGGTGCAGTTTGCTCCCCCTCTTCCTCTCTCCCCCCGCCCTGTTTTTTTTTGTGATTAACTTTATGAATTAGGAACGCCATTTTGTTTAACTCTCGGTATGTCGCATTGTTTGAACTTGACACGCCCTTTGTTAATGTATCCAGCCTTGGCTGCCTCTCGTTAATTCAAAGCGATAAAAATAAAAATGTTTTCCACGCTGGGCTTCTAAGCCCAAACTTAACCCTAGCTGCGCAAGAGGGCCCTGAGTGGACAGAATTAAATTTGGGACTTGTTTGCGCGTGTGTGTGTGTGTGTTTGTGTTCAGCTCTCTTTCCCCTTTTCCAGGAACACACCGACTGCAGGCTGTACTGGGACGACCCACGCTTAGGTGTTTATCATGTAAGCAGCGTTTGAACTCAGCACCGCTGCCAATCTGCTTTTTTTTATTGCATCTTTTTGGTTTACTTTTTCTTCTTTCTTGCACATCGCAGCACGAGCACTTTTGGCCCTCTCTTGCTTCATGAGCATGAACAAAAAATAAATAAGGCCGTAGAGCGTAGCAGGAACGCGGCACGGGCAACATTGTTTGTTTGTTTGAAGAGACAAAATCTCTCCATGCAAAAAAAAAAAAAAAAAAAATTGGAAGAGGCGTAATAATATTATTGTTTTGTTGTTTTATAAACAGGAGATTTCGATATTCGAGAGAGTTACGAGGTAGTACATCCTAGTAGCATATGTATGTCGCTCTTTTAGGACCAGTGTTTATTCGGTCGGTATTTTGGATATGCTAAATCCCTCTTCACCGTGTTATTCTCTCCAAAAGTTGGAAGCACACGGGCTGAATGCTTTTCTGTACCGTGGATTTGTTTGTTTTAGTCAGTGTACATCAGACTTGTACACGTTACTGAAAAAAAGTAACTGATTACAATTACAATTACTACAGTCAAAAAAGTAACCGATTACCGTTACTGATTACTGCCTCCCAGAAGTAATTGAACAATTACTGCAAAGTAATTGATTACTTTTCAAGTTACTTTCACGTTACTTTTTATTGCGATGACAGAAATACACAAATACACAGTAAAATATTGCGTACACAATTTTGTTTGGTTATTGTTCCCTTTTTTGTTTTCAGACCCGGACCTTGTCGTGTAGCTGACGCGTCGACCTAAGGAACAAAGCCCACTAAAAAGTCAATAGCGAGTTCCCGCTTCCCGTCAACTTTATCAGCGATCTGCAACGAGATCCGGAACTCCCCAGCCAAGGCTGGTGGCGCGCTTGTAGAAGAGCGTGGCGTAAAAGAAAAAAGGATTTGCCGACTAATCCTAGTTTTATTTTTTTTTAGATGTTAAAAAAATGTCAATCATTTTTGCTCCATGGCTGAGTGACTATGCTGATTTTTGTGAGAAAAAAAATTGTGGGATGAAAAATGTAATTGGTAATTGTGTAATTGATTTTGTAATTGATTACAGAAAAAAAGTAATTGAATTACTCCGAGCGTTACAGCTTGACAAATGTAATTGAAGCGTTACAAAATTACACTTAACTGTAATTGATTACAAGTAATCAATTACTTGTAACGCGTTACGTACAAGTCTGGTGTACATACACTGGGAGATATCGGTGAGGACGCCAATTCTAAGCCAGCTAGATTTCGAAAGCGATATCCTAGCTCCGATTTCGTATATAAACGAGTTGCCGATGCGCGTAGAATTTCTAATTTTTGTTTTTGTTTTATCAGGCTCGAAGAATTTGTTACATCCAGATTGGGAGATATAAAATAGATAGCTTTTAGGAAAGATAAAACAAAAACTATTCGCGCCTTTTCATCAATATAGAAGTAGATAGGTGTTCTTAAACTTCAACATATTGAAATTACATATAAAAAATTTATGGTCCAAAATATGAAAAAGGAATTCAATAATACTAACTAAAATACTATGTAGCATTAAGAAGATATTATTTTTGAAATGTGGTACGTGAGCGGATTAGAAACCTAAGATTATTTCGCTTGGAGGAAATTCTTGTAGTAGTGATTAAATGAAGGTTCTCTAATGAAGAACATTTTGGTAGCACTCACGGCCCCACAGAAAGCACTGTGTACATTCTCCTGGCATTACAACCTAATTAGAATTAAAACGGGTGAAGCATCTTCGGAGAGTGCACTTTTTGTTATTTTGCATATCATTTTTTGCATTGATTTAATTTCTGAGTTGCACTTTTGGCTGCACTGCACTGGCCATGTTGCATTTGGAAAACCGAAGGTTGAAAACTAACGGCCGTAGAACAATATATCTTTGAGGTACGTATCAAAATCCGGGTCACAAGTGGTATTTGCGTCAGCTGAAATTGAAGTTCTGACAGTACGAACACGTCAGCACTAAAGGTCGAGTTTGTATTGGTCGTTGTGATCGCCAGAATAGTAGAAGGAATTGGCCTCACAAAACTCACGTATCATGTAATTTTTAAGAATGTTATAGTATTGAAATTTGTAATGCATGACAGTTCAATGCTAAATTTGGACACTTAAGTTCTGCTAACTGAGATATATCTTCTCTATATCCGGTGAATGAGTTTACACTTTCTAACATAACACTTTCACCAACCTAACGAACAGGTTCGGTGAAATTTTATCAGATGAGTAATCACATTGGCTCTGGGAAATTCACGCGGTGCACACATTTCGGGATGTGTCTAACGAAAAAAAAAATAATCACCTGATAGGTTCACTCATTTCCAAAATAAAAATAAATAAATAAATAAAAAACGCCGGACTATCTTGATTATGCAGTTATTTTCTTCAGCTTATCTCTTCGTTCTTAGGGGGTTGCTTAATTTTTTTTTAATTTATGAAGGGCTGGAGAAATTGTTTTTTTTTCTAATTCGTGCATGTAAAGCCAAATGCTGCATAGAACATTTTCCTTTCTGACGAAACCTTCGTGGTTATTTGGCCGAATTTGGAGCTTGTGCCTTTAAAACGCATTCAATAAATTAATATGTGTTATATTGAACTTTATATAGATGCGATTGAGGTCAAAAAATAAATAAAATAAACTCGTGCCAATCAGAGCCTTAATTAAAGAGTGTCCGGTCATTACAACTACAATGGCCGACGCGTAAATGAGGGTATGCTATTGGCCGGACGCTTGTTGGTTTTGTCCGCTAATACATCTGGCTAACCTAGTGTGCCCCGATTTCAGAGTGTTTCCAACTGGTTCGATCAGGGTCACGTGGTTTATGAGTCGCGTATACAACCTAAGCAGCTAGAAGGTTATGATAGCGGCGATCGTTTGGAACCGTCTCCGCCCGTCCGCCCGCTTTCCGCGTCGCCACGCGATAACGTAACGAATGCGCACTTGCGACCAATCAGCTCTGGACGCGTCCGCCATTACATTGCAAACGAACTCTGCGACTGAGTTTTCCCGCCCTGAAACCTAAGCTACCTGTGCTGTCCAGAAGCCGAGTGGTGGTACAATAAATGACCCGTTAAGCCTGATCGGTTACTCCGCTTTTAATATGGATAACGTGAGTAAGGTTAACGGTATGCGGAGAGCACGTCGTCTGCTTCTATCGCAGAGGTTGCGGTGACGTCAAAGTGAAGTCGAGTTTTGATTCGCTTTGATCGGATGGATTGTGTGTGCACCTCAATGCTAGATGCTTTGAGGTCTACCCACTATTTTTTTCAATCAGGTAATAAGAGCCCGGCGTTCTTACATCATCGCAACCCTGGTGCAGAAAGCGGACGAA
Organism: Ixodes scapularis; assembly: GCF_016920785.2. NCBI lineage: Eukaryota > Metazoa > Arthropoda > Arachnida > Ixodida > Ixodidae > Ixodes > Ixodes scapularis. The sequence goes on along the minus strand of NW_024609846.1, from coordinate 111,765,837 downwards.
CTTGCGCTCCACACAGCTCTCGGGATCCGATCTTCGCTACCGGGAGGGAGGGAGCCGGAGTGGGTTATGATTTGCCTCTCATGGTGCGAGCTCTGATATCGTTGGCAGATGGTTCGTCTGCTAACGCGAGTTAAGAATGGAGTTCATCTGCTATAATGTAACATTCACCGACGGAAATGAAGCAACAAATTTGTAATACCGTCATACCGTAAAAAAATGGTTATCCTGAGCTACGAACAGTGCCGTGGCGAAGTGAAATCGGTCGGAAGTTAAAATTGTAATCGTTTGCTGTTTCCCGATAAAAGGGATCAACAACTTACGCATAATTTGCTTCTAAATCTCGAGTCGTCCTTCTGCCATTTAGAAGCTGAAATTCACAGGTGGATAGAAAGGGCTCAGGACAAGCACATCAAGGCCGCGAGACCTCTCTCGCTATTCACGCGTTAGTGAAAAGGCATCACCAAAATACTGCCGTGCAAGTATGAACTCATAAACGGGCCAAAATGTCCCATCTGTCGATCGCGCGCGCGATTGTGACGCTACGTCCCGTCAACAGCCGAGAAACCTTTTGGTCTCACCATGACCGAAATTCGGCCCCTAGCGAGTGAAAAGGTGAGACACATAAAGACGGCGCTTCCGGACGTAATTAATGTTGAAATAAATAAACGCGGTATGCTCATCGACAACATGCTCACGGAAAAAGTTGCGTACTTTTTTTTTTCATGCCACGCATGTAGCTTTTAAGGCCTTGTAATTAATTATCTGTATTATATTTAGTTCCCGCTGCAAACGAGGGAGGAATATATGGTTCCCGCGGTGGCATCACCGATGAAAGGATTTCTTCCTTACTCATCCTATTCACCCAATTCAGTAAACCTCTGAACGTGTTTAAGGAACTAGATAATGCCACGCACGTCGGCGAGCGACCGCGTGCGTGGCCGAGTGGTTGCTGCGCTTGACTGTCGCGCGGAAAGTCTAGCTTCGATTCCAGTCAGTGGAATGTTCTTTTATTTATTCTTTCAACATTGCGTTCTCGTCAGTTCGAGAACACTATCGACTTTTCGAGTTCTGAATGTTCTAGTCGCCGAACGTTGTGGGCCGATTGTTCCAGAAGCCAACTCGCGTACACAAGGGGCTCCGCGTGACAATCTGCAGTCAGTCTCGCCCCAGCGTTCGACTCTACTGTTATGCCGATTTCGACGCCCGCGACGCCCTTCTGTTATCTTCTGTTTCCTTTTTTTTATTTTTGGGCACAAGTTCGCCCCATTAAGCGTTTAGTTTCTTCAGTTATCATTGCCTCACCCATTGTCATTCGTGACATATTGGTGGAGGTGCGGGGTACTGCATTCTATGCCCGTTCAGCGTACCCCTCCGAAGGCATCCCGGCCAAGCGACGTGCTCAGTTCCGGATGTCTACCCTTCGCCGAAGACGCCGAGGCCCGAAGAAGCCGTCGCACTAGAGGTCATTCCTCGGAATCGGGTCTCTTGCCCGAGAACCGGAGGAAGAAGATACCGGCGATGACCACCCCGCCCGTTGTCATCCTGCCCTTCGCTCCGCGGACACCTGCTCCATTTCTCGGCGAAACATATGAGGACGTCGAAGACTGGATCAACCAGTACAATCGCGTGGCCCGCCACAACGGGTGGAGTGACAAGCAGCGCCTGCAAAACCTATACTTTTCGCTTGAAGGTACTGAGGGGCACTGGTTCGAAAATCACGAGGCCTCTCTCACTTCGTGAGACCGTTGCAAGAACGAGCTGACGCGCACCTTCGCCAGTCAACACCTAAGAGAGAGGGCCGAAGCTCTGCTGCAATCGAGGACTCAGGGCCCCAGTGAGAGCGTCACAAGTTTTGTGCAAGACGTCCTGCGCCTGAGCTCCCGCGCCGATCCTCAGGCCACCGAGGAAAAAAGTTGCGTATTCTAATGCGTGGCGTGAAGGACGACTTCTTCGGTGGAGTCGTACGCAACTTACCAACGACCGTTCAAGAATTCGTCACCGAGGCGACGAACATGGAGCGCGCCATCCTTGCAAGGGCAAGTTACTACTATCGGCACTCGGGCGTCGCTTCTTCTGCTGAAGGGGACTACGACATCAGCCCTCGGCATTCGCGACATTATTCGTGAAGTGCCTGGAAGGAGCTTCTTAAGATGCTCCCCGCTTCGGATCGTCCGTCCTCACAATCGCTCGCCGAGATCGTGCGAGAGGAGGTTAACCAAGCCTTCCAACCTGAAGTTCCCATGAGCCCGACGACGCCAGAGGAACCGGCTTTGAGTTACGCCATCATGGCCCGACGACCGACGCAAGTTAACCGCCAGGCCACGGCGCCAAAACGAAGAGACCCTCCGATGCCGACGTATCCTTGACGCCAAGAAGGACAAGTCCAGGACGTCCGCCCGGAGTAACATTCTCCGAGGAAGATCGACGTGTGGAGAACGGCCGATCAACGCCCGTTTCGCTACCACTGCGGGGAGGCCGACCATATCTACCGCCGTTGTCCCTACCGGCAAATGGGACTGCATGGGTTCCACTCGAACGATCCTCGCCGGATGTACGGCCAACGCCCTCGCGACATCGAGAAGTACCTCAGACGCTCGCCCACCTCAGCACCGTCTCTCCACCGTGAATCCCGCTCCACATCGCCACGACGTTCAGCGTCTGCAGGGCCACGACCTCGCCGAGAAAGCCTGTCTCCGCTGCGTCGCCGGGAAAACTAAGTGCGGCAACGCCTGGAGGTGGCGTTGCCGAAGACGACCGAAGTAACGAGCCTCCAAGAACGCCCTAACGCTCCCACTTTCTCGACTACGCGCATCACAACGACGCCCCTGCAATGGTGTCCAACAACCTAAACGTCGTCATTGATGGTGACGACGCATCAGCACTCGTGGACACCGGAGCAGACTACTCAGTCTTGAGTGGGAGGCTCTCCTGCCGCCTTCGAAAAGTTATGACGCCGTGGGATAGACCTCAAATAGGAACCGCCGGAGGACAACTCATTACACCAGTCGGAAGATGCACTGCTCGCGTTGAGATCCATGGTGAGACGTGCCCTGTGAAGTTCGCCATTCTGCAAGACTGTGCGATGGACGTTATCCTCGGAATGACCTTTCTCTGCGAGTATGGTGCCGCCACCGACCTCGGGGCAAACCGGTTAACACTCCGAAAGCCTGTTCTACCGCCGGTGGAGGCCAACACGACATCACCCGCGATCCGAGTTATTGCCGACCATGTGAATCCGCCGCCGCGGTCGAGTGTTTTCGTCACCGTCATAAAGGACGCAGACATGCACGGTGAAGCTCTTCTGAAAGGCAGTGTCGAACTGCTGCTTGAAAAAGGAATTGGCGTCGCACGAAGCGTAACGGACCTCTAAGAAGGACGTACAACTGCTCTCGTGACAAACTTTTGAGAGGAGCCGCAGCACCTAACGAAGGGTACCACCGTGGGCCACGTCGAATAGCTTCAGGCGCCAGCCGTCGCCACCGCAAATCTCTGAGGAAACATCATAATCACAGCAGAAGAGCACGTCGCCGCCGCAGCTCGACATCGATCCCGTGCTCCCAGCTTCTAAGCACCGTCAACTGGTTGATCTCCTTGCCGAATACAGGGATTGTTTTGCTACGTCGTCGAAAGTTCGCCAAACACCAATGACGAAACATCGTATTATTACCGACGACGACGCGCTCCCTGTCCACCAGTCGCCTTATAGAGCCTTCTTAAAAGGAAGGAAGGTGATTCAAGATCAAGTACAAGAGATGCTCGACGACGACATCATTCAACCCTCTAGAAGTCCGTGGGCGTCCCCAGTCGTCCTTGTAACGAAGAAGGACGGGACCTTGCGGGTTCTGCGTGAACTATCGTCGGCTGAACGCTGTGACGAAGGATGTCTATCCGCTCCCCCATCGACGATATCTTAGACCGACTGCGCCACCCCCGATATTTTTCGTCGATCGACCTGAAGAGTGGTTACTGGCAGATTGAAGTCGACGAACGCGACCGGAAGAAAACTGCCTTCGTCACTCCCGACGGACTGTACGAATTCAAAGGCATGCCGTTCTGACTTTGTACAGCACCAGCCACCTTCCGGCGTGTCATGGACACCGTGCTGGCAGGTCTGAAAGGGCAGAGCTGCCTCGTCTACCTAGACGATGTCGTAGTATTTTCACGGGAATTCGACGAACACCTGAGACGACTTCGAGCCGTGCTTCAAGCTATCAAGACCGCCGGCCTCTCACTCAAGCCAACAAAGTGTCGGTTCACCTATGGTGAACTTAAGTTCCTTGGCCACGTCGTGAACAACAAAGGTGTTCTTTTTGACCCCGAGAAGACCCGCGCCGTAGCTGCATTTACGCCGCCGTCTGACAAGAAGGCCGCGAGAAGATTCCTCGGACTCTGCGTCTACTACAGACGATTTGTTCGGGACTTTGCCAAGCTATCTGCACCCCTGACGAACCTCAGGAAGTACGCCGTGAAGTTTGAATGAACAAAAGAACACCATCAGTCATTCGAAAGCTCAAGCAAAGACTCCAGACTCCCCCGATTCTTGGCCATTTTGACCAGTTCGCTGAAACAAAGATCCACACGGACGTCAGTAACGACTTGGTGCGGTGCTGGTCCAAATGCAAGACGGGGCAAAGCGAGTCATCGCGTACGCGAGTCGGACGCTGCCCAGGCCGGAGACGAACTACTCAACGACTGGAAAGGGGTGCCTTGCTGTCGTTTGGGCAATGACAAAGTTCCGCCCATATTTGTATGGAAGTCCTTTTCACGTCGTCACGGACCACCACTCGCTCTGCTGGCTCGCAAACCTGAAGGACCCCTCCGGACGCCTCGCCCGCTGGAGCCTACGACTGCAGGAGTTCGACATGACCGTGGTGTACAAGTCCGGCCGGAAGCACAATGACGCCGACTGCCTGTCAAGGGCCCCAGTATAGGCCAATCCTGCCTGCATTGAAGACGACGCCGATGAGTGTTTCCTCGGCGCTCTTGATGTCAGCGGCATGGCAGTACTCTAGCGAGACGACAATGAACTACGAGTGCTCATCGAGCACCTAGAGGGACAAGCGAGTACGGTTCCACGTGCTTTTTTACGAATCCTGCCTACCTTCTTCATACGGCAAGGAGTGCTGTACGAATAAAACTTCGTCAACAACAGTGCAGCATGCCTGTTGGTTATTCCTTCCAGCCTTCGAGAAGAAATCTTCCAAGGATGCCATGACGACCCAACAGCTGGACACCTTAGCTACAGCAGGGCGCTGGCCAGGATTTGAGAGAAGTACTACTGGCCGAGGCTACCGAAGACTGTTAACCTTTACACTCAATCATGCCACGAGTGTCAGCGGCGCAAGAAACCGCCGACGAAGCAGTCAGGGCTTCTGCATCCGATTTCTCCCCCGTCCACGCCGTTCGAGCAGATGAGAATGGATTTACTTGGCCCTTTCGCGCCGTCAACGTCGGGAAACCGCTGGATAATCGTCGCCACCGATTATCTCACACGTTACGCCGAGACGAAAGCCCTTCCATCAGGTACGGCTGTTGAAGTCGCCAAGTTTTGCATCGAGTATATTGTCCTCCGGCACGGCGCCCCTGAAGTCCTCATCACAGACCGTGGATCTTCGTTCATGGCCCAGCTGACGCAAAAGATTCTACGTCTCAGTGGCACCGGTCACGTCGAACGATCCGCAAACAAATGGACTAACAAAACTATCGCCGACATAAGCGCCATGTATGCCGACGTAGAGCACAAGTCATGAGACGAGGCCCTACGTCACGTTTTCTTACAACACGCTGGTGCAAGAGACCACAGGAGTAACCCCGTTTCAGCTGGTGCATGACAGAAAAGTAACGACCATGCTCGACGCGATGCGACCCCACGAACCAGCTGACGATGGGATCCCCGACGCCCAAGTGGTTGCTTAACGAGCCGAACAAGCTCGCCAGCTCGCCCGACTCCGAATTCAAGATCAACAACGTGTCGACGCTACCCGGTAGAACCTTCGCCGGATCGACGTTCGCTTCAAGCCCGGAGCCCATGTGTGGGTTTGGACCCCAATACGACGACGCGGTCTAAGCGAGAAACTCCTAAAGCGCTACTTCGGACCTTACAAAGTACTTAGTCGACTCGGGGATCTGAACTACGAGGTGATGCCCGACGAAACACGGACTTCATCAGGCCCCCCTCCATGACCGGAAGTCGTCCACGCCGTGCGCCTCAAACCGAACTACGCGCGAGAAGACGGCGAACTGTGATCTTGTGCAACGCTTGAAAGGATCGTGTTTTGCTAGCTTCCGTATTTTCCCATTCTTTTGTTTGTCTTGTTCTGTTTAGTTGCCTTTCACGTGGCATCGAGACGATGCCTTTTTAAAGGGGGGAGTAATGCCACGCGCGTCGGCGAGCGACCGCGTGCGTGGCCGAGTGGTTACCGCGCATGACTGTCGCGCGGAAAGTCTAGGTTCGATTCCAGTCAGTGGAATGTCCTTTTATTTATTCTTTCAACATTGCCTTCTCGTGAGTTCGAGAACATTCTCGTCTCATCGAGTTCCGAATGTCCTAGTCGCCGAACTTTCTAGGCTGATTGTTCCAGAATCCAACGCGCGTACATAAAGGGATCCGTGTGGCGTTCTGCGGTCAGTCTCGCCCCAGCGTACGATCCTGCGGTTACGCCGCCATCGACGCCCGCGACGCCCTACTGTTATCTTGTGTTTAGTTTTGTTTTGGGCACAAGTTCGCCCTATTAAAGGTTTAGTTTATTCAGTTATCATTGCCTCACCCATTGTCATTCGTTACAATGGGTGAGGCGAACTTAACCAAGTACCGCCACTTGTGGGCAGACGGAAATAAACATTATTATCATTATTATTATTATTATTATTATTATTATTATTATTTAGTCGTTACAAAAGTCTCGACTAGGATGCCGGCGACGCGCCATCATGTTTCGCCCATGGCGCGTCCCAGATCACTCCCTTGGCGCTGATGACCCTTTCTACCGCGTGAGTCGAATTCTTTGTCGGCCTTTCGAAATGGCCGGACAAATCGGTTTGTTAACATATCAAGATAAAAATTTATACAGAGGTGGGCGAAGATTGTATATTTCGTAGATCGAACTTTTATAAAATTAAACTTACTTTAACAAAGAGCGCGAAAAAAAAAAAGGTCACGAATAATTTACCTATGGTCAAAATGAAGATAGTTGGAATCCAGATTTAGATTATGATTTAAACCAGAACAGTTTTGCGCTGTTAACCTAAACCTAACCTTTCCCTAAAAAAAAAATCCTGAAAATATTTTTTAGTTATCATTTATTTATCGTTCGATTTTGTTTTGTCATGGGCATCTGTTTATGTCTAAATGAAACACTCTTCAAGGGAGAAATATTTATACCGGCTGAAGAGAAGCAACAAGCAGTGCTCTTCCGAGCTAACAGAGCGTTGAGCTTTCCACGAACTTCCAGTTCGTTCGTCAGTTCGGGAAAGCCAATCAGAACGCAAAATAAACAAAAATAAGAAGGAATGTCCTATTGCAATCGAATCGCAACGTGAAAGAGAAGCAATTGTAGCTTTCTAGGCAACTAAGAAATCAAGCTGATTTTGTTCTAATTTGGCAGATTTACAGCTAGAAAATGTTACTAATTAAGCCACTTTATATTTACAGCAATTCTTCCGCAATGTTATCGGCGATCGTACGAATTGGTGAATTAATCTGCCATATTTAATAATACATGTTGTAGCAAAGAATCATTATTCTTTAGATACAATGATTTAAATAAAATTAATATGATGTAAATCATATAAATATAATTTAAATGAAATAAATCTGATTTAAAAATTTAATGTAAAATTTAATTCCTTTTATACAAAAAAAAATATGATTTTTATTCACCCTGTTCAAAAGCCGAGGGCTTGTGAAAGCTGTTCGCATATAACCAAAATAGCCCGTAAAAGACAATATTTTGTTGGTTTCGTCTAAATTCAATACGTATAATAAGTAAAAACAATAGTCATTTAAAGCATTACAAAAACCACGCCGCATTTGACGCAAAAATGTTTTTTTGCTATCATATATTAGTGTCTGTACCCTCGCTCTTACCTGCATTTACCTTTCAGCTATAGCGTCAATTTATCGCCTTTCGTTCACAGTCACAGGCCGTAGGGAGCGGAATTGGCCTCTTAAAGTGGCCGTGAAATGATTTTAATGTTGAAAGAATTGGCAGTTTCTATTTTTTATATTGTTTATGCAAGCCCAAGCAACCAAAAACGCATAACCTTTCTTCGAAAAACGGCTATTCTGCTGCGTAATCGAAAAGCAAAAAACAAATTATTTGCCGATCTGCAGCGGCCTATCGCGGTTACGGGAACTAAAATGACAGCGTCCCTGGGGGATACAGGGAAGTCAACAAAGCTTGTCCCCCTCTGCTGCTACACTCGCCGTCGCCCCCGTGGCGAACCGTCCTTTGTGTCGATTGCTCGCCGTGACCTCCGATGATGCTAATCCTTTATAAGTCGACAATCGCGGAGGAAGCGGCTGGAGTCTCTGAAGAGAGGACCCAAGGGAAAACCACGTGAATCCCCAGAGTACGTCACTCGAAAGTCGACGTGCAAAGTTGAGAGGTACTTTGACCTTCGATTTGTTTCATTCCTTTTTTTTTTTAAAATAAGAACTAGCGCTTGCAAGAAGATACGGTTTTCTGCTTTTCGCTCCATAGGTGGCACAGATTAATTTCCGTAGTTAATTGGCCAGAGCTTGATAATTGTTGTGCCGCCCCTTTAAACCTGTTTACTCTGTGTTTAGGCAAGTCCATCTTTTTGAACGTTCGATGCATAACATGCATTATTATCGGCCACTTCTGTACATATTGTCAGCTCGATGTGTTCTTGAACCAGTTTATGTGGCCCCTTTGACAGTCTAACAATTTATTTGACCCACGCGGTAGTTGCCAGCGCTGGCCGCCGGCGACGTGCCGCCCAAGCGCTCCGCCAGTTTTGGCTCAAAGTGCATCCCAGCGTGCACCACCTTGAGGGTACTTGTACAGTCGATAGAGTAGACACCTTTCAAAAGTCCATCGAGACACATTGGTGGCCGCCATTGCTTAAACACGAAGCCAACATTGGTAGTCGCCATTGCTCGCCGAACGCTGCAGTGACGCAGAACTCTGTGCAATACAAGCTCAGAGTATGTGATCGAGCATGTGATCAACTTTTAAAAATGGTCAATTCTTTATAGTAAAAGGAGGCATTCAAAAAGGACGGCTACGTCTATTAGGATGTTCTCTATTGTCGGGGCTGCTTCCTTTCCTCTTCTTCTATCCACCATCATTTACTGCTTACTCAACTAAGCGTAAGCCTTAGCCCCTCTTCACGAAAAGTGAGTTGCGTGATAAAAGAACTAAGTTAAGGTCTAGGTGTGTACAACTAAATCCTGGACACATGGACAATGTAAGGGTTTCGGGAACGGTCACCGGGAATGGGGAGTGCACATTACACTTCGTAAATTACGTCAGATATTTGACGAGCGACTCGATATGGCCCGAAATAGCGCGAAAAGAGTTCGGGAGAGCGGCCAACATAGCGGACGGGGAACCAGATTAAGATGAGGTCTTAAATTTGGTACGTCTCGTAGCAATGTGTGTCGTTGTACCGGCTGATTGTGAGCTGGGCGAGGCCCAGCTCCAAATTGGGCCAGGAGGCCACGTTCTTCAACCCGGCGACAAGGATGGGAGTCAGGAGCTTGGTCTGACACAACGAAGGGTAGGATCGTGTCGAGGGAAGTAAGTGCTTCTCGTCCATGAATCATGTAAAATGGCGAGTATTGCGTGGTCTTGTGGACAGCAATGGTATACGCATAGGTCATGAAAGGAAGCACTTCGTCCCAGTTTCGCTGATCCTGCTCAATATAGACCGACACGCGCAGCGGCTCTGTTTACCAACACGGCCGGAAGGCCGCGCATGCGCGGTAGCTATGTGGGCAAAAGCAGCCCGGCTCTCCGTGTTTTCGCCATTGCGCTCTATGGCGTGCGCTCGTTGTTGACGTTGTAGAGACGCTTGTATCTTTATTTGTGCGTCGTATTTCCTCACAACGTATGTCGTATGCTATGCCCGACTATTTGAGCTCGTTGCCCGAGCGTGAACGGCAGCGGTATCGAAACAAACTGTGCGTGGACGGCGTTGACTACGAGGATCCGTACGCCGTATAAACAAGACCTGCTGGACTTCCGACGTAAAGTTGCTGCCACCAACGTCGATGGCTCACGCCGTCGTTTATTTAGTTTTTTCGCCAAACCAGTTCACGGCCGACACGGTGCAGGCGTACACGTCTCTCGAGGTCTACGATTACTTCGAGTTGGTTTGCGCGCTGCCGGCGCGATCAGCAGCCTGTGGGTCCGCGGAAGTGTGTGTATTCATTAACTGATTAAATACACACAGTGTCTTCAAGTCAAGGTAAGATATTTTCCCTGCCCTCATGACCACAAGGCATGACAAGCAGTAACGCTTTGTCCATTCTGCAGTCTTGGCGGTAACAGGTTACAAGTAACGACGTTGTTGGTAACGCCTTACTTTTTTCAGTAACATAGTAACCCACTCGTTACGTTTTCGACACAGTAACGGGTAACGTACTTACGTCACTGTTTCAAGTAAGGTAGTTACGTTACTCGTTACTACTTCCTAAGTCTTAAAGAAATTACACTTCAATTTTTTACGTGTTTTAGGCGTCAAGCCATGATTTTCTGTGCGTTTTTTCTCGTAAGTATTTAGGTGAAACCGTAAAAAGAGATAAAGTAATTATGTTCAGTTTCTGCATGAACATAATGTTTCTTGATATATTACCTGTATCGTCAAAACCGAAAAATGTGTTAAATCAAAATTTAAAAAAAGTAACGCAGAATCAGATCTAACGTGCGTTACTTTTTATCGGTAGCGGTAACGCGTTCCTTTTATTTTTAGCTAACGTAGCTCAGTAACGCGTACCTTTTATTTGCAAGTAACGAGTAACGTATTTCGTTACTTTTTTTCGGTAACGCCTACAACACTGCCGTTCTGTCGCCGTTCCCCTTCTGCTAGGTAGCACGGGCGAAAAGAGCCTCCGACGAGCGCTTGGCCGGTGCTTTGTGCGCGAACACCATGGGAACAAAATCCGGGTGGTCTCGATCAGACAACGGTTTCCCTGCACATAAGCAAGCCTCGGGACGGAGATTGAAATGGAAGCCGCACTTGCCTTCAAGAAAGTGTTTGCCACACAAACGGTCGTTCGCGCGAAGCGACCATACTTTTCGATCCACGGATATTATCCACCTTCTATGCCTTTCTGAGTCTGCCGGGAACTTGTGGAAACTCACTCCGCTGCTTTTCTTGCACATTTTGGCGCAATTAACAGCAACACAGCTTCGCGGCATGCTGAAATGCTATGACGCCCATGCGAAACGTGCGCGCTTTTGCCCACACCCCCCGGCTCCGGCGCGATCGCAGCGCCGCCGCAGCTCTGTGACGTCAAGCCCGCGTGTCGGTCTATACATGGCACGCATCGAGGAAAGTGTACAGTTAAATGGTTCCGTGATACCATGGTTTGATGATGGTATGCGGCGGTGGAGCGGTGGATGGTTCCGCAATGTCGAAGGAGATGTTGTACCATACGGATGACAGAACGGCTCTACCCTGATTGCTGAGAAGTTTTTGGAGGCATCCATGACGTAGAACAATATTGTCGAAAAACAACGATGCGACTTCTTCGGTATTTGCCGTGCTCGGGGCCTTTGTCTTCACATACCGGAAAAGGTGGTTGATGGCGACAACCACCCAGCGTGTTCCCTGTGTGGGCTTTCAAGGAGGTCCACGTAGGTTCATTCCTATGCTCTCAAAAGGGTGATTGGGAGTTTGTAATGGTTAAGGTGGCCAGCGGGAGCGAGTGTGAGAATTTCGCGGTGTTAACAGGCATCACATAATTTCATGTTCCGATGTACCCTGCGGTATAACCAGAACCAAAGGAAACAAGAACGCACGCGGCTATAAGTGCGAAATACCCTCAAGTTTCCGGCAGTGGGCTCGTCATGAAGCTTGTGAAGAATATCATTACGCATATGTTTGAGGAGCACAAGAAGAAAGGATTGTCTTGTTGGCCTGATTGCTTCACCGATAAACATAACGGGCAACTAGCACATCAAGGTTGTTCATCTTGGCGCCTTGACTTCGGGGTGTATTTCGCGCATAATTTGGGCGATGTGTAGCAACTTGGGATCTTTATGTTGTTTAGTGGCTATATGAATCACTGGAGAAATAGCAAAAATAAGAAAGTGCATGATGTCATCGGTGTCAACAGCGCGTTGGAGAGGACAGCAGGACCACGCATCTGCGTCCTGGTGCGCATGACCAACTTTATATACAATTTCGACGCAGAGATCACCGCGCTAGACGACCCGACAGATTTTGTAGACGAATGTTTGTGAGCCAACATAGGGGATGGGGGTCGGTAACAACACGAAAGGGTCCTCCAAATTGATACGATCGGAATCTCGTTATGACCCGTTTAATGGTCAGACACTCTTCGTCTGTTGCAAAGCAGTTGATCTCTGACTTTGTAAGCGTTTGGCTGGGGTACGTGATAACACGCCCTTGGTTTTGATTCTTTTGAATGAGGACTACTCCGATCCCAAATCCACTGGCATCGGAGTGCATTTCGGATGAACAATGGGGATCAAAATGACCGAGTATTTGATCGTGGGTTAAAGCGAGCTCCAAGGATTGAAATGAATGTCCTTGGTCTAGGGTCTATACAAAGGGTGAGTTGTTCGGGAGAAGAGAAGTGAGAGCTACAGCGCGATCAACAAAAGCTTTCATAAAACGATGGAAATAAATGCTGAGGCAAAGAAAACTGCGTAATTGTTTTACATCAGAAGGGCAAGGAAACTCGTTGACAGCTCTTAATTTCTCAGCATCAGAGTGTATGCCGTCATCACTGACAGTATGACCCAAGCTCTGGACTTGATTGAAAGCGAGACGGCAATTTTTTTTTTTTTTTAATTTAGTTCGAGACCAGCCGTTCTAAGGCGTTCGAGTACTGACCTCAAGCGAAAGAGGGGTTCACGAAATAATCCGGAAAAATGACCGCAAGGTCTAAATAACAATGGCATGTTTGCCACTTCAGGGCTTGCAGTAAAGCATCCATATTTCTTTCGAATGTTGCTGGGGCGTTACATAAACCAAAAGACATTACCTTAAACTTGTATAGTTCGTCTGGAGAAATAAAATCTGATTTTTCGCAGTCGCATTCATCTACTTCTGTTTGCCATAATCCTAACCACAAATCGTACAAAGTAAAATATTTGGAAAATTGCAGGCAATCCAATGCGTCGTAACCCGTGGGAGAGGATAAACATATTTTTTTGTGACTTCATTTCATCGTCGATAGTCTACACATAACCTCCTCGATCCAACTTTCTCTGCGACTAAAACAGCAAGCAAGGACCAAAGACTAGAGGAAGGTGAAGTAACATATTTATGAAGCATGTCTTGAACGTGCTTATCAATCAAATTAGGCTTAGGTGGAGAAACAGGTTAGGACCTGCTGGTGCTTATCCAATATTTGGCACAAATGGCAGACGGTAAACGCTTATCTTCAAGATGAAAACACGAAGTGTATTCCTTGAAAGAAATTTATAATTGATGTTATTTTTCCTGTCACAAATTCAAATAAAGCTTGGGTAGTAAATTGGGGACAACTCCTCCGTCTCATTATACTATGGACCGGATCGGACGATACGAGCAATCTCAGGTCATTTGGAAGCAGCCGCGCTTCAAAAGCTAGTGTTCCCCAAAGGTATTGGTGGAACTTGCTTACACCGAAAACCAAAGCCAGAGCTTCTCTGTCCACTTGACTGTAGTTCTGTTCAGCGGGAAGTAGCCGTCTTGAAGCGAACGCTACTGGTCGCTCCACTCCATTACTCCCGATGTGTGCCAGCACAGCCCTTGTGCTGGCACACATCGGGAGTCCTGAAGTAGAGTACCTTGGCCATGTCATTAGCAAGCAGGGACTCACTCCAAGCCAAACAAAGTGGACGCGACCTTCAACGCTCCTGCTTCTTGCAACGTGAAAGAGCTTCAAAGCTACCTTGGACTGCTCACCTTTTACCGACGTTTCTTGCCAAACATTTCGTCTATTTTACGGCCATTGCATCTTCTACTTATGGCAGACAAGGAATGGTCGTGGGGAAAGGACGAAGAACAAGCTCTCGTTGAAAGCAAAAAAACTCATGACAACTGCACCCGTTCTTGTGCATCACGATTCAAGGAAGGACCTCCTACTCACCTGCGATGCTTCGCCCTATGGCGTTGGTGCTGTGCTGACACACATCGGGAGTGATGGAGTTGACAGTGACTGACCCCGACAAGCTCTTCCGGAAACTTTCGAATTGAGCAGGTTCACACTCTTCTTCGAGTTACACACAACAAAAAGGTGCCCTTGCTTCTGACAGTAGTGACACGTAAAATGAATGTGTCGGCACTGAGATGCCAGGTGGATTTTGTCTCTGCAGCGACAACACGATGTGTATTTCGCCGCATGCATTACCTTGTGCGTCGAAGGAACGCTTGTGCTAGCTTGATCTTGATAGAGCACGCCAGCATCTTCCTTTGCAATTTTCATGGCGCATGCAGTTGAACAGCAACCTCGAAGGTGAGGTCCGGAATTTCAAGAAGTCGAGTCTGAATCACGGCGTTGTTTATGCCGCAAATTATTCTGTCTCGTAGAATTTTCTCCAGCTCAGCACCGTAGTCACAGTGCTTTGATAAGCTCTTCAGCGCTGCAATGAAGTCACTGTAAGATTCAGTTTCGGAGCGAACCCTTCAATTAAAGCGGAAGCGATGAACCCCGGAGGATGGCGTAGGGGCGTAATGCTTGCCGAGACTGGCCAGGATCTCGCTGAGGGTCTTGTCTTGGGGTGCCTGCGGCTTCACCAGGTTCCGAAGCAAAAAGGAAGTCCTCGGGCCGCAGCAGCTCAAGAAAATGGATCTCGTTTTTGCAGCAGGAACATCGCTGGCAAAGAAGAATTCGTGACGTCGTTCAACGTATGCAGGCCATTCGTCGCCTCCCCCCTCAAACGGTTCGATCCTTCCAAACGTCGGCATGGTCGTCTTTTACCTCGTCGCCATTTTGTTACGAGTGTGAGAAGAAAAGAACACACGTTTGAACCTGCTGACGGTCTGCATCACACTACAGCTCTTTTTCTTTTATTAGAATTGTTCTCTGCCACTATGCTTTCTGGTGGCGCTAACAGACTCTTTTAGCCACCACGGAGGAATATGCCTTGCTTGGGTGTCGCTCCGGCAACTCTGGGCGTTAGGTGGCGTTGGTAGCGTTGGTGGCGTTGAGATTCCTGAAAATCGGCGAGGAGGGCAACGACAGGGGCGACAACGGCGCCGACAGCACCGTGGGAAGGAGCCCGCGGCCCATACCGGTGGTAGAATGAACAAAAAGAAGACTGGACCACTGGTGGAAGAAAAACCAAAAAAAAAAAAAAAAAAGAACAGATAAATTAGCTAGATCCAGTACGCTGGCATCCCCCGATACAAAGGGGATAGCCGCATTTCCAAATCCAAATTCAAATTCAAAGTTTTGACTATCTCCGATCTACGCACGCCAGGTGCAAGATTGTGGCGCCCAGAGTCCTTGCTTGCAAACTTCTATAACCAACCCAGCACTGTTGGCACGTCACGTGCCTTCGCGCTTGGTGTGTGGTTGTGTCCGACTGAAATGACACGTAACACACTCTCAACGTCAGTATGGCCTCCATGACACCTAGTGTCCGCTGCTGTCTATCCGCGCGTGCACTTCAGACCCGTTCTCATTAGCACATTGCCACCGCATTGCGGCGGTAAACAAAAATGGGCACAAGAGCCTATTGACGGGGTGCGTCATTTCAATGGCTCTTGTATTGCTGCGCCCTAGTTATTTTCCCTCTGTCATGCCTTAATAATTTTGTTCTTTTTTTTGCCACCATGTTGTGCTGGCTTCTACACCTCGCGCGCGTTAAATTAGCGGCACTGGCTATAAATCACAATGCCCGAAACAGTTATGGCCGCCATTTAGGCTGTGCTCCAACGAGCTGTGTGCTTCCGCGTTCCGGCGTTCGTGTGGCGGGAAGTTCCCTGTTGCAAGCACAACTGTAGCGTTCGTCAGAGGCACAGCGTACGTAGAAGCAATTTAAAAAAATGCGCTCTTCACCGTTCAGAGAAAGGGGCAAACAAGCAATGAGGCCGCACCAATCGAGTTAGTATATCGCGCGCTGCTTGAGAGAAATGCTCTTTTTTTTTTTTCAGCGCCTGGTCTTGAAAACGTTTCAAGTTTTCAAGACCAGGCGCTGAAAACAGTCTCGCGTTTTGTTGATGACTCGTACAGGTTTGATAAGAGAGACTTCCGTGGCGTAGTTGCACTCAAAAAAGAAATAAGAGACGATGATTTGGCCTTGTTGCAAACAGATAAGTCGGGGAAGTTTGGGGTTTTGCCGAGAGCGGTGTTTCAATCAAAGGTGCAAGAGGCGTTTGATGGTTTATTCAAAATCAATCAACTGAACGTGAAAAACTTGAAAAAAGAAGTAATGAGCACACTGAAAGACTGTGAATTGTTTTACATAATGAAGTCTCTCGGAGAGAGGGCCCAGAGTTCGCTTTCAGTGAAGTTCTTCCTAAAGGATCACAAGGTAAGCTTTCCACTAAGGATCGTCGTGAATGAGTTGGGAACTTGGCAAGGCGCATTGGCTAAGTTTTCGCAAAAATGTTTGACATTAGTGAACTCATTGGTACTGAAGAATTCGGATGAGTTGGTAGAGATGTTGAATGGCTTTCATGGCAGGCCGTGTAAAATGTGTTCGTTAGACATAAAGGACCTGTACTACTCATTAAACCAGTCAAAACTGCTTCTTAGCGTAAGGGAATGGTTAGAGGAGAACTTAGCTAGATTTCAGTCAGCGACCGGCATTGACGTGGGAAGTTTCGTTGAATTGTTGAAAAGGTACTTGAGTTCGACCACGGTGGGGTATAAGGGATGCGAGTACGTGCAAAAAGAGGGTGTGTGCATCGGTTCGGCGATTGCTCCGGTTTTGTGCGAAATTTATTTGAGGACTCTCGATCGAGAGGTTGAGAAGTTTTTAAGTGGTATGCACAAAGGAACCGCGATTGTTAAACGGTTTGTTGATGATATTTTGATTTGCACTTTCGATGACCTCTCGGAAGTAAGAATTGTTAAGTGTATAAGAGACTCAATGCCTGAGTTAAAGTTTTCAATGGAAGGGCCAAGCAATGGATGCTTACAGTTTCTAGATCTTGGATTATTTCATGAGGGTGGCCTGTGCTGGGATTACGGGAAGGCCCAGCCGAAACCGTTGTTGCCTTTTGCAAGCTGCCACGCAAAAACAGTAAAAAGAGGTGTCGTAATGTGGGTGTTGCAGAACGTCTTGAGGAAGTCTTGTGCGCATCGTTTACAATCAGCGTTGATGAGCCAGCAGTTAAGATTAAAGTTGGCAGGGTACCCATCAGAGCTGGTTACAAAAGTTTGTTCGGGGCTTACAGATCGGATCAGTGGCAAGGAACAAAAGAAAAAACAGCTGGAGAATTTTGTCGTTGTACCTTTTTACCATGCGGTTTCTCATAACTTGAAAGCGGTGGCACATCGTTTCGGTGTTTCGGTAGTATTTAAATCTGATTTTAAGCTAAGTAAGTTGACGCCTTTTACAAGGATTTTTGTGGGATGTGCAAAGAAACACAGGGCAAGAGAGGTGGAGTGTGAGGCAGAAGTCGTGTACAGTATTCCGCTCGAGTGCGGAGGGGCGTATGTGGGCCAAACAAAGCGGTGTATTAAAGATCGTATTGCTGAGCACAAGAGGGCAGTCGCATCTAACTCGCAAAATTCGGAGATTGCGAAACACGTAGATGAATGCGACGAGTGCAAGCCGCTGTGGAATAAGACAACGATGTTGGCGAGGGAGAGAGATGCACCTAAAAGAATCCTTATTGAGACTATTAAAATAAACAGTACAGCCGACTGTATTAGTAACCCGTCAACATTTATAAACGAGGCAACAAAGAGATTTTTAAGCCTTTGAGTGTGTTTTGTTTGTGTGAGCCAGAGTTTCCTAGTTTTGCTTTCTTTTTGGGAGTACGTGTTTGTTCGCATCTCTTTTAAGGTTCCTCAAAAATGTTTTTGTTGGAAACTTTTTTTTTTTTTGGGGGGGGGGAAGAGATAGGGGATTAGGAGAGGGGGGGGGCGCAGAAAGTACCGCCGCTGGAGGCCACAAGCTTTGTCGCGTTTCACCGACGTCCTCAAGGTTAAAATTATATGCTTAGTTTGGTCCGGAGATCTGTAGAGCGGTTGTTGCTTCCCGCCTGGTGTCGGCGTCAAGTTTCAAGTTTGGGGAAAGGGATTCAGTCTGTGTCTGAGTTGGCTTGTTGATCGTGTTTACGAACTGCGGAGGGGGCAGTGGAAAGGGTGGGTGAGAGAGTAGAGTGTTTGACAGTGTGACGTCATGCGCCGAGGGATGGTGGTTTGGTGTCCTTATAAGCGAGGCAGGGGAAATACATGTTCAGCTGAGTTTGAGACCTGTGTCTGTGTTGTCCCCTTTTTTCTTCTTCATTTGTCCTACGTCTCGGGTTTTACAATGTTGAAATAAGCCATCATTCACATAAACAGATATTTGAAAAACGAAATGAAAACACACACAGGCAACCTTCGTCTGCCTACGTGATAGCCTGACTGTCTCCCTGCGCCCCCGGTTGCTCCTCGCAACAGTGCCATGCCCCATCTCTTCCTCTCACACAGCGTATCTTCTAAGGCAGGCCGGCTCCAGAAATATACGTGCGTCGTAATATGGCGCACTGACGAACTTCATCGGAATGGGCAATCGATACATCGACGTGGCCTCCTCGTACTGCCGTACACCCGTCTTTTCTTCGCGACGCCGTGCGCGGGGGGACGAACCGCGTCTCCTCTCTTCGACCGACCGGAATCCCATTGTCTTCACCCAGCCGTCTCCGGTCCATTTCTTTTTTCATTCTTCTATCTGCGGCTCGAAGGTCTTCTGATGCAGGTCACGGACGTCGTCGTCTTATTTCATACTTTGGGCCGCCTCGACGTCTCCTTTCCTCCTCTTTCTCATCGCAGAAGCGAAACCATGCACCCGTTAAAATTCGGCGTAATCCTTTCCGACGCACGATTGTACCCCGCTCGCCTCTAAGCCGACGGTGCGGTGAAAGCTACGTGCCCACCGGACCAATTGACCGCCCTTTTTTCAGTCACCTGATCTTCTCTGTACGCGTGTTGGTGGGTAAAGGAGAGCGCGAACACGTGGCGAAAGATAGACGTCCGACTGGTTTAAGGGGCGAGTACCTTCCATCTCACTGTCAGCTTAAGGGCGAAAAGAGTAGCCTTGCACCGTCCTCCTTTTGAAATATCTACCGTTACTATTTCTACTGCCGTATGTTTCCCTCCTGGAGTTGTTGTCTCGCGAGCGCGAGTGAAGAGGATTAGAACAGAAGACGTTGACCCGGGTTTAAGCTCTTTGGCAGCGCTGTGTGCGCAGCAGTCTCCTTTTTTTTCCCCCTTTCCGGCCCTGTTATGGATGTTTCGGAGAGAAATCCGGTTATAGTCGTTCCGCGAAACGAATGACGCAAAGACTACATTTTGATGTCTGTGTCCACCTAGATATGCACTAATGTACGGTGCATTGTGGATGCAAGCGTGTACTTTGAAGACAAATTTGAAGCTTAGAACTCGGCTTGTGAGTGAACGAGCAGCCACGTTTGATGATCACCAGGGGAGTGTTTTTTTCGCCACGGCACGTTGGCGGCGAGAATGACGCAGCATTGTAGGAGGCAAAGGCTCTACGTCAGTACGCAATCGATTACTGTGCCAAGGTCGCACTTAACTCTTTGGCGCAGGCTGGACAGCTTTTCCGGGGCCGAAAACAACCGGCAGATCAAAGTGTCCCGCCACTTTTTTAGGTTGTCTGAGACCTTATGGATATAGGGTATAACAGCGGGTCTCACTCTCCTCCTCGGCTCCTGTGCTTCCTCTTCTTTCTTTTTCATCTTGGAAACAAGTGTTTCAGCCACCTCTTGAAGAAAACGATCGGTCTAAACCGATGATTTTAGGCGTTCCACCTGGTTGCAAAAACTACTTTTCACGGCGTGCGGGCACGACTTTGGCAAAAGATGCCTTCAAAAGGGAGGAAGCGATCCCTCTTTTAACCAACTTAGAGTGTGCTGGATTAAAGGGCAAGACCGTTTTCTTTGAGCGTGATCTGTTCTCCCAGCAAACCTGCTGTTCTTGAAAATCTAAACTTAAATGTAGGAATTGTAGCTTTCCTGACGCCATTGTTTCGGGAGTAAACGTTAGTCCACGCGAATTCAAACCAAAAATTCCCAGCACTCTTTGAATGAGGTTGTCATCCATAACAATGGGCTGCGGTACCAGCACCAGGAAGTCATCTACGTATCTTAGTATCTTAACATCCCCCTTCTCTTTTAGACTGCTGAGCAGTTCCCGGCCAAATCACGCCAAAAAAAATGTCGCACAGTACGGAAGCGACTCGTTACCTAATACAGATCCCATGCTTTTCAACATACAGGTCACTTTAAAAAGTCACCAATGTAGAATCCAGGTAACATGTAAGCAGTTCTATAAATGAGTCGACACTAAGCCCGCTAGAGTTCCTAAACGCGATCTTGTCGTTACGCTCTATGCACCCCCTAACCGCAGGGAACAATTCGTCATGCCGTACGAAATAAAACAAGTCCTCTACATCGATGGAGAACCCGCCCGAGTAGAAATCATCTGCAGACAAGCACTTTATGGTCGCCTCCAAATTACAAATGAAAAACGGATCGTTTAAATCAAGACCTGCAAGCCACTTGCCAAAGAACCACCGACTTCACGTTACCATGAATCCCTTTCCGACGCTATCACCTTAAAACGAATATTAGCTTTATGCGTTTTGGCAGTGAAAAACACTTCCAGGCTAAGCTTCTTGGAAGCCTGAACCTTCTTCGTCAGACTGTTCAATTCAAGACTTTCACCAAGTTGCTTGGCCGCTGACTTGATCTTGTTAAGTGACACCTTTTCAGCGTGCCTGAAGTTCTTTTGGATAGCCGCCCGCGACTTCTTCCCGAAGGAGCCCTCAGGGATCCCGACGAAGCCGCCCTCCTTATCGGCGGTCAGGAGCTTGAGCTTGTTTTCTTGGAAGTATTAAACCACTGGTCCCGTCCTTGGTGCCTTCTTTTGCCCACGCGACTTGCATTTCAGGACGTCGACGGCCTCCGAGAAACACCTCTCTCTTTCTTCTGGCGTGACTTTATCTGCCAGGGCCATTGCAATGCACAGCTTCTCAATCGGGTTGGGGTTCGCTGGGAGACTGTACTTGGGCCCTCCCTAAAGCATATTTGTCACACTCTTCGGTGCCGACATCTTCCCCTAGAAAGAGAACCGGGCTGGGAGCTGGAGCGCATGCGCTTTTTGTTCTTGGACAAGGTAGCCCTGAGGCTCTCCCACATGAACTCTGTCACCTGCGAAGCGAGCCGAAAGTGTTCCCCGTAGGCCCCCTCAGCAGAACGTTCGTTGTGACTTGATTGGTGGCACCACATCCGCAGACAGTCTCGATACCATCCGACTTGTTTCCACATCTCTGAGCGCATGATTCGACACATCCTTTTTGCATGCCCCGCCGACGGTAGCATACCCCCGAACAGCCCTGTTATTTCTGGTGGGTATCGTCCCGTATGTATGGCGTAAGCATAATGCCTCGCCCTGCAGGTGAAAGCTGCTAGAAGATTGACATGCGGGATTCCCACAGACGGCTTGTTGCTGTCAATACAGAGCCCAATGTAGAGGAAATAAACTCCATCAATAGTGACAGATGGGCCAGTTGGTACATAACAAAATGCGCTGCAAGACGGGGACAGAGTAGGTAAGACAACACGAAGCACTACTTTCAACTGAATGTTTATTGAAACAGCACACTATTTATACGCCCAATCGGGCTGTTTAAGTAAGAATTCAAATTCCATGCCTGTTAGATGCACTGACGGGGCACTCAAAGAATACGGTCTTGCTCTTTAATTCAACACACTCTAAGCTTGTTAAAAAAGGGATCGCTTCCTCCCTTTCGAACGCATTTTTTGCCAAGTCGCCCCAGCACACCGTGAAAAGTAGATTTTGCAACCAGGTGGAACCCCTAAATTTGTCAGGTTAGACCGATCGTTTTCTTAAAGAAGTAGCTGAAATACTTGTTTCCAAGATGAAAAATAAAGAAAAGGAAGCACAGGAGCCCAGGAGCAAAGTGAGGCCCGCTGTTATACCCTATATCTACAAGGTCTCACACAACCTAAAAAAGTGGCAGCACACTTTCATCTGCCGGTTGTGTTTTCGGCCCCGGAAAAGCTGTCCAGCCTGTGCCAAAGAATTAACAACAAACAAGACGGTGGTGACGTTTGCAAAAAGAAGCACTCTAGGAAATTCGTAGAATGCGCATCTTTAAACGTATACGAAATTCCAATGACATGCGGGAAAGGGTACGCGGGCCAAAGGGGCAGATACGTTAATGAAAGGGCAAGAGAGCACGCGCTGTCAGTAAAGAATTCCCGCTCGGGCAATTTAGCTATTCATTGCGACAGATGCCCTTGCGCCCCGGAACTGGAAAAAACCAAAATTTTGGGAAAGCTGAGAAGCAAAATTTCGAGGGAGATGTTCGAGTCATTTAACATTAGAATGCAGGGGGAGGACAGATGAATAAGTACCCCGTCATTGCATCTAAGAGACAAGGAATTTGAATTCGTACTTCAGAAGCCCGATTGGGTGTATAATTAGTGTGTTGTTTCAATAAACATTCAGTTGAAAGTAGCGCTTCGTGTTGTCTTACCTACTTTGTCCCTCTTTTGCGGCGCATCTTGTCAAAATTAGTCATGTACCAACTGGGCCATCTGTCACTATTGATGTTGTCATATTTAGTTGGACCATCTTTCATTCTAGGCGCCCCCCCCCCCCCCCCCCATGGTCACCCAAGCTCGCCTCGCCATGCTACGATAGCACACTCACGCTACTCGGCTCGTTCCCTTGACCTTCCACTCTGCATGCACACGTCCAAGATCGTCGCGAACGCCGGCGAGTTTGTTCATGACGATCTAGTCGTCGTCTCCACTGAAGTGGTCGCCAACGGGTCCAAGTGTAATGTCCCGTTCACACTCTTGCAACCGAGTACGACCGAGAGAGTCGAAGACTTGTTAAAACCTCTTAAAATTTCTTAGGACGAGAAAACTCACTGGCACGCTGGCGCCATCTATGCGGTAACCCTGCAACTGCATTTCACAAGAGCGAAAGTTTTGCGGTATATCCGAGGTGAAATGTGCGTAATACCTAAAAGAAACGCTCGTTTATAACGTTGACAAAAGTTTTTCGAGCCAAGAAATAAAAGATAATGCGCGAGAGAAATAGAAAATACGCCGGACCTCCAAGTTTACACTGTTACTCAATAGATGGCGCCAGTGTGCCCTCTCGTTGTAAGAGGTTTTAAGGAACCCAGTTCTAAGAGGTAGCAAGAGAGTGAACGGGCCTTAACATGACTAGCTTCCAACATCCTTTGATAACTAACACTCTCGTCGCTGTTGCGATCAGTGTCGAAGGCTCCGACGAAGGGAGCGATGACGTAGGCTTCATCGTCTAAAAGCTGCGTGCTTGAAACGTGGAAGCATGGAAACATGCTTCCACGAACAAACATGGAAGCCGAAGCGCGAGACACCGAGAGAGCCAAGTCTGCGAGAGCGGGCAAAAGGACGCCATGTGATGGACGAATGAGGTTACCAACCCCCCAAAAAACACGACGGCATTTTCGAATGAGTGAATCGGAGGACCTGGCATATAAATAAATTTATCCACGAAACTATTAACGTAATTTTTAAAACAACTTTAGCAGAAATATGGGAACATACCATGGGTCCCAGTGGTATAGTTATCTTATATTTTATTTTTAGCGTGTCCTAACCTTTTTAAAGGCATGAACATGTCAATTGAAGGAGACTAAATACCATTAAATAAATCTTCCATTCGGGTGACAGGCGAAAGCTGAGAGCACCCAACAACATAAAACAGTTCCATTGACCTCAAAGAGCACGAAAACATACAAAATTTTTCGGTGGTTAATACACTTAAGCATTGATGCTTGGCTGTTTGACAGTTTCTTGAAAAGCAATAAATCATGAAGATCTCTCTTTTCAAAAATGTGTCCATAGCCATTTTACTCAGCAGCCAGTCGTACATTATAATATTTCTTTCTGAGTTGTCGGTCATGAATTAAACAAATAAAGCGACTATTACTCTTTCAATCCGCTCAGATTTTGGAGAATTTAGTGAATTCCAGGTAGTAGAAGTCACTTCCAATTTTGAGAGGACAAAGCAATTATACAACACAAGCGCAGATGTCACTATTTTAAACTCTCGTAAATTCTCGACAGCATGCCGAGCATCCTCAATGATGAAGCCATCAGAGCATTAAAGGGCGAGTCCATCCAAAGGGCGGAGTACCTTACACTCCAAGGTCACGCATGGCAGATGTTCTTTCTGTTTCGGACAAATTGAGTACGTAAGGATATGTATATCCCATATGTTTTCGACTGAATGTAATAACGTTAGTGTTTTTTTTTAATTTAATTT
Organism: Ixodes scapularis; assembly: GCF_016920785.2. Taxonomy (NCBI): domain Eukaryota; kingdom Metazoa; phylum Arthropoda; class Arachnida; order Ixodida; family Ixodidae; genus Ixodes; species Ixodes scapularis. The sequence continues at coordinate 111,741,161 of NW_024609846.1, read as the reverse complement.
CAGACCATTTTTTAGCACCACGTATTGACAGCGTCGGTATTAGTCGTGATTTCCGTAAAGTCAGAAAGGGGGTTTCAATCTTGTGCAATATGTTTACATCATCAGTACGTATGCTGCAACAATTGAGAAAGCTGAACATAATCAAAATGATCATTAGCCAATATGTTGTACAAAAGAGGAACAAGATTAGATCCTTGAAGGAGTTCAGAAGCTTAAGTATACCGGGCAGACATGGTTCTCCGTATGCGGACAAAGTTTGAGCGCCCCGACAAATATCTTTTGAACCATTTGATGTTTTCATCAGTTATACCGTATTCAGACAAATTAACTAGAAATAGTGTGTGATTGACGTTATCGAAAGCTTTTGTCGTGTCAACAGCCCTACATCAACTTGCTTTCCGTTTTCAATGACTGGAGCACAGAACTGCATAAAATATCACAAAGATAAATCTCTACTGAACAGCCCTTCATGAAGCCATTCTGCGCCCACTTTCGTGCTCAAAAAGCCGAGACCGGCGCGTGAAAACAATAATCTAGAAATTTTAGACATATTTGATAGTAATAAAAATGGCCCATAATTGTTTTTATTGGTAGGGTTTCTATATGGGAATACCAGCTCAATAACGGCACGTTTCCGCACAGTAGTCAAATAATCAGATTTGATAGACAAATCAGAATTAAGTTTCAAACTTTCAAGACCGGTGCCTAGATGCAGGAACTACCTTTGAAAAAAAATATGATATACCCTCATATCTCACAGATAGCTTCGGCTTGAGTTTCTTAAAAGTCTAAAATTTTCCAGATATTTCTACGTCACATGCCGCCATCCCGTCGCCTTCATTCTAATGAATGCGGAATATTATGCACTCACTGAAGCATAAGTTTAAACTTCGAGCTCATTGACACTATAAATGTTGAAAAAATATGTTTCAACATCCAAGGTGTCCAATAAAAAAGAAGTACAAAAACGTCAAAAAACTTTTGAGCTACATTTTTCAGGGAATAGAAATCACAGTTTCTTCTCTCTTTATGCAATATGCTGCCGAGGTTCTTTCGTGTATTTCTTCGTACATTCCCACAAACGTCCAGGATTCTTTCTCAGGCTTCTCTCAACCCTCATTTAATAACTCCTCTTATCATGCGCATTTAATTTTTTCACCAAGGATCTTACGCACTGTATTTATTATACCAGTACTGCAAGCCTGTTTGTTTACACCTTTGTTGGTATTGAATTTTAGAGCGCAGCTCTTAGGCGCCCGTTCCCGGCTTGAGCGGCGTCGCCGTCGGCGTAACCGCGCGGTGCATTATGGGTCAATTTCCCCGCTAAATCTAGCGTAAAAATTTCTCCGCTAAATCTAGCGGAAAAATTTCCCCGCTAGATCTAGCGGAAAAATTTTCCCGCTAACTCTAGTGGAAAAATTTCCCCGCTAAATCTAGCGGAAAAATGTCCCCGCTACATCTAGCGAAAAAATTTTCCCGCTAAATATAGCGGAAACATTTCCCCGCTAAATCTAGCGGAAAATTTCCCCGGTAAATCTAGCGGAAAAATTTCCCCGCTAAATCTAGCGGAAAAATTTCCCCAGTAAATCTAGCGGAAATATTTCCCCGCTAAATCTAGCGGAACAATTTCCCCGCTAGATCTAGCGTAAAAATTTCCCCGCTAAATCTAGCGGAAACATTTCCCCGCTCAGCCTAGCGAAAAACATTTCCCCGCTAAATCTAGCGGAAAAAATTCCCCGCTAAATCTAACGGAAAACTTTTTCTGAGGGGTCACGTGACCCACCCGAGGTCACGTCACTCCCGTGGACACGTGACACCCCCACCGCAAAGTCACGTGACCTCAGGTCACGTGCCCCCCCCCCCCCCCCGAGGTCACGTGACCCCCCCCGAGAACACGTGAACCTCACTACCCTTCCCTCCTTCTCCTCAAGAGCTGCGCTCTAATTCGGCGTTACAGGGAGTTGTAAACGGCTTTCATTTTTTTTTTCTACGACAGGTCTGTCCAAGTTCTTAAGAAGAACCAAAAAAGAACTTCGAAGTCGATGGTGCACTAGCGGGAATATAGACGCGCATCCCTACCCAAGTAGTGTCTATAAAACATCCTGTCGCCATATCAACGGAATGTATCTCCGTTAGGATAAACCAATCGAGAGCTTTGAAATATTTGTACAACACATAGTAGTCTCCACTGCTATACCGAAAAGAAGGAGTGGTATCAAGATGCGGATGGCACTTGTCGACTCTGGCATGCGGCATCAACTTGAAGACAGTGATCATCTTAAGGCACTCAATCCAAAATCTATGATCAGCATTGGCAATGCGGCTGCACTGATCCAAGTTGTTTATACATACACAAATTTAGCAAACGAAATGCTTTTAACTTGGTTGAAGAATCACTGCAAACAACTGTTTCAGAATGCCAGGCGCCACCGCCGGGAGGTTAAAAACGCCATGTATATGAACGCGATAATCACATGCAGCCATTCCCGACTCCGGCATATGGGATCACTAAACGCAGCCGGGTCTATCTATACCTATCAAACATAGCTAACCTCCAGTCGATGGAAAATGAATCCAGACACATTTTTCGCACGTCTCAAGATCATCTCGCCACTGGGCATTAATTTTGTTGTTCATAGCAGTAATCACTCCCCCCCCCCCCCCCCATAACCTGTAGTTACTTGGTCATAATCATGGTCACGCCGGAACACTGCGAACTTTGAAGAGACAGTTTGAAGAGTATGACGTATGCGCAGTGGGATTTCTGCTTAAGATAGTTATAGGAGTCTGGTCAGGCTCCTGGACGTCACCATAGATAAATTTAAATTGTTTGTAACTGGATTTTTAATATCACACGATAGGAAACAATTGAAAAGTCAGATGAACATGTGACCACAACGCGATTTTTTACTAGTTGTGTGCAGCGCTGATTGTGAGCGTCAAGGGTCGAGAAATGTTTTTTCTTAAATTTTTAGTCGTTCTGTTTGTTTTTTCTGAGTTTACAATGACAAAAACTGGTACGCGTGGCATTTATTGGCTATTTCATTTGATGTTTCTAATAAAGCTATGCAGTAAACTGTTATAAGAGCGTGCGATAGCAATTTTGTTAGAAACCAATTTGAATAAAATTTAAATTCTGCGTTATAACCGAATTGATTATTATTCGAATAGTTTTTTTTTTAGTAATGGGTGAACTTTTTATGAAGAAGTTCGGACAGACCAGAAAAACAATAGTTTATCGTTTACGCGGTTTTCTAGAAACAGTTATAAGAAAAGAAGAATAGATAAAACTACTAGAATGAAAGAGTTGATAACATACAAGGATAAAGTAACACAGAGTGAAAGTCCGTTTTGAGGAGGGCTATGATGGCGGCACACGCATGGAATTTTCGGGCGAACCAAAAAACTCGGTCAAAAATTTTCACATTCCACTGATTTTTTTTTTAACTCCTGCGTCTACCTTGGTTATGCTAAGTGGCGGCATCATGTAGCAGACGGTCACAAATATATAGACAGAAAGTTCCCCGCATTACGCTTTCTAAAACGTGCCAAAGCCCTTCCGTGCGAAAGTGCGCAGTTAAGGGTTTTTGTAGTTGTAGGCGGTTAGGCGAAACCGTAAGAACAGAGAGAGAATGGCATATATGATGATCATGCCTAGTAAAAGAAGCACATACGGATCTTACGGCACGTCTGGCAGGCGCGCGATATGGGGGTAAAGAAACACGCGGCCCTGAACCGTACCAACAATTTCAAAAGTATTAAAAATTTATTATATTCGTACAAAAAGTTATGTTTAATTCCGGTAACAAATTCGGGTAGCGAATAAAAGATCGCATACCCTTAAGCTGTTCATCTGATTTCACAAACCGTTTCACAAAAAAAAAGTTGTTGGAGTAATTTTAAGCTGGTGTGTCCAAAAGTAAAGACTAAATTGGGCCTGAATGTATAAGTAAGGTTTCTATCATTACACCCCTGATGAATCCTCACTGCTCCGCGTCTTAAACGCCTATGGTTGAAGTGAGATGTATCTCATACTGACTGGAAACAACGGATAGTGGCAACACTTGCTTTGTCTTAAATCGCCAGGGTCACCTATTGATCGCAATCCATGTCCATTCGTCCGAAAAAATATTTGGTGCTACATTTGCTAAACGTCAATAGATATAAACGGTCCTGCTGCTAATATCCTATTTAGTGTCTTCTGAATGTAGCGTGTCTTAGAACTTAACTTTAACGTTTGAACACTGCGTGCGTATGAAGTAGTCTGTCGTTGCACAGACATGTTTAAAAAAAAAGTAGAGTGGAAAAATAGACATCTTATATTAGATATTGTTTTTGTTTTTTGTTCCCTGAAGTTTTCCCCCTAATCGCTTTGTAGCTGACTACTGCGAGAGCCTTGTTACCACGTCTTCGTCCGTGTTTTTTTCTTAGAAGACCAGAGAAAATATTTTTTTTCTGTTCATGGAGGTGTGATGAGTATATCATATTTCTTGTTTAAAACTTATACTACAGTTCACTTGCAATGCAAACTACGTATTTGTCATCACAGGTTTCATCGCACAACAAGCACTGCGTTGTTTTGGGAGTTATTTTAATGTACGTTTCAAAATATAGCTGTGGGGCGCTTATCCGAATACCATATTAATGCATGTTCGCAGCGGCAATAAAGCTTGTTTCTACTGTGGGAGGTAGAACATCACCAGTATCCTTGAGACAAATGCCTTTAAAATTTTGTTTCCTACGAAATACACACCTTTGATATGTAGGCTGTACATGGTTTCATATCTTTTTATATCATCAGATACCATCCACGTACTTTAACAAACTCAGTCACAAACGTATTAAAAATATATATATATATATATATGCTCCACTTTTAGCCAATCTGAAGCAGAAAAATCATAATATTTCTGTATTTGTTTAAATGTTCCCCCTTACACAAAGCACTTAATAAACGTGTAAGGCATTATGAATTAATATATAAATTATTTCGCTGACTTTCTTTTTGGCTTGTCAACCGATTTATTTAACCTGGTATATTTTGGCATACTTCAAGTATATACAGCAGTTTTGCATCGTTAATTTTATTTTGGAATGCTCCTATATTGAATCCTTAACGTGTTTGTGCCTCCTTGTAGGAAGGCACGAGCGCGATGGTGTGATTTGTCAGTTTGAATGCTTTTGCGTGACTTGTCGTCCAAGCGTGTCATTTGTAAAACCTCGCTCTTCTACTCTTACTAGCTAAGATATATTACGGCTACTGAGTGCTCTGCTGATAAGGATGTTCTTAAGTAAAATAAAATAAATTAAAAAGGTTTGAGAATGACTATCACACAAACATTCAGTAAACAAACAAAAGCTTTGAGTAATGAAGAACTGCCACACTGACCAACTATTGTCAACTAGGAAGTTGCAAGGAACGATTTGGACTGTGAGATGTAATATAAATGCATATGTTCTTTTAGAACGGGCGTTCGCGTAATGGAAACGGAAAATCAAAAGAAGGAAAAACAAAAGTCATGGGCTTACAAAGGTAATGACGAGTTTATAGAACCTAATACGTTAAGGCCCGTTCAGACATTTGCGTTTGACTGCGTCCGAGTGCAGAATGGCGTGGTTTCAGTCGCTCACAAAAGCGCGTCGCCTAGCAACGGCCCGTTCAACCATATAACACTACACGCAGCGCAGGTAAGTTGAAGCGAGCTCAACTCTCCAGACCGGAAAGGTATGCAGACAGAGTTACGCGAGAGACCAGTCTGAAGCTGAAAAAGAAAAATAACTCTGGCGCTTTCCCGCTTCTCATCGGCGTCGCTAATCCGACTCCGCTTTCAAAGAGGGAATCTCGCTTATTAGGGAGGCGTGGGGAGTCGGGAGCAGAGTTGTCCAAGATGTAGGTGGAACAAACTAGAACCGAGCCACTAACCATTCCACACATTGCAGTACAGACACTTTAGTCATATTGCTGGCTTAACATCAATGTTGTCAGTTGTTACCAGATTTTGTCGACGGGCTCGACGAAAGATGCAAAAAGTGTTTCCGGAGTTCCTACTAGTTAAAACTACTAAGAAGTTTCGAAGCAGAATCAAACAATGCCGCGATAATTTTCTGGCGCCCTACACTCTTAGAAAAGAGGGTCTGTATAGTGCTCCCTGAAGGGAGGAACGCTCTTGACACATATGTTCCTTCAAAAAGGGAGAAACTTTCGTCCCTTAAGCAGGGGAGCAAAAATTCCTCCGTTGACTGCATCTCATTATGGCGGCCACGAATCGAGCAAATCGAGCTCGATAAGGCTTAACGAGAACACTAAGTCTATTGTACCGAGCGAGAGGAGCAGCAAATAAAAACCTAACACGAGCTTTCCGCGAACTGTATTTATTTCCGAAGTTTCTTTACCCTTGCAAGTAAAGAAACTTACGTTTCGAAAGCATGCAGTCACTCAGTCGCCTCATCGTCAGCACTGCGATGTTCAACGGAGACAACCGGCACCCAGTTCGAGCACTTTATGTCTTGCTTTTGCTATTCCTCGAGCCACAATTCCTTCGTCAACCGTTGCGTCAACCGCACATCACGGAAGAGTGAAAATCATTCGCCCGCAAAACCAAAAGCAGCTCTCAAAAAAAAGCAAATCCGAAACAACCTCTTGGCTTACCTCAGCACGGTAACACGAAATTATGGCGAAGCCGCGTAGCGTAAAAGGAGTAATCGCAAGTAGCTAGGCTAAGTGGCGCTAGGTGCCGCCCAATTCATGTTGTACAAAAAAATATTTATTTTCTTACGCCACAATTGCGTTTCCTTTTCTTTGGGAACCTCTAACACATGTAGACACGTTACGCACACTCCAAGCATCAGGTGAACATATATTGAAAGCATACACACATCAATACAACAGCACACTAACCCGATCACTACTCCCGAGCTCTGCGTTTCCGTCTTTTATACTGGTCGTTTTGAACGTACGTAATTTTTCGGTGACTCCCTAAGCAATAAAAAATATTCCGAACATTCTCATTTTTTTCCAGTAATGCCATACATCTGAGACTATTTTTAATGATTTAGGGGATGGATCTCTTATTAAAAAGAAAACGCTCGATCATGCCGTAATTATTTGAAAGCCAATAAATCGAGCCGCGCCAATGTGGTTGCAAGCAATGAGTTTGTTTTCCCGCACGGCCCTTCGTAGCCAGCATTTCTATTGTAGTGTTTGTTTTTCTATTTGTGCTGTTCGCGCACGGCTGCAATTGCCGTCTTGAATTAATCTTTGTTGAGCGGATATTCACTCAGCTGGAAGTGATGCTTCACGGACAGAGAAATCGCTTTTCGATCAACTTGAATGCAGCCAAAGTTGCGACTTGCGGCAGGTGTTAAGTTTACGGAGCTACGCCGTTGCGAACTCGAAAACTTCTAACGCTCATCCCAGCGCGCCACTTGGAGGGCAGTTTCTACAGGAACCGTAATATATTTAAACAGTAAAATAAAGGATAGCGTTTTTTTTTCTCGAGTTTACCTTTTTTTTTAATGCTAAACTTCTATTGTAAATATACGTACTTTCCGTCATAATTTCGTACTGTTCACTCTTTTCTCTAGAGCGCAATCGCACTCGGGGACCGACAGTCACATTGGCCACTGTACAATAGGAGCTTACCGTTCAGACCAGCGTTTCAACATGACTATCCACACGTCGATCGACTGCACCTAATCCCTCAAGTGGTTTTAAACTCTTTAATGTAAAACGGAATGTCATCCTGCGACACCCCGCCCCCTCCGATCACGGCCCGACCAGCGGCATCAATGCCCGACAGTTTACGTCATCTCATCTTGTTGTTACACCACTGATATACGCGAACACACGGTCACATCGGAGATAATTCCAGTCTTCTGTTCACAACCCACAACACTGCCATCACGATGTCGCTGACACGCAGAAATACAAAACCACGTTGACGATGTTGCTGACACGCAGAAATACAGAATCACGTTGAACGCCGGTTGGCACTCGGCACGGGAGAACAGAACCGAACTCAGCAAGGAAGGCACCCAGGCAGCCGGCAGGAAAACCTGCCTGCCTTGGACGCAATTCCTGCGATTTCCATAACGTCAAAAACGTCGACACAGTTCCTCGTGGTTTCGCTACTGTAGTTCCGCGTATGTCCCGCAAATCGGAGACGGCCGTCTTACCCAGTGTATGTCGCGCTGCTGGCACTGCTCCGGAACTTCGCTGTTTCTAGCGGCTTCGTTAGCTCGTTTGATAAAATTAGTGGTAAAAACGTCAATGCAACCGAAATGTTCTGCACGTTTGGGCCAGAAGACGGAATTACAGGCGGCCTTCGCTGCCGCTGAAGCTGAATCAACTCAACATCAATTTATTAAACAACGTGCGCGATGTGCTCGAAAAACGAAACCGAAAGAGGATGAGTCGGGAGACCGAAAGCTTTCTCCCGTCTGCCTAGAGAAGGAGGAAAACGTCTCGGTGAATAATAAGGACTTTAATTTTCCTTTCATCGGTCTGTGTTTGTTTATGTGTGTTTTGGTAAATAAAAATTTAAAAAAAACTTTACAAAAAAAAAAAAAAAAAGAAAAAAAACCTATTCTGTGGGAATTGAACCTTTAACCACTTCATGAGTAGCGCGATGTTTTACTCTTGCGCCAACTGACAAGGAGCAACTCGACCTTCTCCTTTCATCTGAACTTCCGTTCCTCCCTTCTCTGGGCAACTTGTCCGCAACAAGGAGGAACAGTCGCTGTTGCTACCTTTCTCCTCCTTTCTTTCTTAGAGTGTATCTACCTGTGAAGAATCGAGTGTGACAGGTACGTGAATTAACAAAGGCGAGACCGTTTGAGGTAGAAAGCAGCGCTATATCAAGAAAACAATAGGCCAAGATGAAAACACACTAATTAAATTTAGACACGAAAAATTACAAATGGTATGACATTAGGGAAATAGTTACAGGAATGCAAGTTCGACAGATTGTTCTCGCATTGTCGGCACACTGCTTCACTGCTGCTCGCTAAAGGCAACCCGAAAGTTCACTGTAACAACTTATTGCTTTCTTGTTTCGTGGCATTGAGTCTTGAGATGTGTTGTGCGATGGAGCGGCGGCGAAGCACGTACCGGAAAGCCCAGGGTTCCGCTTGAAGTCGGTGGGTCGGTGGCGGCGTTGGCACGGCGTCGGCGTCTGGGGTGGCGTGTTGGAATAGATGGGGCCACTGTGGTCTTGACGTGTGCTCCGCAACGCGTGCACCTGCTTTCAACTGGGGTGAAGGCCTCACGGGAGCCAGAGGTCAGGCTAGGTGGAAGCCTTGAACAACCCGGGTCTGGACGCCCGGCGGTTCCCTTCCACACGCTGCTCTGCCAGCTCGACCACACTCCATTTTTTTTGTTCTCCCCCTTCCTTCTCTTTTTCTCTCTTGTTGCAGGGCGCGTGGCACGCGCCACGAAGATTACGCGCCCGTACACACAGTTCGTCGCGTGCACAACGCGGCACAAAGATGACCCGGCACGCACACATACACACCGTCGAAATCCGCGCACGTTACACTTCTCCAAAAATGTGGCAAACGGTGCATGAGCGAAACTATAGGCACCAAAATTTAGACGCCTAGGATTCGCTGATTTGTAAACAAATCACAGGTGACGCGGACGAACGGATGACCGTCGGGGTGTCGTTCGACAATAGGGGGGAAATATGCCGATGCTCTGAGCGTAGCTTTTTACTCACTCTACATAGCACAAACAGATCAAAAGTCGTAGGAGGCAGCGGGATTTCCCGAGGACCATTCGTGTCCATGCTGTCGCAGCGAGCCGATGAATGTTTGACGTTCGTTTCGCTCGCTATTTGTATGCCGCAAGCGTCGACAGCAAGTTTCTGTTTGTTCTTGAGCGCGGTCGACTGCTTTTCAACGCAACTGTATGAAAAAGCTGCAGACAAACGTGCTCCGCAAAGGGCCTGCATCCACCTTTTTACAACCGATCGCAACTCAAATGTGTGAACCGACGTTTACGCATGATCTTTTTCGCAGTTAGATTCACGCGGGAATCTTTTCGTGACAAAACTAAACAGACATTGTAATATATCAATACTGTAAATACCATCTATAAAAAAATCTGAAGGTTTAGCAGGCAACTTTGTAGTTAAGCGTATCTTAATAGTAAAGAGAACTAAACTTGCCATAACAGTTACGATAAAACGTTTTAGTGTTTCTTGTTTTCGATACGCACATCAGCTATTAATATCTAATGTGCTTAACAGCACATTAGGTATTAAGTAAGTTATATCACACAGCTATGAAGCCGCTCGTGAATGTTTGTATCGTCAGTTCGACGTCAGCGGACTGTACGTCGAAATGTGGTTTTGGGGTGTAAGATAAGGGACAAGGAGTTTAATTACTACACCCCCTATTTCTAAGAGTGTAGCTTAAAAGAAATCGTTGTACGCGCTGGCTAGTGCGTACCAGAATCCCCTGCCCTACTCAGTAATTTCGCCAATTTCCACCTACCATGCATTCACACATCTTTACTCGCTTTATTCTTTTCACGTCAATCCGCCTCGTCCACGACAACATAAAGTTAAGTAAGCAGAGCGAACTACGTTATAAAAATACGAAGATAATAATTAATCCGCTAAATTATCATATAAAGTATCAATTTACGGGGTAAAAAAAGACGGAAGAACAATGTTTACTTAGAGTTAATATACATGTAATTGTATTTCGCCGTGATTTGTGCTTTCTTTTTTATAACATCAAACCAGTTCACTCGTTTGTACCCTCGTTTTAAGAAACAACTTTAATTTCGACATACACAAAGAAAAACAAATATAAAAGGCGATAAAACAGGCAAGTCAAAACACAAAAAAAATAACAGAAAGCAAACACCAGTAAAAAAACACTAAATAGAGTGCACGTGTTGTTTTTGTGCACTGTCATGTTTTCCACTTCGAAAACAAACTAAAAAAGAACTGCTTGGACATTTTGAGCTCTCCTCGTACAAGACACTCCTGCTAAGAGCTACCCTTGGGAAGACAGCTCACTTGAAAGCTTCACTTAAATGCTTTTGCTTCTACTCTTTCAGCTTCTGCTACGGATCCAAGCGCATCTAACTTCACGAAAGTAGTAATTGTTTCTTGGATACAGTGGCCTTCACTTTTAAGATATTTATATTTGAGCTGATTTAGTGTTTCTGTTCTGTAATGATCATGATGTTGTGTTTATTTGGAAGCATCGCAGCATGGTCGGTCTTTCTCCAGAATGAAGATACATATACCAATGAGGAAGTAAATCTGTCATTTTAAGTTAGTCTCCAAAGACCTCAGGCGCGTAGCCAGGGGGGGGGGGGGGGGGGGGGGTGGGGCGGTGTTCAGGTGTCAGAAGACCCCCCGAAAGTTTACTTTATTATATATATTATTGTGTGTGTGATTGCACCAGCGCCTTGAAACCCCCCCCCCCCCCCCCCCCCCCCCCCCCCCGTCCCCCGAAAATATTTTCTGGCTACGCCACTGAAAGACCTACACAGTCTGCTTACGTGTTGTGTATAGGCTGAGCCAGCGGGACGACAGTAAGCGCCAACGGGTGTCTTGGATCTCTAGTTAAGATGAAAAAAGTATCCACTGCAGTCCGAGTGCTAGTCTGGTTTTTTTTTATAGTGCATAAGTACGGTGTTTGACACACGATCACACGCCGGCACGATACTAATCCATATCTAAACGAGCAGGGGTGGGGATGAACCCAGGATACCTAGGTTCTGCAGCTCTGCAACTGCAATTGCAACTGTAGCGCGAGGGACAATAAACAGATAGGGAAACCATTCTCCGTAAGAAACACATGCCTACATCTGCACCAAGAGAAGCTGTGCCGGCTGGAACGTAAATACTCGTGACGTGAAAGTCGATCAACTTTAAAATAAATTAGCTTTAGTGAGGAGTAACCAAATGTAGGTTTTAAAATATAATCTATGCGATCTGTCCATCCTAGAAGATTTTAAAGAATGATATGTTGTTGCAATTCACTCTCACCTTTTGGTGCGCGACTTAAAAAAAAGCTGCGCTTTGTTTATAGTAAATAGAGAGTATGTAACATTTTTTACGCAGATACGGGAAATATCATACACTTGCTATCCTGATAAAACAGTGACAACAACAACAACGCATTTTGTGTAGGACCCGAGGGCTTGGAATCTACTGTGGTCCCTGATGAATCAGGGAAGCTTAAAATTCAAAACATTTACAATCGAACGAAACTGCAGCACAAAACAAAATATTTTGTTCAGAAAGAATCGCCGACATTCAAGTTATTTATAATTCTTATTTTTAGGCCTTTTTACATCTACGTTTTTTTTTCTATTCGGGAATTCTCTCTAAGGGGCAAAAAAGTAGACCCTGACAAATCGAGGCCGCTGCTTGGAAGTCCAAGAACCCTAAAACTCCCTCATTCCTGCGTCAGAGGAAGGAAGAGGTTGACTTCACTGAAGCAGTAAAAGGAAGAAAGAAAAAAAAAGAAACGAATAAACTGTGATCGATGGGTGCTCCGAAATAAGTGGTAAGCCGACTGATATTGAGCCTCGGCGGGGCCCCGTTATTGAGCTATCGATCTCCAGCTTGTTGTCTCCATTGTTTGGTCTTGGCCGTAGTTGTCGTGCTTGATTTTCTGTCCTCCAATGACGAGCTTCTTCCCAAATGAGAGCCAGTTCGTTGTCAAGGTTTTACTGACTCCTTTTTTATATTCTATTTTTTTCATTCTTCAGTAATGAGAAGTAACGGAAACTACGGTATTTTTCAGGGCTTGGAAACTTCTAAATGGAACGGGGTGTAGATGCGTCAAGGTTGTATAGATGTAGTGCTCTCTGTACATTCACAATTTAGTAGTCGCAGTTGAGTGAAGTGCTATCTACTTTCCGGTTTGTTGTAAATATTCTCGTTATTTGGTTCTTTTTTTAGCAAATCTAAAGGAATTGTGGTTTCAGTTTTCCCTTTTGGTTGTTCTTGTCGCATTTTGTTGATTTATCATTTCTTCAGCATGTCCTCAACGTCGTGGTGCTTAGCTTGCTGTAATGTTTTGAAGGAAAAAACAACGTCCATTACTTAAACGCGATCGCTCATGTTGTTAACTTTTGTGAAAGTCGCTTCCCGTATTTAATCCTTTTTTTGCCCTGGTCTGTCTTTATTTTTGGATTTAGCTTGATTGTGACTTCGACAAAATGAGAGAACTTTTTTGTCTTTTTGTTACGTTAATATAAAGCCTCTATTCTGATAAACTTTTATTCGCAAGCTCCTTGTTCCAAAAAAGACAAATAACGGAGTCCTCGAGAGCCGCCATCAGTACTCTGCAGTAGATCAAATTCATTTCATTTCATTTGTTAGTTCTTTATAGGCTCTTTTCTATGGATACTACACAGGGAGGAGGCTGGCAAAGGTTACTACACAAGTAGCAGGCTGACATCTGCTAGAGAAACAAAAATATAATTTTGTTTAATAATTCGTTATAACTGGCTCTAGCAATGAGCAAGAACATATATGTCAAGGCAACTTGAAACAAAAGCGGGAAAGACGATTATTACAAAAGAAGTCATCGAATAAATACAAATATTTTAACGACCTTCTATATACTAAAGGCACAAATGTTAACAGTTACATGATTTCAGACTTTGCTTACGTTGTACAGGTCCCGTCAAAGTAAAACGGAGCGTCGGAGCGGCAACCGAACTGCACCGCCGCGCTATCTAGCAGCGCCGGCTGCAGCTGATAGGTGCCGTCTGCGCATGCGCGCGTGCCGTTCGCGGTGTCCTCCGCCTTTCTTGTTTGATCCTCGCATTATCGGCGTCTCGAGCTGCCAAACGCTGTTCCGAGAAACACCGCTAGGTGTTCGGCTCGGGCTCAAGCGGTGAGATAGCACTGAAGGCAAGTAGCAGAGAGGGGCGAGTGTTGTCGATAAGCACCGCCACTTGCGCAATCAGGCGTCGATTTTAGGAAGAGCGTTGCGCCGCTCAAACCACCGATAACGTGTGGGTGGGAAGAAGAAAACGGAGGCCCCAGCGGAAGGCACGCTCGCATGCGCAGATGTAGCCTATCAGTTCCAGCCGGCGCTGCTAGATAGCGCGGCGATGCAGTTCGGTTGCCGATCCAGCGCTCCGTTTTACTTTGACGGGACCTGTACATCGTTGAATAGCCTGCCCCTGTTTAGACATGTTTTCTTCAATTCACTCGGGATTGTCTACACTCGTATACTAAACGGGATTGCTCCTGGCGGTTAACGTGGGAGACCCCTCACTTCATTAATTTATACGGTAGTCGGGTCTATTGCGGACACGTTGCAGCCACTATTATTCCCGCTGAGAAGAGAGCGAAACATCAAACCTAGCTTCCTACCCTACGTCTCTTTTTTCTTCGGTTTCTTCGAGTAAGCTGTCTTGTAATTTGATCATTATTTTGACATGCTCTGCCGGTTCTTCTTGTTTTTTTGTCGCACTTTCCTATCTACTTAGAACAAACAGTTCTGTTTCAGCATTTTTAGTGTTGTACTGTTAGTGTCAGCATGTCACTGCAAGCCGGTAAAACTACATTCTGGTACAATTTCCAATTAATTTTATGGGCTTTCTTAGTTGTCCTTTTTTACAATGCATATTTTGAAAAACGTGGCAGATTTTATGTACCTTAGATTAAGCGGCCTTCATGATTTCACTGCATGCGGGTCACTTAAATTAATCTTTTGTGATATATCACCAGCAACCACGGACGAAAATATTTCTAATGAAATATTTTCGTCCGAGGCACTTTTTTTTTGCGCATCATGAGCAAAAGCACACGAATATAAGCAACAACAGCACCTCAAAAAATATTTAACAAAAACGACAATGGAAAGAAGTTTGAGCTCTGACGGTTAGTTGGACTTAGTTTGATATGGGGAAAACAACACGGGAGAGACAGAGCTTGAAAAGTAAGTTAGGAACAGATCAGTTTCCCGATTACCTTAAACATAATTGCTTCAATTTGTCTTTGTGCTTTTGTTGCTGTAGTTAATATATTTTTTAAACAAGATTTGGTGTTTTAAATGTATAAAATAAGCAATATAAATAATCTCGTCAAAAGTCGTCCTGGCTATGGGAATTTTAAAAAAAAGAACGCACTAACATTTATTTTGTTCGCTGAGACGCCCACTTTTAGCACAGACAACCGGTTTCTTTTGCTCTTGGCGGCTCACGAGTATAGATGATGCCGCGGATACTGTTGGAAAACTGCTGGCAATGTTCTCCAATGCTAGAACATCCGAGCTCTGCCACTTATCTGGTCACCGCCATTAAACCTTGGATAAACATCATCGCGAAACCAGAACTTCAAAAATTTGGCCACGATCTCTATGCCTGTCACGGAGTTAGACGGCAATTTTGTGTTCAGGAGTTTTGGAGAGCTGATAGCGATGTTAAGACAGTTAAAAAAGCGATTTTTCTGGACAAGAAAGATGGTTTCTTGTGAGAAGCAACGAAATATTTCATTTATCACCTTTTTTCAATATAATGATTACCCTAAATAAATTGCAATGTAATGATCATTTGCTTTTTTATGCACATAAAATGTAGCATAGAATAAGAATATCAGGAGCGAAAAGTAAGTATACGCGTTTTAACATTTACGAACTGATGGCCAGAATTGTTTTCTTATTTATCGAGAAGTAAATGTTTGAAAAGTAACCCCGTCTAAAGAAACACGAGATAGGAGGGCTAAAGATTTACGATATAAAAAAGCTGAAAAACGGAAGTAAAATAGCGCTGTGACTGTAAGATAGGAAGTTAAAAAATATTCAGTGTTTATAATTTATGCTAGAGATCCTTTACCACGATTGGAACGCGGCTAAGTCTACTGGAAGTATGACACAGTCTTTCTTATCTGAATTTATTAGGAGACACAAAATAGTTTTTAAAAGCAATCGAAAGACCCGCACCCTTATTAAAATATAATAAAATTAACAAGAGTAAACTATTTTGAACACAAACATGAATCTCTAGGTCGAAGCATAAATTGAACACACCTGGTGTTACGAGTTTCACAGAAAGTGAAACACCGATCAAGCCTTGTGCACATAGGAACGCGGATGATGTGGACCTGAAAACAATTATTTTTAACTTGTTACGTGATCATTACATTATTCACATACATATATATGTTGCAGATGCAAACTTTGATAACGCAACTTGAATGAAAGAAAAAAATTTACAAGAAGGTCATTGCTTTAACATGAACACTTTTAGCTACTCTTTTTGTTAAATTTATCAATTAATGAAACTATCTATCCACGAATTTTATGTATAGTGCAAGTGCGTGCGATTTGTTAAATGATAGTATTAATACTTAAGGTTTTGTTTTCTCAAACGCCCAACGACCTATTGGCCTCACGGCTGGAAATAGGTTAAAATAAATAAACGAAAACCTAATTGCATAAGAGTAAATTCTGAAAGGAAGCAGAACAAACAAAACAGCACAAAGAAGGTCAGAAAGTAAAGTATAAGACATACCTAAAAGACTTGTCTCCTTTGTCGATTTTTGCCCTGTTTCATTTATTCTGATCATGAACCAACTCACCCATATAAACAACTTGCTACACCCAAGGGAGGTGTCCTTGATTTATGTTTCCATCTATGCGATATGAAATTCATTTGATTCCTAAACATTGGCACTGACAAATTGAGGAGGCGCAGTCATACAAAACCAGGAAGGCACATTTCCTTTCGCTCTTTATCACCTGTGGCGTGCGCGCCGAGAAAGCGCAAAAGTAAAATATTCACTGCTGTGTTTTGAGACTGGATTATAGCAGCGTTGAATGTTTTCCGATAAAGGACTGCTGAAGATGAAGTGTGATAGAGAGTCATGCTCTAAATTGATCTCATTGAAGACTTGTTATGTTCGAAGATCGCTACGGCGGCTGTTATATATTGCAACCTGGGTTTCTTTAAAAAAAAACGGATTTATGTGATCTAATGCGGTGCAGTGCTGTCTATAGTCATCTGCGTCTTCGACAACAACAAAGTTTTTAAGGTCATGAAATACCAGTGCCAGAGTGGCGAGGCATTTTTTTCAGTGACAGATTACGAGATTATTTTGGTGCGCGTTCCATCTTAAAGAGAGTTTTTAGGTGAAGATCGTGTTTCACTGTTGTGTCTTGGTGGTTTCAACAATACAAAGTCGTTACAACTCAGAATGCGTTTCATGTATCTAGCCATCAAAATAATTCAGCTAACGTTGGTAGGTAGGGCCTGAAATAACATTTCATGAGCATATGGCACTGAAGTATTGAAACCTAGAATTAGTATTGCTGAATGCCCATAATAAAAGTGTAAAAAAGAACTATTCTCAGTGTCTCTGTTAAGTAATCACATCTCAAGGTATAAGTTTGACCTATAGGAAACTAAATTCAAGAATGTGTGACCAGTAGCTGAAAATATCGCTTCATTCACACACAAAAAAATGATACTCTCTCGCCCATGCAGCTTGCTTTAACCATGCCTTTACGGTATTTTTTTTTCCTCGATAAACTATTTCAAGGCTTTGATATATTTTTCGGGGACATTAGAAGGGCCATAAAGTGGCTTTTGAGTTTGTCCCTTCGTGGCAATATCTCTCTCTACACGCTCTATACCTACTAAAAGAGACAAAACTGCGATCATACGGGGCTCATTTAATAACGTGATCTAAAATCATCGAATTGCTTTTGCATTGAGATATGCCAAAAAAGGTGGCATGCGGCAATGTTTCGTCCTTTTTTTTTTAATAGATAAAAAAAAAACTTGCACGCATGATTGTCATTTGGGTTTTTGTGATCGCTTATGGCGCCCAGATTGAGTTATCTTAGTAAAAGACGAACCCAAGACAGGAACTCGAGACACACTTTAGGTCCTTAAAAGCAGATATGTTAAAGTCGCGATCAGAAACAATGATGTTTTAAGCTAACAATAATACAAGCGGTTTTCGTTTCTGGTATTCAACCAACTGGAATCCCAATAGCACTAATAAAATATAGTTTATAAATTAATTAACTATTTCGTTTTAAATACTTTTTCAAAAAAATAGAATTCTAGCACTCTCAAGAAATAATGTAATAAATATTGAAAGAAAAAGCTATAAATGAACTAAGAAGTACCATAATTACCATCCTTGCACACGCTTTGCTGATGACGACAAAAGATACTCCCTCTTGCTGATTAATTTAAGAAAAATCACGCGCTTTTCTTTAATGAAAAGATAAGGCATTTACGATTCTGCCGCTCCTCATTTGTCACGACTGTTAACAGGAGGGCGACACAACGGGAGGCTCCCTATCGCCTTTTTGGCACTGTTCGCGCAACTCTGGGCTTCAGAGCCGCCGTAACGTGCTCCCAAGTGGGAGCACGGAGCATCGTCCATCAACAGGCAGGCAATTCTGTCTATGCTTCGTCCTCATTAACCCTTGTTTCTCGCGTCCCCTTTTTTTTTAAGCTTTTGTGTTAAAAGCCGTCACGCCCAACGCCCGTCAGGGAGCTTAAAGAACTCATAAATAAAGCTTGCATCGCGAAAACATATATGCAGAACATATGGCAGAAGCCATCCTACGCACGTTTAATGGACTTTTTGGACGATGCTTGTTTGGATTTACTTGGTATATTTTCGCGTCGTATATTTACGTAACCTAATAGGTGATTCACTGCTCCGCATAATGTTATAGGATCACTAGGAGCTTTTTATATGCAATTTAAAATCCTAAAGTGGAGTGACAAAAAATGGGAATACATTGGATTGAATCCAGTTTACCTTTTATCCCCGACGAGGGAAATATGTTACTGATCGCTGTTTACGAGCTTCCCACAATAAGGAAATACCACACTACGAATTAATGTTATGATGGTACAACTCTTAAAGGCAAATAACACAATCTTAAGCTTAATATAACTATAATGTTTTCTGTACATAATCATGTAGTTAAGAAAAATAAGAAACTGCGCGTTTTTTTTTGTTTGTTTCAGTACGGAAAACGTAAGTATTTTTGCCAACAAAAAAAAATTTTAGAATTGTTCATAAAAGGAACCATTTTGAAACCCTTTCAATTTTAATGTTACCATCAAAAATACTGCTTCTGTCACGTCACAGTCGTGTTGTGTTGCGGGTAAGTTCTCTAGTAGAGACGTTTCAGAGTTCTGCGCGCGTCTTCGCCGTTATCATATGATCGGACGGAGCACGTGTCAAGTTGTGCAGTGCGCTTACATCATTAATTTCTTTGTTCGCGTAATCACTGTGTGGTGCTACAAAGGTTGTGTATATATTTGTACGAGATTGTTGGTGTGCTGCCATTGAAACGAAAATCGATGAATCTATATGGTCGCTCGCATGTCACATTGAGGCATAGAGTTCATGTAAACAGACTGAGAGCAAAAAATTGTCCGCTGCCTTCACCATGAACTTCGGCCAACCTTGGAACGGCGGTGCACGAGAGCAGACATCGGTGGTTCCAGTGGGCTTATAGTGCAACTATTTATTACGCAAAGAAAAAAAAAACAGCAGCAACATATAATTTTTAAGGTCCGTACCTTTCGTCTTTAAAAACATAACAAATGCCGGACATGTCCCCGGCATCTTATTTCATCTCCGGAGCTAACCAGATTGTGGCATCAGCCGATAAGGAAGCCCAATAATCAATCATGAAGCAAACAGTGTGAGCATAACAGGCGCAACCACGGCGTTTTTTTAAGCTGTGGATGACTAAGCCGTTTTGAGCTTTATTTTTCCATAGGAAACACGACTATGGGGCGTTGTATACAAAGGGACCTATGGTCAGAAAGCGATTGAACGACTTCGCCTTGTGGTGGTAAAACGAACACGTCTGCCTTTTTGTCTGCTTTTTCTTTCACTTCTATTTCTTTTTTTTATTAATTTTAATAGAGACCACCAAAGTCGGCGCCCCCCCCCCCCTTTTTTTTTCTCTCTCTCCGCCCCTTTGACGAAAGTGGTGTGATTTTGAGCAAGGCCCCGTGATAATCGGCGTGGGGATACATCTCATGCGGCGGTGGATCGATGGCATTAAAGCTGCACGAAATGAATTGACGTTTGGCTCAACGAGTGTCAAACCGTGAAATAAGCTTTACTTCGAAGCTAACACCGCTAACCCTAAAAGTTTTTTGTTTGTTTTGTTTTTGTTTTTACGTCTTCGTAGCATTATTAAGTTTAATAAATGTATCTCACAACCAGTTTCCTTACGCCTCCGCTGCCGTGATGTATCGAGGGAACTTTTGTCTTCCTGAAAGTGTGTTATCACTTTGCTGTAGGCCTGCGCAAGCAGAGCAGGAGTCGGCACGAGCGCCTCGTCTACTGCTGCCTGGATCCTATGGACTCAAGTTATTGCAGATTCACGCTTGCTTAAAGCGCTTAGTGAGATCGGTCTATGAGTGACTAAATCAGAAGAATATATTAAGATATATTCATATAAAACGTTTATTCATTATCTCAGCCCTGCCTGATAGTATGAATTTCCGTCATGACAACGCCTTATTATTTTTTATTCATATCTTATTATATAAACTTGTTCAAAGTTAGACCTTAAGCAACCAATCAGTACAAAGAAGGATTTTTTTTTTCGCAGGGCGTCCGTGCATTTTATTTTTAGAGCGACGTGTCAACATTGATACCTTTTTAGGACGAGTGCTTCGTACTTGTCTATTTAAAATGATGTTCGAAGGTGCCTCATAAACGCTATTTCAAGTTTGGGCACTTCACAAGGACGCGCAACCTGAAAATTCTGAAAGGGACGCGAGGAAAAAAAATCAGTCATGAACACATTACCAAGTAATTTTTCAATGTTGTCCGTGTTCACTCGGAACTGGAAGCGATAGCTCGGAGTCTCCTCCTCGACTTTGATGAATCTCTGAGCATCATTCGACTGGAACGTTCCAAATCTGGAACTAATTTGCGAAATGCTAACGACGTCTCGCTTGGAGGAATTCTGCAACGTATGCACACGTCGATAAAAAGTTCGTCGGGCACTTGAAACGGGGTGGCTACTCGAGACCGACTTTACCAGGCACTCTCGTCGGACCCAAAAACGCGTCGCGTGCGAACCCGGCAATTTGGTTGTAGCAACTCGGTTCTTCTCCGCTGGGCCTGTGTTTTTTCCGGTTTTCGGAAGTCAGAAGAGAGAAGGCAAAGCTCTGTTTGGTTGGCTCACGCATTAATTTGCTCGACGAGAAAATTTGGTCGAAGAAAACGCCAATTGTTTATTTTACTGCCATCATACGTTTTTTTGCAAATCTGATAATTGAACGAGCAAGTATTGCGACAGATAGAGTAACTATATTTACTCCTCTATCTGGTAAATATGTTACAGGGTACATTCTTTCATTTTTGTGTTTTCGGGGTTGAACGTTTTTTATTATATTGATGTTACCCTGGTGTTTTTTTATTATGCCCCTTAATTCAGATAGTCTAAACCATGACGTTTTTGGAATCTCTAGTCAACATGAGGCGTTTTTGCTGGATTTGCTATACTTCGTTTAAGCTGATGTCCAAACGCAGCCAACGCAAAGAGGTAATGAGACCAATCAAGCAGCATCAAGATTGCAAGTCACTAGGTATTTTTTTATGATTAGTTTGGAAATCATAGAACACGTAGAGAAACATGACAAACACCAAGCTGGTGCACCTCTTACCCTCTCTGACTGGTACCATCAGCCTGTAGCGTCGGCTGCGTCTCGACTCAAGTTAAAACGAAGTATAGCGCATACACAAGCGGTGGCCAGATGAGCATATTTAGAGAGGAATAATATATATATATATATAAAAGCATAAGTAAAGAGCGGCAATAAAAAAAGGGGGAGGGGGAGGCACTTAAAAAGAATTCTCCGCAGCTGGTGCCCTAGGCGAATTTCACTCACGAAGCGATTGCTCACTATGTTTCTTTTTATTGTGAATCCTTTTTCGGAAAGCAAGGACCTTGTCCGATTCGCATGTAAAGGTACAAAGCTGACGACGCTCAAACTGCCTTTTTCTTTCTTTATATTCTTTTTTTCGGTGATGACGGAAGGGAGGGGGGGGGGGGCGGGGGGGGGGGAAGTAGGTTTATTAAGCATGCGCGAGCCGCATGAGGCTCGCGATCGCCGTGACCTTACCTCCCCTGACCCCTTCCATAGACCTGTGGAGGGCGACAAGAAATTTCTTGGAAATGAAAATTTGACAAAATGTCACACTGTAAAAACTATCAGACGCAGTAAACATTTTGCGACAACGCACGAGGAAATGAATTGATTCTGATCGAATCTTAACCTTCGAGAAGGCGCGTGAAAATTACTGACTGACTATGAAATTACGTTCACGTGCTTACGGATAAGTTGGAAAACCCAGCACAAATAGACATTTCCATGCCTCCTATGAATATTGCGCATTTGGATCGCTGTTATGCTCCGTGTAATTGATAAAAAAAAGCAAATTATAGAGAAAGTTTAGGAAAATATTTGAGCTTTAAACAAAGAAAAACTATCGTCACTGACAGAAGCAGGGCGTGATCTATTATTCTTTTTGGCCTCGTGATTTTGTTTTTGGGTGGTCTTATTGGCTGCTGCCTATGTTTGATTTGCTGTGAATCGATAATCAAATGCTCAAAGCTTTCCCTGCTCTGCTCAGAGCTATCAGCGACTTGAAGTGCCTATTGAGTCGTCGTCTACCACTTTGCGGCTCAACAGGTGGTTTTGTTTTCTGGGTATATTTTTACAACATGTCTGTTCCAGGCTGGCCACATTATGTAATATCTAGTTAAATCCTGTTATTATATCTACTTTTGGTTTATTTCGCGGCATGAGGTCGTAAACTGAACTAAACTAAGAAAATAACTTGGGACTGAAAAAAAAAAGAAGGATTGCAGATCTCAACCATCCTCACTCTATCCTGGCGCGAGGAACGGCCGACGATCTTAGCCATATATTTTAAAAAAAGCCCTTGCCTCTATTTTTCCGCACAACATTTGGTGAGCCGATCACCGCAACTTACAGAGTCAGCTCAGCGAATGACAATGCCGAAGCATATGTTTAAATAAAAGAAATGCAGTCTGTGTTACGACATTAAGCAACGCAAGCGTGACATTTTGCATTGCTTAATGTTACAACTCAGACTGCGTTTTTTGGTCTAAACATATGTCTCGTCATCGTCATTCGCTGAGCTGACTCCGTAAGTTGCCGTGATTCGCTTTATGATGGTTGTGCGGGAAAGTTAACGCACGGGCTTTTTTTAGAGTGATAGCGGCGATAAATAGTAGCGAACTTTTATAAAATTCAAAGTTTCCGAGATATAAACCAGGTCAATGTTTGGCAGAGAGGGAACACATTAGAGCACTCGTTTTTGTGTTCTTGGTCTAATTTCCGAGTTTTTAGAGCTACTCTGCTTTGCTTTGAATGCGCATGAGCGAATGGGAAGATGAATGTGAAGATGAATACGGGTTAATATTCAAATACAGAATGCCATGTATGCTACCTAAAGTTTTCGAAGCGTTTGTACTGTGCGCGCTATCAGACGTATTTAGCCCCAGAAGTTCATAAACATAGCTTGGAAAGCATGAACGGAACAGACATGCGTCATGTTCGTTTTTAATCAACGACGAGGACGACAAAGATCCTTCGTGAACATAACTCTACACACACGCCAAATGCATACAATCTTAAAAAAAAACTAAAGTGCCCTAGGTAAGGTTTATGTCGCATTCTGGCCACAATTAACGGGGAAAATGCTCATTTTTTTAATCACCGCCGTGTAAAGTGGTTACATTTAGATAAACGTAATGTTACATTAATGATTAACATACTTTAAATGACTAGAAAAAAAACTTTATAAAGCGGAAATGTGAGATTAACACCCGCCATATTAAACGAAATTAACAGCAATTTGTAAGGACCTACGACGCAGCACCTTCTATTACTTCTAGCAGCTTGAATAATGCGGGAGCTAAAGTCAGAAACAGCAATTTGAGAATGCCATTTAATCTAGATAGAATAGCACGCTCTGTAGATCAAAATACATTTTCTTCTGCGTTGTAGAAAGAACTTTGTCTATGTCGGAACGGCACAAGTACTCCCTCACTGTAAAGTATAAGTTATAACTGATGTGGGAAACAGTACATGTTCAAACTTCCACGTATAAAAAGCATTCACATAGTGCTAGAGAAGACAAATAAGAACAAAAAGTTTGATAAAATATTCTATTTTAGTCACAAATGAAACAACGAAGACGTTAAAAAGTATTTTTTTAGTCTTTCTAACGTAGCAATACTTTATTGTTACCAAAGTTCTTCAAACGTTTTTGGAGTTCATCGTCTCCTTGAGAACAAGAGTGAGATTCCTGAAGAAAGAAGTGAAAAACCTCTTAAGATTTCAAGTGTAGTGGAAAACTAAAAGAAGCCAGTGAGACCTGCATGTACATACATATGAATAAGCAAGAACATGCTATGTTGAAATAACGTGAGACTGGGTTAGAGAAGAAGCATCAAAGCGTAGAAGGGACAGAAAATGGACAGGACGACGTCTTAAACGCTCTGATGCTTTTTCTCTACCCCAGTCTCAGGTTATTTCAACATGGTTAATATTCACCAGCTCGCCTGCACCCTAACGATTTTTTCTAAGAACATGCTGGTGCATTGCACAAGATGTGGGTTTTTGTGTGACTAGAAAATAATACCTCGAGTTAAATTACAATTTCTTGTGTTATGATCACCAAAACTGAATAGATAGTGTCTTAAAAACACAATGCAACCATACTACGCTAAAAATATTAGGCAAGCAAATAAATCAAACCAACACTTTTTTTTTAGAGTGGCTGCACAGCGCAGAGGAAATGTGACTTTGTGGTTAGACTGTAAAGGACGGTTTCGACAGGGAAGATTTCTCAACTCCGCCTTATCAAGCCTCACTAACTGGAAGTTCAAATTCTAACTGAACTCCTTCATTCAATATCCAGAGAAAGTTGCCAGGGAGAAGAAGCCGAGCGAGTACCAAAAAGCAAGCAACGCGATAAAAAAAAGACGTAACCTTTGCCGGTTTCTTCTAAATTTTTTTATAATCAAGAGCCTTTTTTTCTTTTTTTTTTTTTTTGCACACCGTTTTGCTCAGAACTTTTCCCGGTCTATTCTTCTCAGTTGAGCCATAGCGATGACGTGCTATTCCTGAGCGCCGCCTTGCGGCTGAGCCCGCAAACACACAGGAGGGACAAGCGACGGAGTCTCGATAAAAGGCCGGACCTTCTCATACGAGCCCTGAGAAAGTCGGCATTCAATATTCGGCTTCCCGTTATGGTACTGCAGCTCGTCAATCTCGGGGACTTCTTTTTTGCTGTTCTGCGTCCCGCATTGGGTACCTGCCGTGGCATCCGGTGATTTCTCGGCCAGGTCGATCCTTGTCAGCGTGCTAGGTTCGCTGTTATGGTCTGCCTGCTCAAGATTTGTCTGTTTGGCACTCCAAGGCAGAAAAGGAAGATCGTAATGATCGTCCAGGGGGGCGGCAATGTGAACGCGTCGGCAGTTTCGGTGACGACGTCTTCAACGGTTGATGCGTTTGGGGCGTGGTCACTGGAGTATATCGTGGTCAATTCTATATTGTTTTGTTGGAGCCCGTATTCGGAAGGCGAATCAAAAAGACGGGTTTACGCACATCTGTTGGTTGCGTTCGCAGCAACCAAAAAGGACAGCAACGACAAAGTGACGGGGTCAAGTGTTCAACGCGTTCACAGCGTGGCAAACGACGGAAGAGATAAGTTTCGCGAAGCAGTCATGAGTCATGGTAATTCCTGTTTTTCGACGTTTCTGCCGCTTTGGCTGTTGTTAACTCAATTGTCGCAAAAATGTATAAACCAGTCTTAAGATTCGTAATTAAGACGCGGAAAAACGTATTTGTTACAGCCGGCTTGCACAGTAAGGAGACCTCTGCGGGGAGAACGTCGTCTGGTTTTTGCGCAAGAGTTGCGATGGCGTCAGAACGACGCTGAGCTCTGATTCGCTTTGATTGAAAAGATAGTGTGAAGACCACAATGCAAGATGCCTTGAGATCTACCCACTGTTTGTTTTTTAATCAGCCTATAAGAGCTCTGCTTTTTGACATCATCAGACCCTTTCCCAAAAAGCAGACGAACTTGCGCTCCGCGTACTAAACCCCGCCCTGCGTTTGTAAAGTTGCCGATAACTATAGTCATCGGCAGCTTGAACAAACGCAGGGCGGGGTTCATGCTCCTTGCTTCGTGGTTCGTTGTCCGGCGTTCTTGTCAGCTGATTCCAGAATCTCGTTGGCTCTAAAGTGATAATAAAATACTCCGGTCTTGCCTCGCCATCCGTTTTATAAGCTGTCAGTAAGAATATGCAATCCCGAACATCCCCCCCCCCCCCCCTTCCCGAGGCAACAGGGATGGAAGTTTACAGTTAGGAGCTTAGAACAAAACCGTAGACATTCTATTTTCGACAGCGTCTGCCAAAATCCAATTTCGAAACCTTCATAAGAACCGCGCAATCCGGCGCGGATTCAAAATTAAGAAATCGAAAGAACAACGCAAGGCCACACGCCGTCGGTGCCGTATGCATTGGCCACACGGGAGCAATACGGGATTCGTAGAAGCAATGCCCTTGTTCCCAGAGACAGCGTCCTCAATAGACCGACGAGCGCAAATTTCTCCGTCGGCCCAACAAATTTTGTTCACGGTTCTTTTTTTTTTCTGTATGATATTCGCCTAATGGTTTGTATAGTCTGCTTTTCTGGATCGTGTGAGCCTAATAAAGAAAGCGCCCCCCCCGCCGCGTAGCCGTCTGTCATTCATGTTGCCTTTCTGGTTCCTGTTCGCTTTGTCTGGGAGACTCAACCCGTTTTAAATAAGTACAGGAAGGGAAACCTTGTGTCTCAACGTTCAGGGTAACGTCTGGTGGCGTACTCGCATTCTTTCGTGAAAGGTAAAAAATTAAGCATGAAAGAAAAACAAACAAACTCGGGTTGTTAATTTTTTTAACGTTTACTCAAAAAACGTCTTTTCTGTCGCACGGGTACATTGGGACCGAAAAAGTTAGTAATGTACATTATTTAATTGCTTCGTTTCCCGCCAGCTTATCGCACCAACTTGCATTTATCCTTCCGCTTGGAGAGGGTAGTAAAAACCTAATGTAAGCAACAGCAAGGACACGCAATCCTATTATGGAGAACTGCTGCCCGTCTGGACTATTGTTGAATTATGCCAACATGCACAACGACAGTCTAAACTATTTTTATCCGCACTCTTTTGAATATTTTGCCTTTCTATTTTTTAAACGACGCACGATATTCTCAACGAACTAGAGTGCGATAGTTATGTCACAACAATATATGTATAACCATAAATTCGCTAGAGAGAACTAGGTACGTCTTTTTAACTGGCAGCGTAAACATACCGGCCAACGTGTGTCTCTGGAGTCGCTACTTTAATTTTTTTGTTGTTGTTGTTGCTTGTGTCAACTTAGGTGGGGATACTTTTTGGTTGGATGATTATATCTGAGTCAATGTACCAGTGGACACTACCGGTTGGAGGATGTTATTTAAGCCAGGCAAGCTATGAGTAGGAGTAAGCGTCAGCCGGGTTATTCAAAGACCATTGTGTTTGAATAAAGAAGGAAACAAAGATATTTAGTGGAAAAGGACGTATGTTTCTTCGATCATTTACTTTGCCAGTTAAAAAGATGGCTTGTCCCGTCTTCGTTCCTACGTTGCTTTCCGTTCTTTCTTTTTTTCTCTTGTAATGATGATGATCGCAAGTTTAGTGGCACAGGGGCAACTAGGGCAATTCTGTGCCAAATTCACGTTTTTTTAAGATGCCATATCAGTATATCAGAAGCTGATAAAAGATACAGCTGGTGTAAATAGGGAAATTTATTTTAAAATTCAGAAACACGCTGGAATGTAACTAAATGTTGGTCACCAAGTAAAAAAAGAAAAATAAAACGTATGAAATGGTAGGTGATTTCTCAAAACTTCTGCAAAGCAGCATCGGCGTTGAGAATCTAGACATCTGCAGTGCCATACGATATGCAGGACAGTCAGGACATCCCTACCATTGTCACGAAGTTCCACACATAGCAATTAAATATCGAGTTCGACGGGAGTGACCAATACGTAACGGCACAGATTGACTTCAGAAGGCGTTCTCTTTGAAAGGAACTCTTCCACTCCCCCAAGACAGGTTTGATAGCATGAGGCTAGTCGTCGGTTTGTTCCCTCAAATCCACCTGCCAAAAGTTGATAACTAAGTTCCTGAAAACTGGTCTGAGGTTCTGGTGGCGCAGATTTTTTTCTTGTAACAAAATTTTCGCAGTTGGGTTATTCAGGGTGTTTGTATTTTCGCTTTACACAATTGATTTTATAAAAAGCCGTGAAGGCTACGCTAATGCGGTCTGTGCAGATGAGTTATACGGCTAGCGAGACATGATATAGGTAGCTAATCATCACGATAAGTCGAATGAGTAAGCTAACTTTGGTAATCAACTTTTTAATTTGCGAAACTAAACATGTAGTTTAAGCTAGAAACTTGCTGAACATCATCGATAATCACTAATTCAGTTTTAGAAAGACTTGGAGCGCGTAGGAAGCACGGTGGAGCGCTGAAGTCGTGCAGCAGGAGGAATACTACTCATGCGATAACGCGCCCGCGTGGCTTTTCCGTCTCTTATCATCCGGGTTTTCTTAGCGCCAGCCTTGTGCCTGTTGCATAAGTGCTAACGTTAGAGCACTACTAAACTCTCCACGCATTCAAAGTTTAAAAAAAAAAAAAAACTAACTGATATAGTGATTTTCAACGACGCTCACCACGTTTTAACAATTGGAGCCATGTGTTTATTTTCTCTCAATATAAAAATACTTAACACATTTCAGGTAAATTATACGGCTTATTTTGACTATTTGTCCCGTATAACATGTACACTTGGCCGTATAACCGACCCCAACTCACTGCACTCAACTCACTCAAAACTATTTTTAATTAAAACCAAAGCACCCCGTATATGTTGCATTTTTATTAATGTTTCCCACTCGAGGATTCTAAACTTTTTATGGAACTTGTTTCTGAAGAGCTGCGGAAGTGAGCTGAGGTAACCAAAGAGCGTGTTTTGTTTTGTTGGTAATATAATTCGGCGTTTGTTTGGAGTAAACCGCTATAAAAGTACGCTTGAAAGAAAAAAAAAACATTAGGTAAACGACACGCGACAATCACAAATTAATGATCATAGTACAGACTACTGAGTATATTTTACAGTTCACTGTACTGTAGAACTATAAGTGTAGCATGGGTGACGAGACCCTTAATACATTTTAGACTCGTAAATTATTACATCAGTGCACACGTCCTAATTGCAGGAATGTTAGAAATGAGAACATTTTTCTGCAATGACGAGAGAGTTGTCGAAATTTGTTTTTTCCCTAATTTTGTTGACGATTCTGACATGAAAATTAATCGATTCTTACTGTCCAGATATAAATGAACTAAGTTTCAGAGTAAAGTTATCGGGTGCATTTTGTATTAAAATGTGCACAGTCATCTGCATTATGCCAACCTCCGGCTTAATTTATTACGATGAAAGTTGGACTATGCAAGTCTAATAGAGTTAGATATTGAATAGCGCCCTTTTCCATGGAAATAAATAACAGTGTTAAGAGCTCCATGTTCGTTCTCTTGATTTTTTATTCCTACGATATACATTGGACAACAAATTACAGATCCGGCAATTTGAGTGCACACCAGACGTATGTGCCTTTAAAAGATTATGAATAATTGCTTCGGCATGCACTTAAGAAGGCTGAACACTTGTTTTGATGGAATCAGCTGTAACATAAAAGTGGATATTTGTCGAGGAATTGTCAAGATTCGCTAATATTTTAAGTGCGATTAATTTAATTGTTCGTCTGGGTTTGACATTTTTCAATGCTTCTGGAACTATTTGCTACACGATCGCATAAACTGAATTGTACGCAATATTGAATGTACGTTTTTTTCATAGTGCATCATTGTTATGCGAAAGTGTGTGACACTTAATAAAGTTTAAAATATGTCTTAAAACACAAACATTTATATTTAGTTAAAACTAAAAGCTCAAACTTGCCTGAGACTACTTCATATGAACATAAACGTAACATCCATTTTTATTAAATGGCCATGAAAATACCATTTAGAAGATACTTTTCGCCTATAGGTGTGATATGTAACCTTCGTGCTTTCAATTTTCGCTTTTTTTCGTGGTGCTTATAAATTGAAAGTTGTCATTCATGTGAAAACTTTAGCAAGGCTGTTTGTGCCTGCGAGATAATTATATGCAAGAAAACTTGGAAAGCCTCCCTGGTAGTTTATCTTTCATCACAAAGAGATAAAGGGCTACTGTTCTGCCGACAATGCAGTTCACATTAAAGAGAACAGACGCACGCCGCAATCACGGTTGGCTTGTGATCATTACTGATATCTGAAGGCATCCGCAGACTTTTCTCCTACCGCCAAAAACACAAAAAAGAAAAACACGACAAAAACGTTAAAATGGACCATTGGCTGGATGTTGGCGCTTTCTTGCTAAATGTCCTACCGGCGGATGTATGCATATGGAGTCATCATTTTTCATCTGTTTATGTTGTTTGATATTACGTGTAAGTCAACACATTTTGTCAGTTGATGTGTAATCCAACCTGACTTGGCAAGTAATCCATTACAAGTAACGGATTGCTTGTAATTTTTTTTAAGTAATTTGTAATTGCCACGTTAGTTTTTTTCGGAAGTAATTTGTAATCTGATTTTGTTATAAAATATTGGTAACGGATTGCTTTAATTGCTCGTTACTTTTTTTAAATATGAGCATAATACAGTAACTGGAGCATCACGAGCAGAACATTCAGCAGCATAAAGAGACCAAATTCAACAAAAAAGAAAACATCAGGAAGGGGAGAATAGCCGAAAAGAAAACACATTTTTTTGCATGACCGGTCACTAGAACCACTAGAAAAACGGCAAGGCAAGTACAAATGTACGAAAAACAAAGATAAAGTAAGACAACGCCGAGTAGGTTATCCGTCGCCTTCCATCGTGTTTTCTTTTTCTTCTCCTGGGCAAGAGAAAGCTCTTTGTGTTTATTTGTTTTTGTCCTTTACATTACACCACTTCACCCTTTCCAACTTCTTCGACGTTTTCCCGCCACCTGCACAGACATCAAACGCGGGTCCATACACCCTCCATTCGCGGGTTCACAACTCGCGTAACAGACGATGTAGCCTCGCGCAGGGGGTCGAATTCTCTTTGTCTTTGATGTGCACTACTTTATTCTAGCACGCTCTTGAGGCACGGCTGAAAAGCGCCAGGCGCGAGGCTTAGAGCATCATCTTCGAGGGTACTGACGATACTTCTTTTGGTTTCCTAGTCTGGGCATGGTGGTCGAATCCACTCCTCACTTTACAGTCAACAGTTTACATCAACCAGTGTTGGTGTTCTACCCGGCGACTGGAAGGTGGGAAAGGTTGTGCCTGTGCATAAGACTGGTGATAAGCATATTCCTCTCAATTATCGTCCGATATCTCTAACAAGTATTTCATGCAAAATTTTAGAACATATAATCTTCTCACATCTTGTAAATTTTTTAGAATCGAACAACTTCTTTTCTCCCGCGCAACACGGGTTTCGTAAGTCCTTTTCATGTGAAACACAGTTACTAACTTTCACACATGATCTTCATCGCATTCTTGATCGTAGTTCGAAGGCCGACTGTATTTTCCTGGACTTTTCGAAAGCCTTTGATAAGGTTTCACATAGGCTTCTACTTCACAAATTAAGCAAACTTAATATCGACGCTAACGTACTTTCCTGGATTCATGCCTTTTTAACTAACCGGTCCCAATTTGTTTTTGTAAATGACACTTCATCGTCTTTATCTTCTGTAACATCCGGGGTTCCCCAAGGTTCTGTGTTGGGACCTCTGCTTTTTCTTATATTTATAAATGACCTACCCGCCAGTGTCTCGTCCTCAATCAGCTTATTCGCCGACGACTGTGTAATATACCGTGAAGTAACTAATAATTTAGATGTCATTTCTCTTCAGTCAGACATTAACAGTGTGTTAGAATGGTGTAACATGTGGAATATGCAGCTTAACGTTAACAAATGCAAAGTAATGAGAATTTCCCGTGTCCAAAATGACACTCCTCGCTACTTTTTTAACAATGTTTCTTTAGAGCACGTTTCATGTTATAAATATTTAGGCGTTCATATCTCATCCACTCTCTCTTGGGATTCTCATATCCAATACATAACAAATAATGCTAACCGCATGCTCGGATTCCTAAAACGGAATTTTTCAAGAGTTCCTGTGTCGCTAAAATTACTTCTCTACAAAACACTCGTTCGCTCAAAACTGGATTATGCCTCCTCCATCTGGGACCCCGGTACTGACGTACTAACCCTTGCAGTTGAAGCGGTCCAAAACCGTTCTGCTCGCTACATCCTCACTAATTATCACCGCATCGCTAGCGTAACATCAATGAAATTGGGCCTAAAACTGCCAACGCTTGATTTGCGCAGAAAACTTTTTCGCTTATGCCTGTATCACAAGCTATACTATCATAACCCTTTCCTACGTGAAAGGTTACTAACGCCTGCACCTTACATCTCGTCACGTCTCGATCATCAACATAAAATGGACGTACCCTCGTGTAAAACTACATCTTTTCATAGTTCGTTCATACCTCACACCACTCTTGACTGGAACCACCTTCCAGCCTCTGCGGTATCGATTTCCGATGGTGTGGCGTTTAAAAACTGTATTGCCAATATTTATATTCCAGAATTTGACTAACCTATTGTTATTTTTCTTGTTCTGTTTCATGTGCATATCTTAGATTTACTTTATATTATGTAACCCACTCCCCTCTGTAATGCCCTCGGGCCCTGAGGGAAAAATAAATGAAATGAAATGAAACTGTCGACATAAAGGAGGAGGGAGGGGGGAGGGGGTTATGCCATCTAAGGAGTGCTGGCAGAGAGAGAGAGAATGCAAAAAAGTGGCATATATTATATAAAACAGGGCAATAAAGAACGTTCTAACAACAACAACCTCTATTGTTTTGTGAGACCGATGGCAAACGATTCTCTCGCACTCTATGCCCTCCCCTCTCCTGGCCTCCACGAATATTGATATGGAAGTGAGAACCGATCGAAAACCTCTAACCGCCACTTTTTTTCTGACTGGTCGAGTTCTCGGTCATAAAGTGTCCGCCGTTTCCATGGCCATCTCTTAATGAGATGTTCAAAATTTAAGGCATTAAGGAGAACGGAAGCCTAAATTTTCAGTGCATACTTTGCTTGCCAAAAAAAAACGCACATTGTCATCAGCAAAAACAGCAAACTCTAACCTACGGAAACACAGCAAGGTAAGCTGGGACACCTGCATTCTACATTGACTATGCATTGTAACGTTAGAATCAAGTTTTTTTTTTCTTGTGAATAACAGGCGAAACACCCAAGTCAAAAGGGAGCTTTCGTAGGTCGCTTCTTTAGCTTCAAATCTCGTAACGGAACTCAACGCTGCTACTGAGCATGCGCACCACTAGCTTTGTCTGCACATTTCCAGGGATTATTTGCGGAGGCCGTAAGCTAGCGGGATGGCGGCTGTGGTTGCAGCTTTCGGTGCCTTGTCAGCTTCCAGGTGAACGGAGTGCACCTACACTCTTTTCTTAAATACAATACTTTATTTTTACGAGGCCTACCATAATACGGGCGTATGAGAAATGAAAAGTATTGCTGCACTACATTTTTGAAAAATTTCAAAATTGTTTTCATTGTTTGCTGGATAAGTGTACGGAAAATGTAACGTGAAATATTTTGTAACGTAGCGAGTAAAGTAATCCGTTACCTTTCAGAAAAAGTAATTTGTAACGGTAATTCATTACAGTTGAGGCTCGGTAATTTGTAATTGTAATCTATTACATTTTTCAAGTAATGAGCACAAGTCTGAATTCAATATAAGAGAATAAATGCAATCAAATCTTCCCGGAACATGATGTATGTCTATAAGGTGATGCTCGTATTTATGGGCAGCTATTTTTTTCCCCAAGAGACACATCTGGTATCGTATATTTCCCGCGGAGGACACCAGGTGCGTTTTATTATAGAGCAATATTATACCATAAATGATTAACAACCGATGTATTACTACCTGCATTGAATGGGTCTTTTATATTGTTAAATGATGTATGATAGAGCAGAAAGAGATAACAACGATGGCCAAACACAGGGCTTTTTGGGAAAAGATCGAGAGCCAGGTTAATTGTTCATTAGCACAAAAAATACATATTATGTTATTTTATTAAAAAAAAATGAAAGCCGTTTACAAATCCCTGTAACGCCGAATTCGAGCGCAGCTCTTGAGGAGGAGTAGGGAACGGTACTGAGGGGGGTCACGTCACCTGCGGGTAGTCACGTGACCCCGGGGGTCACGTGATCTTGGGGGAGGGGGGGGTCACGTGACCTCGGGGGGGGTCACGTGACCTTGGGGGGGGGGTCACGGGACCTTGGGGGGGGGTCACGAGACCTCGGGGGGTCACGTGACCTTGGGGGGGGTGACGTGACCCCCCCCCCCCCCGGCTACGCCGACGCCGACGCCGACGCCGCTCGGGCTGGAAACGGGCCCCTAAGAGCTGCGCTCTAAAACGTAAACGGTCCGTAGACATCATACATAGATTTGAAGATTAAATAATTTGTGACTGCAACAGGAAACATGTTGTTTTTTAAAAACCCGGTTTAGCAGTTTTCTCGGGACTTAATGATGTAGGTGACGAACTGATTCCTCCATGCCATATTTTGCTGCCGAGAAAAAGGAAGCGACATACAGAGTTAATGAGTGCGCTTCTTTTTGTTCTCGAGCAATCTACGTCTTCAGGTTCACCTCCATTCGGAATAGTTATTTGGGTTCCAGTCAGAAATCTTTGAATGGCACCAAACGCACTTAGTGCTGCACTCGATATTTCCCCGAAGCGCTCAGCTAACCTGGCGTGGAATAAGTTTGACCATCAACGCCACCAACTATATCTTGGTCACCCACGGTGCAGCTAGTTCATGCGTCGGAAGTCACCACATCGAAAGAAAGCATAGGGCTACGAGAGAGCGACGTGCTTGATTTTTCCACTTCCGGGCATTCTTTTTGTTATTTTTTAAAGAAGAGCCGAAGTACATTCGCAAGAGCTCTAAGCGCTTCGTACAGATCACAAATTAATGTTATAAAATTGCAAATTGCGAATCCTCTAAAAGTATTCGCTACATCGCAAAGACAGAAGAAAAGAGAAGTCAGGTGGAGAAGTCTTTTGAAAGGCGCTTTGGCGGTCTAGAAATTTTTTTTGCGCCTTCATGTGTTTATTTATTTTTTGCTTAACTTATCCTGTTCTTAGGTGCGTAAGACAATAGTAAACAACCAGGTTGGGTTGTCAGTGAACCTTTACAATTGAAGATATAATGAATAAATATATCAATGAATGAATGAATGAATGACCGAATGAAAACTTAGAGCTTTAGTAAACTTGTCAACTGAATTCGAGACCTCGTCCTTGACTCGCGCGTCTGTTGTCTCTTGCAATCGGCTAGGTATTTTTTTTATTTTTTTATCTTTTTATTTATTTTAGTCAGAAGAGCTTAGAGGGGTAAATTGCGAACTTCACGAGTCTCTCAGACTTTCAGCAATTTTCATACCCTTTAACATTAGACATATTTGTTAAACAAAAATAGAAAAAACAAAATAGCCGTGGAAAGCGTAGTGTAAATAACCTGCCCATCCTTTTTATTTATAAAAAAAGCTTTGCAAAGAAGTTCGTAACATCTTTCAACCCAAGGAATATAAAAATAAAGGTGTTATCTGCACGTGCATTTTAAGACTTATTTCAAGCCAAGGAATATAAACATAAAGATGTTACCTTTACATGCATCTTTTTAAATGAAAAGTAACGATGCATGTAATAATTCTTATGCATTTTTTACAAATAGGTTATACAACGCTATAACATCTTTCTTTCAACAGGTGCACATCTAGTGCAAGTGTATCGCCCTCAATGAAACTTCGGTGCGAATAAATTCAGATCAACCACCTTGCACAACACGCGTGACCAAGGAGCTACAGAAGGCAGCACACGCGTACAAAGCAAGGCTTATCAACCCTGAGAGACGTCTGTCCTTTTTACTCGTATTGATCTTTTATTTCTTAATATTTATACCGTTTAAAAATCGGTTCTTCAAGATCTCTTGAGTTTGGTTTCTGGCTTTACGGGGCGGCTAAATACTGACGGTTTTCAAAGGGCTCTTTGAATGCCTTCAAAAGATTATCATTGTCGTTTAAAGAACAGTAGACTCTCAAACATCATTAAAAAAGAGAGCCCAGTGCAGAATGCGTTTCCCAAGCAATTGCCAATGTTAAAGCCCCGAGTGCTTTCAAGCTGAATACTGCACCCAACAAGAAGACGGCTGGCTGCAGTTCCAAATGGCGTCACAATTTTGCGGAAATACGTTTAAAACTTAAGTTCCTCTTTGCTTTCAGTCCCTTCCAGTTTTGTGGAACGAGATGAAATGTATTTATGCACGCTGCAGCGAGCGACATTTTGCCGTATATTTTCGGTGCGCGGGCGGAACTCTAGGTTCAGCCCGTTGCCCAACTTTGTTTTCCGTGTTTTCACAAAATTGCGCTCACCTCATTAGTAAGCTTTGAATAAGCACTAATTAAAGCCGCAAGCAGTTTCTGAGCGCTTCTCATTATCATCGAATTTTCAATAAGCCACAAACTGCAAGAAGGATCTTCTGCCAAGACTTTCTAAAAGTAAGAAGCGGAAATTCTTTCCTTCCGTGCGTGCACAAAAAGAAACACATTTTTCCTTAGCCATTTAATTTTCTTTGTCTAACGACGCGATTTGTTTACTCTATTCAGCTTTACGGCACGTAAATGAAAACGATTCTTTTAAGGTGTCCCCTTTGTCACATCGCCAGTGGCGACTTGGTGAGCTTTTTTGGTAAATGGCGCGATGGGAACTTCTCAATTACCAGTTCGCGTTAACCTCTGTTGAATACATTTTAACTTTAAAGTAAGCTGCTGATTTGGGCCACTCGGAACATAGTAGTGCTCGGCAATTGGTCGATTAACCTACCGATAATCAATGAAGGCTTTAGTCGCGAAGCATTTTTTTAACCGGTTAATCGGAAACATTTTTACGAACGAAAAGGAAGTAAAATTTATACGATTTTACCAAGCAGACGTGGATGAGGACACCTGTATGAAGGGCAAACATTAGGTGAAATTTCAAACTAAAGTGATCTCCAGGGGCAAGATATGTAATTCCAGACAACTGCAGGCGGTTAAACATATCGCGGCAACCTCAACGCCGTGCAAGAGTCCGTTTAGCACAGCAGAGACTATAGTGAACAATCAAAGGAGGTCGCTCTTGCCGGAGGAGATCAGCGAACATCTTTGACTCATGCAGGTGAACTAATATTCCGTGAGTGTGTGTGTGTGTATGGAAGGTGTCTTAACTACACGTTGAGGTTGATTCAAAATCAAAATTATGTATCTCGTCGTTTATTACATTATCAACAAATAAAAAAAATAATAATAATAATTTTAATAGTATTGTGTAGTGAAATTAACGGGACTAATTAATAAATTATAATTTGATTAAAGGGTGGCAATTAATTGTGCTAAAAGTTTTAATTGGCGCCCAGGCTTAGTTCATAGCTATCACAAAAGGGCTCCAAAATAACACAAGTACTAAGGCAAAAGTGGCAAGACTAGGCGCCAATTTTCCTGTCCTTTTTGCCTTGGTCTTTTGTTATTTCGGTTCTGTTTTCCTGAGCTATAAAAATCACCTTTTTTTGGAGGGGTGCGGTATTTAGCTAAAACAAATTGAGAAACGTTAAAACAAAAGCTGAATCGACGTGTTCTCTTATATAAATACCAAAATCTTACTATACGCACATACCTTAAAGAAATTCGTAAAAAGTGCCGAGCACCTTATTATCCCTGAGTAGCCAACGAAACTGCAGCATTTTCCGATAGAAATGCCGAAACACGAAGTTTGAAACTAAAAAGGTAAATATAAAAGGCCCCGCCCTGTGTTGCTTATGCTGCGAGTGACTATGGACATAAACAGTGATATCGATAAAATGAAACCGGGCTCTTCGGCCAGCATAAAAAGTCTATATGCATTGTGCGAAGCTGAAACTCCATGAGTATGTGACGTTAACAATGGCAATTAATGTGCCACCGTTTGAGCACATGACGTTTTCTGGATAGAGAGATACAAAACAAAAAATAATGATCAATGGGCCGACGTCCACCTCAGACTAATATTCATCAAATTTGAATTTGAGATTGTGGGTGTGTGTAGCAAGTCTGTTAGTGAAGAAAAAAAAAACACTTGCCAGCAATAAATAAGAAAAAATGTATGGACGTTAAAACGTGAAACGTTCTAACTTCACGAACGTTTAGCGATACTCTGAGTTTCCAGGCGTCAGACGCCAACGTTTAC
Organism: Ixodes scapularis; assembly: GCF_016920785.2. NCBI lineage: Eukaryota > Metazoa > Arthropoda > Arachnida > Ixodida > Ixodidae > Ixodes > Ixodes scapularis. Next base: position 111,702,655 of record NW_024609846.1, on the reverse strand, counting down.
GGCGCTGGTTAGACGGTGCGTCCACCTGTGTAAACATTCAATTTTTAATTGTAGAAAAAAAAAAAAAACGGCGCCGCACGTAGGAACGTACGCATGTCCACCGTCATGGACATATTCTGTGCGGCCATGTGAACCTTAAAATTGGCGACCTGCAGTGTTCTTACGCTCTACGTACGACGCCAAGGTATGCAATCAGTTTCCATGTTTTACACATACAAAGGCTTTGTTAATTTAAATTTCTAGTGCATTTGAAGGTTCAGAGATGATTAGCAGTGCTCGATTTTGACAACAGTATTAGGGTTGCTGCAGCCGGCTGTCATGCCGGAAGTTTTGGGACCCAGAACTTCCGACGTGAATTTTGCGATGATCATATTTTGCTCGCCATTAATGTCAAGCGCTCGCAAATTGAAAACTATTGGTTTTATTGATTTTTTTAGGATTTTCCGAATTAACAAGTGAGGCTGATGCCATTTTATACAGAGTTTGAAATGGCAAAATTTCTGATGGCGACGACTCTGAAAACGGCGTCGTTGATTTTGTGGAAGCAGAAATTTAAGTTCGAGAATACTCTTCTTTTGGTGACTCAAGTAATGAAGATGATTCATGGCCACCTGCGAGGAACCCTGGCTCCTCAAAGAAGACCCTGCACTGTTGCACGTCCCGTGATATCTATCTCTGTACTGAAGATGACCGACACTGCTTCTTTGATTTTCTTACCAAGAAGTGAGCCTCGTTGTTTTGCTGATTTCACTCCCGTTTCACTATTCTTCCACCCGAAACCTAACTTGCGCAAATTAACTCACAAAACGTTGAATAAAGTGTGTGTTCATTTTCTTGGTTTGAAGTGTAAAGTACCACTATCCACGGGGGTGAACATTCATTTTTACTCAACCTGCAAAAGAATACCGCAGATATAAATTAGGAAATGTACAAACTAACCGTAACGAAGCATTTAATGGTATGTCGTATTTTTCTCGGGTCCCAGGTACACTTGATGAACCGTAAATCGGGCTAATAAACCTGGTGATCTTCCAGAGCCTTCCATACTTTCGAGCTCATCTCCCTCAGTGTGTCCAGGTGGTTGAGCTCCTCCTCGTTTACCCCTCCGGTCATGTTACCTCCCCGTTAACCAATAAGCGTCGAGAACCTCACTCCTCTTTTACCAGTCAACTGATCAGTTTTGAGCCTCGTGGTCACGCTTTTCTCTGGGCTTCACGAAATGCCGAGCACCTAGCAAAAGAACGTTTCTCCTTAACAATGCTGTCTTTCCAGCTGATAAGTTTTTTTCACTGAAAGAAATGGTGAAAGAACCCAACATCTCAAATATGTATGTATTTATTTATTTATTTAGATCACTACTGGCTCCAATCAAGGATCCACAGTATGAGTTGTTAGAGCATAATTTTTACAGGACGCTAGCCAAACCAAAAATCAAATCGATAAAAAATGCAAGCCAACTGCCGCAATAAACGGATCAAAATATGCTAAAATCACTATATTTTTTTGAGTTCATTACAATCGTGAATTCTCCAACGAAAAAATATAAAAAACAGTCATTTCCGAACCTGTACTGAGCCATTTCCCTGGGATGGTTCGGTCGGAAGGAATCCGTTTAAGAAAATTTTAAATTGTTAGAACTTTCTATTCGGAGAGAGCCATCAGAAGGTTCTAGACAGTTATTAATCAATAATTTTACTCTCAGTTCTAAGGTCTGCAGCCCAGCTCTTTCCATTAACTTTCGTGGCTGATGATTTAGTGCTGTAGATATTAAAAATGAACCAAGCAGCAAGCTTTTGAAGACTCTTTAGTTTATTATTACCATCTCCAGTTAAAGGGCACCATACCGAGTTTGCATATTCCAATAAAGGTCTCACAAAACTCTAGTATGTGATAAATTTAGTGTCCGAATGCGCAAATTTTAATTTCCATCTTTGTGCAAACATTGTGCAACCGGCTTTGGCTATCGTTGTTTCTAGATGATGATTGTAGTTTGGTTTATTATTGAAGAAAAGGCCTAACCACACGTCTCAGATGTTCCCGGTCTAATTTATACTTAAAATAATCGGGTTCCTTTTATATGGAAATGACGTGATAGCGTTTTATTATAATTAAGTTTCATTTGCCATTTATTTGTCTAGTCTAATATCTCCGTGAGTACTTCCTGAAGTTTAAGATGATCTCCGTTGGCTTTTATTTCATGGTATATTATGGAGTCATGTGCGAACAATCTCAACGGAATTTTAATAGTGGTTGATATGCGGTTAATAAAGATTATAAATAAGCAAGGTCCAGCACGGAGCCCCGGGGTACACTCGATGTGACGGAAAGTCCGTCAAAATCAACTTTTTATAGCTAACGTATTGACTTCTGTCGGGAAAAAAATGTGCAAAGATCCAATTTAATGCTTGTGTTCTTTTGAGCAGGTTTGATCATTTTGCTAACAATTTTGGATCCGATAACTTATCCAATGGCTTTGAAGAATCCATGTACACCAGGCCAGTTTGGCCACTTTCATTTTTTCGTTCCCCGAAGTTATGATTTACTTCGATTAGATGTGTTGTAGTTGAAAGTAACTTTTTAAAACCATTTTGATTTCTGTCAATAAGATTATGCTCCTCCACAGGAGTTGAGATATGCCAAAAAATTATGTGCTCAAGTAGCTTACACGTTGTACTTGCTCGTGAAAGAGGCCTGAAGTTAGATGCCGTGTCCCAATCACCGTCTTTATGTACTAACATTATTTTTTGCGGTTTTCTAGTACTCAGGTAAGTCTCCAGCCTTGAAAGTGCCTTCAAGTAAAATATGCAAATAGTATGATGCCCATTCCGCATAATGCTTTATGAAAGCGTTAGAATCCATATCTCGTCCAGAACCTCTTTTATCATCTAGTTTGTTTAGCGGTAAGTGAAAGACCCCCTCCTGAGTTAAACAAATATTAATAATTCCAACCACATTGTTCTGTGTTCGGTGTTGTCCCACAAAGGTCTGGGACAACAGCTTTTTCATCAGTTAAGGCCGACTTTAAGAAATAATTAAGCTCATTTGCAGTTAAATTACTGTGTCGAACCGACTTATCTCTTTGAGAGATGTGACGCCAGATATTTTCTGACGAATTGCTTCATAAAACAACCAAGTGTAGTATTCAAATATTTTTATTTGCTTCTAAAATGTCACGTTTGAGTCCGGTGTTAAGTTCGGCTAGCATTCGAGTGTTTCATTTTCTTCTATTACATCTAGATTTCTTTCTTATTCAAGCAGTTCTTCGTTGTAAATGCAAATATTTAGATTTATTCAAAAAAGTATGCATTTTGGATTTTTTTTTCTTACTGTACCGAACATATTTGGATACACACTTGCTACCCTACTGAAAAAACCCATATAATTTTCATACGGATTGACCTGTTTGGGCCATACGATGTTATGGATATACGGGGCCCGTATGCAAACAGGTCGTTCAATGTGTGAACGGGTCGCAAACAGGAGCACCCCACCAGATACGGGCCGACCTGTTATACGGGTCAACCCGTTATGAGGGCCGACCTGTTATGCAGCTGCACACATGATGCAAGCCCACCCGTACAATTCCTATTCAGAAAAAGGTGAGCTGGCAACCCCTGTCTGCCTTTCGTATTCCCAGGCTCTCCACTGAAATGAAATCCTGACAACCTTCCTGAAAAGAGAATGCAAAGGAACTAAAACAAGGACACGAAAGCAGGTACAGTTGACGAAACAGATATATTACACGCATGACAAAAGCAAATAACCCAGCACCGTCATCAGATCTACAGGAAAACTGAGTTAGTTCCCAGAAGCAGCTTAAAATAGCAGCTTCCTGTCGATATCTTGAAGTAGCTCCGCGATATACTTGTTCACGAGTCCCTTCCATTTCCATTGTTTAGTTTTAAGATCATTGTTATAACAATGCTCTTAAAACTATACCACTGCGCATTGATGTCGAAATCACATTCAATTAACAACTACTGAAACTAGTCGGAGGACAAATCCAGAACATTTGTGATACCAAGGTCGCCAGCATTATCAAAATCCGGAACATTTAAGATCACATAGTATAGATCTCGAGTTTCGGTTCAAAAAATTGACACAAGTACCATATCATGATCAAAAATGCCGCAACATATTTTAACACTGTATTTGTTTGAATGCATTTTTTCATTTTAAAAATAGCTCGAGAATCGATCCCTTCTAGTTGAGCAGTTTCAAATTTGAACCAAGTTATGTGAGAAAGCTAGGTAAATCAAAACTTCTCCTTGCGTGCGGTCCTGATTAACTACAGAAAAGGTGTTTCAGCTGACGCACGCTAGATTAAAATCTCCAAGAAGAATAAATTTACCTAAATGTTTAACGTGTTGAATTAAGTATCTGTTAAGATCGCTAATCATATCAATAGGATTACCTGGCGGCCAGTAAACTGCACATACCATAAATGACATATTCGCATACAACACTTTACAGACCAAAACGTCATGATCAATTGGTGAAGAGAAAAGTTTACATTGTGTGTAAGCTTTGTGAAAAGTAACTACGCCCCCTCCCCTAAAGGCCCTGTCTTTTCTAACAATGCTATATTATTGGGGGCATAGCTCAGAATTCGTAACGTTAAAGTGAAGCCACGTCCCTGTTACAACCATGACGTCTTGTAAATAAGTTAGCAATATCTGCTCTATATATTCAACTTTTTTTAACAAACTTCTTGTGTTGACATTTATTATCTTAAGTTGACGCTGCTTTTTAGTCGCAAGTCAATGCGATTAATCTTGCCGCACAGTACAAAAAATTGGCTCTTATATTTTACTTGATTTTAGATATATGTCTCGCCATTTATAATTATCCTATCATAGAGGGGAAAAACTTTGTCATCTGGTCCTCTGTTTTAAATGTTTGCCAAAGATGTTCTCCTATATTTTGAACACGATGAGAAAAATCATCCGACGTAAAAACTTTAGTTCCCTTCAGTTTACCGTTTTTCATTAAAAGCATTTTTTCGTTGTAACCAAACATTTTACGCTGACCGGCCGCAACGTCCGTGCTACTTTCCTAGCAAGTCTATGAATGCGCTCGACACAGCTAACTTTGACGCCCATTTTTGACTCGAAAAGATCTGACAGTAGTGTCTTTTTTATCGAAGACATTGTTTCATTATTATTTTCGTGAATCCCAAAGACAATTAAATTGTTGCGACGGCTACCATTTTTCAAGTCGTCAACCTTGTCGGCTAGCGCCTGCAACCTATTAAACCCTCAACAGTATCCTCACACTGTTCAAGCTTCTCGGCGGCTAGAGCAACCGACTCAATCTTTTGTTTGGTGGATTCCAGTCGTTTCTTAGTACTGGCTGTGGGCTGCTATAGCCTTTGCTCGAAATACATCATGCTTACCACTAAGGCTTCTTGGGTTGCCATTATAATAGCGAGCTGTTCTGCTACAGTAGGCCCGGGATTTATCTCCACATCCTCGCTCAAACTGAGAACGATACACAACGCAGCAAAACAACATGCGACACCATCGGACAGTACGCCTGGCCAAGGTAGCACTACCAAGCACCAATAGTCACTTTCGATTTTACACGGATCCGAGGGTATACAGACCCGCAGTAGAAACAAGAAGGGGTTTGTTTGTTATCTCATCGTTGGCATGCCACCATGCACGGTATTATGCAAATTAGACTTTGCAGGAAGTCGGTTCATAGAATATTTGTGTCCTTTTTTGTATATATTGGTCCAGATAACGTCATGTACTAAAAGTTTTGCATTTTATTGGCACCACTACCGTCACTTTCTCACGGAGTTCAAGCTTTCTGCGAAGTGTAGTTTATTTCTGCGAGTCGAAAAATGTAATTTCATTTTCTCGATCGCACCCGATACATTCAACGTTACATTGCTCTACTGAGCGAAATAATAATTTTACATTTATCCCAGGTGTGCAAACGTCGTTCAGAGCCACAATGTTACTTTCACCCTAAAAACAAAAACGTTTTAAAGTTTAATTTTTTTTTTTCTGAAGGTTGCCTGTGCTTGTTATAGAAAATTCTGAATACTTGCCTTTTGACATTTCTTGTTCCGGCGACCGGACGCCTTACGCGACTATGAACGCCCCACCCTTTTAAAAAGCAAAACATTTCGCATAGATATCAATGCACCCGGCCGTCTTGCGCAATCATTTTGACTTTAAGGAAAAAACAAAATTTACAAAGAGGTCAGGCGCGAGCTTCCTGGAGGTTAAATAAATGTAAATATTTGCCACATGTGACATTACACCATTTGTTTTTTATTTCCCGTGTGAAGTCACACTTGAAGAATATATATTTTGGAGTTAAATATAAAAAAAACGCTGGTTAAAAAGGGCAACGTCGTGAGCCAAGAAAATTTTAAAAAGTGGGTTATTGGTAGCGCATCACCGTAATGGCGGGCGTCACTAAACAGTGTTCGCCTGCAATTAAACATAGCAAAATAATGTTTTCTCTACATGACGGTACAATGAAGAACGGTAAATCAGAGGAACTCTTGCTGTGTACGCTCCTTTCAAGAAATCCTTACTCCTGAATGCTAGTTTGCGAATGCTGTATGATCTTCAGCCTTCCTAGAAAGTCACGCTGCCTTAGGAGTTTGAAGACGAAAAACTTGCGTGCCTAAATTTTTACACGTTTGAATGTAGAATGCGTTTCCTTAGGCTCGTCACCTCCTACGCCCCCCCCCCCTCCTCCTCTCATCCCTCTCCTCCTACGTACCCGCGAAAGTATGACAACAAAACGCCCGTCCATCACTAAACCTGGCGGGCCAGACATGCCCGCCATATTTAGTGAGTTTCGTTTACAGTAAGTAGAATACGTGAGCCTTGTGCGTATTTTACCAATATGAGGGTTGACATGCTTAATTGAAACAGGAAGCAATTTTTAAATGCATTATGTCATAACGACGAATCCTGAAACTCTTAAGTAGGTCGGACAGAAAACGAGCAAATAGATAAAAAAATATTTCAGAAAAGTAGGACAAACAAATGTAGGACAGCAGAAAGAAACTCAGTGGTGTTTGTTTTCTGTGTTGTCTCCATTTCTTGTGGGTTTCATTAGATAATGAGTCCTTACCAACTGGCCCTGAATCAGACTTATTTTGGAAGGGACAAAAAGGCAGATAAAAAATATAAAATAAGAAAAGAAATAAAGAAGACTCTAGACACGCCCCTAGAGGTCGAACGAGACGCTCACGCTTCATGGAAGTCATGGCCGCGCACTAGAAAACTACAGAAAAAAAATGATCGCATTAAGTAGCAAGCCCCGACTCACGATTCTCGGTAATAATTCTTTCGGCATCCTAAAACTCCTGGGGTGAGACATCAAAGGAGACCGAAAAGCAAGGTAATGAAATAACGCTACAAGTAGACACTGCAAAAAAAAGTTTGGATCAAAGAGATCCTAATTTACGGAAGACGATACGTGCTTCCCATGTCATCACACGACTCTTCGCGCTTTTTGTTTTTTCCTAAATAGGCCCGAGGCGTTGTCCGGTTATGCAAATGACACAGCGAGCGCCCTGAACAACTTTGCCGGACGCGCATTCTTTTCTAAGAAACTCTGCTGCGTCTCGCTTCTCGATAATCAGCTAGCTTCCGGGAATTCCGATCCGAGTCGCTGTTGGCATGATAAGGTGCCGGCATGAGGCACAAAGAGCCGCCATGTGTAGCTCTCAAGTTCCTCTCACTCGAATCCAATACAACGCAGCAGGCCATCGAACTATTCCAGAGCGTGGCAGGATGGTAATAATGAGACGTCCGATGACAGACAAAAAGTCGCGTTCTTTTTTTTTAGATGAGCTAATTTGAAAAGCCTGCTTATTGATATTGACAATAAGCTTGTTGCTGAAGCTCCCACGTTGAATTAAGAATTCTTAGAAGTACATATGAAGAGCCTGCTGGGCTTTTTTATGCACCTCGTATTTTTTTATAGTGTGCCTTGCGTATATAAAGCAAAATCCTAACAGAAAAAAAACAACCTTTTTGAAGTTATTTTGTGAAATCATTGTTCCATGTTCTTGAGTTTTTTTTATAGTTTGCACCGACGCTTGCATTATTATTACCGCGACATAGCTTGCCAAACGAGACGGAACTATGTTGCATTATTTTGTTGGACACTTTGTATAAAAACAAAAAAACAACAACAAAGAAGTAAAGAGGTCAGTGATACAGTTATACACTCTCTTAGTATAGGGCGATCGTATTATTTAACTTCTCATTTTGTAGTAGAAAAACTCAGGGGCAGCATGTTTGAATGGGCATTTTTAAATAGCGCTGTTATTTACATTGTAATATCACGAGATATGTAGACAAAAGCATACATGGATAAAAACGTGAGACTGCTCAATTCGACTTAGGTAGTTTGAGGTAATCTTGAAATGGCATGTCACGTTCTTTAATGAAAGCGTTCGAACAATTAGTCAAGTTACATATTCTGTGATCATCAGCAAAAACATGTTTGCTAAAGATTCGTTTCAAGTGTCGCCTTTTCTCCTCTCTCAGTATATCATGTTTTGTTCGTATTCGCCGCTAAGCACTTGCATCATGTCACTGGAAGATAGCTTTTGCTATTCCGCAGTACTGCTGGAATTCGCTTCAAGAATCGTCTCTGGGTTAAATTAGTTACATAATCGTAATGCCAAGAAGTACTCAGTGACGTAAATGCAGTGTTTTTTTTTTATAAACAAGTATGCCCAATTTGGCGTGATAGCGGCAAAACACCGCAGTAACGCTCAACTCAAAAAGCCGAACGAACCATTGCGGAGCTTAAGTTCGTCTGCTTCTTGTGCAAAGTTTTCAATATTGTGAAAACAACAAGCTCTTATTGGCTCATTGAAAAAAACAAAATAGAGGGTAGACCTTACGGCTTCTAGCCTCTCCTTCCAATCGAGGCCGATCAGAAATCAACGTCATTATGACGTCACCGCAACTTCTGCGCAAGGAGCAGACGACCTTGCTTTCCGCACACTTCGGTTCACCTTTGTTCCAGACTCAGCGGACGCTACGAGCTGATGGCACCAAACAGACAGCGTAAAGCGTGCCATTCTGGTGGTCGTAATATTTCTGAACGTCTTCTATGACCGCTGAACCAATCATAAACAAAACAGGCCCAGTTACTTGTGCTTTTGACGCTGCTTGGTTGGACCCATTAGCTCGTAGCGTCGGCCGCGTCTGGACGTAAGCGAAGTATACCACAGTCGCTAGAAGCTTAAAAATCACAGTTCGTGGCGTGTTCCCGGCGCCTTATTGTCGCTCCCCATCGAGGCATCTTGCGATAAGACCAAACAACAAATCGCGAAGCAACGATGCGTGTCAACCAAGCTTTTCCTGACGATCCTTAAGCGTTCTCTAACTATAGTAATCGAAAGTTAATGAGAGTTGACATTTCGTTTCTCAGGCAGTCTTCCTGAGTTTATAACAATTCCGACACTTGTCGACACAAGTGGTCACATTATTAGATACCCACAAAATGAAAGAAGTGAAGAGTAGTGCGGAGGAAATTAATGCGATATGTGGAAAACAAAGCAGGTCCGTTAATAGTGTGTTTTATATTCTCTGTTGGGCCCTAATTAACATTAAAAGTAGTCTTGTAATAACACCTTTTTAATTACTAATTCAGAAGGTCTATGAAATGGCACTGCATATTTTTGAAATTGTATTTACTTTGTAGGCTGGGAGCTATCGAGTGATTACCCCAACAAGCGTAAACAAAGCTTGCTATAAAAGCAAAGTCTACTTATACCAGTCACAAAGATCTCTTTCTCCCAAAAAGTATTCGTGCAGGCTGTCCACTTAACTGTAGTCGTACAATCCTCGCGCATCCTTAAGACTTAAGAACGAGAATGCCTGAAAATATACTGCATTATTAATTTTAAGGCGAATGAGCGAACGTAGTTTATGATCGTACAGAGTACGCCGCTTTCTGTGCTTCAGCCGAGTGAGAAGCCACCACTAAAACGTCGTTACCTCAACAAGGAGAACCAACGTCTTCCTCACTAATCGAAAAAGACAACCACAAAACTAAAGCAAGTCGAGTTCTTCTGCGAAGATAAAAAAAAGCGGGCGAATCGTCTTGGAATAACGCAAGCACGTATACGCAAGACATCCGGGAAAAAAGGCAAAAAAAGAAGAAAAAAAAATCCAACGGTATATCACGACACCGCCCGTTCACACAACGAAAAACAAAATGGAAGGAATGGCGTCGTCCTGAATGGGGACGAGGGATCTCCTGCCCGTAGGTGGAGCAAATTTTATGGCTTCCAGTAAGAGCGAGGAACGTGGAGGACGGAAGGCCGTGTCTTAGGGAGCCGGGCAGTGTACGGGCAGTCGTCTGCCTGGGGCTGGCACTCGACAAAAATAAGCGCGCCATGGATTCCGTTTTGTGCGTGTGTGGGTTGAGGAGCGTGGAGAGGACGATAAGCATGTCGCTGTATTTCAGCCGCTCGTTCGGGCGTGCATGGCCCGAACGGATGTTCCGTGCTCTCTAATGATTTTGTAGGATCGCGTCGGGAGGAGAGGAAAGAAAGCTGACTGACGAGAATGAAGCGCGTTCCACGAGGCTCCATCATGCATTTGCAAGTCAAGATCGAATGTAGATATACAAATAAATATAGATTTTGTAATATCCTTCGTGTCGCTGCAGAAAAGGCGAAAAATCTCCGAATGCCGAGGCTCAATAGGATTGTCGGTGTTCGACGGTTGCTCCTTTTATAACCCTCCCAGAATATATTGAATTTGACACTAGACACTATACCATAAACGCACGTTTGATTTAGACATCATGAGACATATGGCCACATTACAGTTTCTAAACATATTGACAGCGGAAAACAAGGACGTAGTTTTGTTATCTTGTTTATTTTTGGCGCAAGGACAAACGACAACAACACCAAAAAACGTTTTATATTTAAGTCTGTTTGTTCGTTTTCATTTTGCCTTGCGAGGCTCGGAGGCAAAGCACCACCCTAAATTCCGTTCATTTCTAAACTCGCAGTGTGGTGAAAGCTACGTCCTTGCCGGACCAGTCACACATCCAGCTTTCGTCACGTGATCACGCCCCTCCCCCCCCCCCCCCCCTCCCCTCTATGCCTATGCAGAAAGACCGGGGTCAGGTGATAAAGGAGGGCGGTTCATTAGTCCGGTAAGCTTGTGCCTCCCAGCACACGGACAGCTTAATAGTGAAAGGTGTGTCTGTAATCCTGGGCTCCAGTTTTATTTTCGGCCGCGATCCGCGCACTTTTATATAGACTTACTTCCGAGAAGGCGCCGTGAAATTGAGCTTTTAGTTGTACGTGAAAACAACCTTCGTTGTCAAAAACTTTGTTCTGTCCTTCGCTCGGCTGACAAAGTTTTTTTATGCAGTTCACATGTTCCATCGTTTGTCGTCGTAATACGTGCCCTGAGGCCCACTTCCGTAACTTAGAAGAAAAGAAAAAAGAGCGATTGCCTACGGATTGTTTTGCACCTTGACTGGTGATAGAGATGTCATGTAACTAACCTTGTCTGCTAAGAATTGCCATAAGGTGATTTGAGTTATCCTTTAGTTCCCTCTGTGGTGTGCCAAACTGTTGTCGTTGGATTTGTATGTTAACTCTGCATTTTAGTTTATTTAATCAGTGCTTCAGATGTTTGCGTTCAAAGATAGAAGTGCATTTTTGATAAAACTACTATTTTGGATATTTTACGTGCGTCATCCTAATTGTATCATTCCAGAAGATGTTTTCCCGAAGTTACACCACGAAAGAATTAAAAAAAAACGATGGTTTCATTAGTCGGTTTTATAATAAAGAGTAAAGAAAGGGTGGAGTTCCTAGTGGAAGAAGCTCTATATTAAAGGGAAAACGAAATAAAAGCGTACAAAAGAACTGACAGCGTGAATAACATGTGGTGAAGAATGCACCGTAAGCCTGAATAAAGAACAAAAAAATAATTTGTTTATTGAGGCGTACTAAGCCAACAGATAAAAAAGGCAGTGTTAAACCTGACTCACAAGCTGGATCAGCCATGGCGATTCGCCCTCGTCAGAGGTGGAGAAGATTTAATCTCGGGACTTACTTAACTTTCCCCGTTCACATATACATGTCTACACTCAACGAGGTTACAACAAGAATAGATTGTTATAGCCCGGATACGAACTCGGGATGGGGAAGTGTACGACAATCGCGTAAAGAACTCGCTGCGTCCATACAGCAAGTGTTGCAATATCGCCAACGCTATTTTTCTTTCATATGGTTGTGTTTAGGTAGTAGGGTTTTTACACTTTTTTTATTTACGTTTTTTAATCAGCAAATATATATATATATATATATTTGCTGAAATGTTAAAGAAAAAAAGAAATGAAGTTCTAAGAAAATGGTGTTCAGTTTCGTTGGATATCCTGCTAAAACGCCAAAAATAACAACACGTACATGCTCACAAACACACATACAGAGATAAACTTATAGCGGAAAAGTCTAACAATATCAAGGGATGCAAAAGGAAAGCCTGCACGATTATAGTTTTTTTTTGTTGAATTCTTTGTTGGGCATGAAAATTCGAAGTTTAATTCACTTTTGAATGATTTCCGTCCACGTTGTGCTCAAATGTAATATATATGTGTATATATATATATATATATATATATATATATATATATATATATATATATATATATATATATATATATATATATATATATATAATTAATTTTATGGCGAAATTATATTAGTTATTTTCAGTACAACTTTAGAATGAAGTTAAAACCAGGATTAAGCCACCCAAAAATACTTCCTACATGTTATGTTCCATCAGGGTTGACATATCCTCTCTTCCCTCGTAAACCAAATTGGCTTTCCCACCTCCTTCCTCCTTATGTGGGGAAGCAGCCTTTCGGAGAGACATTTCATTACAGATGGACGTGAAGAAAGGTAAAAAACGCAGGCGAGCTGGTGAATGATATCCATAGTAACCCTGAGACGTAGGAAAATAAAAAAAGAACGGACAGAACAACGAAGTCTTTAACACAGCATGAAATTAATTTAGCAACGATCGTCTTATATACATGTCACAGACCTCCATCAATATTTAAAAGACCTCCTCGCCCAATTCCCTATACCGACAACCGCACACAAAAGCAAACACGCCCGAAACAGGAAGGGGGTACTAACTCGAAAAGGGAATGCAAAAACTTCCGCACTTGGCAAGGTCAGACTGAACACAACAATACTTACGAACTCTTTTGTTCCCTTGTGAATGGGGCCAGCTGAACATGAAAAACAGAGAAAAAATATAACATTCGCGCAGCTGGAAAAATGTAGAACGCTTCACGATTTTGCGTGTCATCCTTGCGCAGTACTTTTAAAGTACATATACTAAAATTGGAACAATATAGAGAAGATTACCATAGCCCCTGCGCAAGGATGACACGCAAAATCGTGAAGCGTTCCACATTTTTCCAGCGGTGCGAATGTTATATTTTTTCTCTGTGTGTTTTTCATGTTCAGCTGGCCCCGTTCACAAGCAATGAACCAACTTGCTCAGCTTAAGCCCATAACAAGGTATCTTTTGTTCCCTTACCAAGATACAAACAAAGTTGTCCGAAAAGAGACCCACAAAAACCACATCCAAAGGAAAAGAAGAACCCAAACCGCGAAACAATTGACCCATCACATAACAAAAAAAAAAAAAAATTATAAACCTAGAAACTTTTTTGTTTCCTTATCAAGGGATAATGAAGGTTGACTGATGCAGTCCCCTGAGCTTAAAGATGGACGTGTCCCGCCATTTCATTTTTTACCTGATGGTTGGTTACATACAGTCGATGAAGAGAAAGTTGAATCCTAACCTTCCAAATACCGCGAGAGTGTTATTATGAGAACCTAAACTTTGAAGAGGTGTGTGTAGCTTCAATGCTATTTTCTGCGATGGGAAGTAAACAGGAATTGTTCAGATTCTAAAATTCCCCGGGGGGTACATTTAAGTTAACGCAAAGGTGCTTACGAGCTGCTTTAGAAGTGAGAGTTATGACCCGGGAGAGCGGGGAAACAGAAGGACAGGACTTTGGTGATTCGGGTTGTCCTGTCCTTTCGTTTCCCCACTCTGCACGATTAGAAATGGCATTTAATATCTAGTTTTGATTTTTTTTTATTTGGAGCCGAAGTGTGAAAGTACGCCTTTCGAAACATTTTATTTGAAGAATAAAGAACAGAATTCGTTCAAGTCTTTTTTTTTTAAGTATAATAAATAGCTTGCTGAGTTGTCGAAGAAAAAAGTATATTCTTTTTGCGGGGCTTGCAGGTTGAGGACAAAATAGAAGTTGCTTTAAATATGTTTTGATATATTGTTGTCATGAATATTTCAGATGTTTTTTTTTTGTAATCATTTTTGTCAGCACGAGTATTTCAGGTTAACGGGGTACCTGAGTTTCAATGTTTCAGTATGGTGTTGTTTATTGTTCGACTGCGAAGGTCTATTAATATTGAATGTTTTTCTTTCGCTATTTTGTTAATAACGTTTATTTTTATATATCGGTTTTTCGAATACGTTTGTATAATCATCACCCCTCTAAGAACTTGAGTCCGAGTTAACAGTATCGCTCAATAAATAAAGGAAATAAATAATTACTGCCGTGAACTAATTTTACTGAAGCTAATACAGTTATCACAAAAAAGGTATGGAAAGGCAATCGAAAGAAAAACAAAAATAAGACATAATTTTCTTTTTTTTTACATTTATAGTAAGGTTTTTAACTAATTAAGGGCTTGAAGGGTTAGTTCAGTATATTTTCAGTTTCGCTAATAATAAATTGTTAAGTAAGAAATCAGTTACGTGGTTATTATGACAGTGAAGCATTGTAAGTCTAACTGAAGCACTAATATTATAGTTTCCCGGAACATTGAAGAAAATGTCATAAATATCTAATTACTTTATTCAATGTGCGTTTGTATTGTGGGAAACCTCAACTACTAGAAGTTATTATTACGCGTAACCGATGTATCTCAAACCTTATAATTATCACTTTAAAGGTAAGTTAAATTTGAAAAAGAAAACGCGATCATAAAATATCGAAATAAAAATAAGGCCTTTCAATCGAAAGCGATGTGAGGGACGAGGGAAATATGGCAGCGCACATATAGATATCTGAGGTTTTTTTGTTTACGTGTTCATTGGCGCAGAACGTACGCAATGTCGAATGTTTAATATCCACGACGTGAACATTTGGGTATCGTTTCGTTATTTTAGTGGCAATTCTAATTACTTTCCCTCATATCTACGCTTTTTAGTTTCTCGCTCACATGCTATACTGCGTTTCTTTTTGGACGGTACAGCGTGTGACGCTTGACTTTGTTAGTTATGCCAAAAAAGGTGGCAATGGCAAAGTGGTATCTTCAGGGCAGACTTGTAGAGAACGCATCACAAGTAATGAAATTGCATGTTGTCAAATACTCTCTAGAATATCAAGAGTATTCTGATTTGCTGTCTCCTTTCTAACGATGCCCTTTTTTTTAATAAGTTTCCTACCGAGAAACCCTCGAACCAAGTTTCCAACAGGAAAATGGGTTGCCAAAAAATGCCTTCTTTTTTTCTCAAGTAATCAAGTATTCAAATTGAATACTTTTAAAGCAAGAATATTTGTAATTGTACTCGATTATATTTTTGTATGAGTAACGTGCACAAGACATGCTTTAGGGCATGATATTGGAGCGTTTCGCAGGTCATTAATGATGTCCATAAGTGCCGATATGCACCAATAATTCTATAGTCTTGTAAACCTCTCCCACAAATTATGCAAAGTAAGTCAGTAAAAAGACAGGAAGAACAAAAATTACAATCTTGCGAATAACCGTCCTGTCAATGGTTGAAATTAATTACTATTACATTTTGAGTCTCTAATAACTCATCTAAAATATATGGTAGGGCAGCTTTCAACATACATTGAACTGCGAAGGAGTTTGCGAACATAGGTCAAAAATGTATGGAGAGGGGGGGGGGGGGGGGGGGGAGTTGTCGTTGATAGAAGGTTATATTTTATAACGATTTATTCAGACCGTGTGGAATGCGAAACTCCATTCAGTAGTCATGGGCTGATAGAAACGCTTTTGTGTGGATGCAAACCTCATTAGACGGGAAACAGGGTACGGCGCTAATTTTTTACAGAATGCATTAAAGCACTGAAACAAAACAAAAAACAAAACAACAAAAGCAAAGGGGGCATGGGTATTTGCGAATTAAAGTGAACGTAATGCTCTCAAACCTATGCCTAACATTCGTGCGCAACGCGCCACGACGCAAGATTGCTTTCCACTGAGTGTTTTTCTTTTTCGTAACGCAGCTTAAACGACTTTTTCACGACAACTTTGTTTGAAAAAATTCGGCCAATAACGTTGCGTTTCTTTTCTATCCCGGAATCTAAAATAAGTTTAATGAAAGCCGGCGCTTTTGTTGTAGTATTGCCAGGTCTGTCATTTGCAACTACCGTATTTACTCGAATGTAACGCGAGTTTTTTTTTTTTCATATTTCCCTTACCTAATTTGGGGGGTTCGCGTTATAATCGAAACGCCTCAAAATTTGCCTTGGCGGTGTCGCAGCACAGGCTCTTTAAAATGGCTGCTACAAATCTCGCGATCTTTCAATCTTTTGCTGGCAATATATACAAGCTGGAAACAGCCAATGCAATCCTATTCTTGTTTGCGACTCGTTGCGCCCATGTTAGGGTTACCGGTTACCTTCACAACGCTTTCTCTTCCTGTTAGGGTTACCGTACCCATGTGCCCGTGTTGTCCGTGTTTTGTGAGCTGCTGCTACGTGCTTCCGCGACTGGACTCGAGCAAATGGCGACGCGACCAGCTCAGTCCGACGCCCGCTTTAAAAGAAGTGCAATTATGATGGCTGAGGAAATCGGAAACTCTGCCGCGGCTCGACGGGTAGATGTGACAGAATCGACTGTCCGTGGGTGGAGGCTCGAGCGTGAAGTGCTCTTGAAGTGTGAACCCGGCCGAAAAGGCTTCCGCGGACCACGTTGTAGTGCTTTTTAAGGTACTTTTTTCCCCTCACTTAACTCGCGTTACATTCGTGTTTTTTTTTTTTTTTTTTTTTTTTGCGCTGTGAAAAGTTACCTTTCGCGTTACAATCGTGGTCGCGTTGCATTCGAGTAAATACGGTAATAAAAATTAAGCTAAAAAAAGAAGTTATTTATCTTTTTTTTTTTGGAAAGGTCATCTAAAGTTTTTAGAAAATTTAAGTAACTGAAGTACGGCCGAATTTTTTGCCCAATATTCTTTCAGTGTGTTTTACTTTGGAATTGAATGACTCGCCTATAATCGCAGACAGCTTCAAAAACACGGAACGTAGCGGCGATCTATACCATCTTGTCATCGCCGCGCAACCAATGAGGTTGCAGCATTAGACCGGAAGAACGAGGAAAAACGAATCACGATGAAGGATGTGTGAAGACAAATTGGCCGCGCCCTGCCTTTCTTATGATACTCTAACCGGAATTAACATTCTTATGTAAGTAAAATAAAGACACTGAAAAGGTAAAAACGCAGCCGTGAACAACGACCAAGCGACGACCGAAAGATTCCGGGGTCAATCATTGTGAAACGTCCCTGATTTTGATAATACCGACCAGCGCCGATTTCTTCGAAATAAATCGAGAGTTGTTTGCTAGATGGTTCTAAATTAACTTTCGCCGAAAACATTTTCTATAGAAAAATGTACCGTGAACTGCGTGAACCGTGAACTGAGTTGTTGTGGACTACGTATACACTCTAAAAAAATCCCCTGCGTCTATTTCCTCTCACAACACTCGGAGAGCCAATCACCGCATAAAAAAAAAAAATGGTTTGATCACGTGAGCGCTCTCTGAAAATATGTGCAGTAAAGCCAAACTAGATATAAGATAGACAGCTCTAAAATAACTTCTAAGTAATTAAAGTGCGATAACTCAGTTACGTTTACATACTTTGCTAAGGATGTTGTTTTATATAATGCCAGATTTGAAATTATGTTGCAGCTTTCTGCGTTCGTTTTCTTTAGGGTAAACAAGCACAATAACAAACATGTTCATCATTGAAAAAAAAGCACCGTTGACAGGGAATATATTTTAAGTAACCCAACTGAGCTGGAACGTTGCTCTATTTTACGCTTACATTTATTTGAGAACAATAAAAGCAAAGAGGTTTTCCAAAAATAAATTTCAAAGTTGCCCACAACTTCAATTTTGTTTAAGATTAAGACCCCGATTAACCAACAAGTCCCTCCTGATAAAAAAAAAAAAAATTGTGGCGCGGTTGAGTGGATATGTTGGTTTATTACTTTGTAACTAAACAAATGTTATTAAAATTATTTTTTTTGTAGCGAAAAAAAAAACATTACAGGAGGACGTTTAGATCTCGCTCTTAAGCGTGGAACGCGATAGCTAAACTTATAAACCTCCTAAGGGATTGCGTTGAGGTAGTGAGTTGAGCTGACTAGCCCAGCCAACTAGCTGAGCTGACTAGCTGAGCTAGTGAAACCAGCTAGTGAGCTGGTTTCACCCGTAAAACCTGCCGCTCCCAAGTCGTGCAAGCGTGTCTGCGTGGCCTAGCAATAACGAAAAACAAAATGTCTGCGTGGCCTTGTCGGTATCATGTCTGGCTCCCAAAAAGGGTCGTGGGATCGAATCCCGTCCCCGCCTAAAAATCATGAACTTTTTTCCTTACGACAAATGAATAACTTTATACCGGTATTGTATTTGAGACAAGCGGCCAACTTTAACTCGCATTAGTCATGTTTTAATCACTTTCATTTCAAGCGTGACGTCACGTTTCACGTGAGCGTTGTGGGTTGTTTGAATTTCCTGCTCGAGGTCATGTGGCTTTGACGCCATGATTCTATTGACCGGTCAGGGTTTTCCCGTTCCACCGACGCCGATGCCGGCTTTCTTGTGGCACAAGCTCCTTAAAGTCATCGCTTTCAAAATCGAAGTTGAGCCCCGTCGTAATTAATGTTCGTGGTAACGTACTCTGTATTCATTGCACAGCACCCACGTGCCGATGATAATTCGACACATTTAACGTTCCTTCGGAATCTGGGCGCAACGAGTGTGATCCATATACCGCATGTAGCGTGAACTGCGTTGTTGTGGATTAAGTATACACTTTAAAAAAAAAATCCCCTGCGTCTACGTTCCCGCACAACACTTAGAGAGCCAATCACCGCAACTTACGGAGGCAGCTCAGCGGATGTCGATGCCAAAATATTTGCGTAGACCAAAAAACGTAGTGTGAAGTGTGACATTAAGCAATGCAAGACGTCACGCTTGCATTGCTTAATGTCACAACTCAGACTGTGTTTTTTTTTTTTTTTGTATAAACATATGTTTCGCCATCGTCATTCGCTGAGCTGCCTCCGTAAGTTCCGGCATAGCCTCCTCTATACTGACAAAGCCTGACAGATCGCCGCGAGACGCGCCCGCCTAAATTGAAAAGGTAGAATGGCGGACAACGAATAAGAAGAGAGCCACGTGACGGACGCCCCGCTGCGGCGAGACGCCGAAACACGCTTCTCCCGAGCGATGGATTGTACACTCATGCTCCTCGCGTTCCTCGCGCTACCGCTTCTTTTCTCATCGGGTTCGAAAACCTAGTTTTGGGTCCTCGCTGCTGCAAAACCTGTTCGCTGACGACTAGCTTCCTCGAGAAATGCTCTGTGCTAACAGATCCTAGCTCTCCCAATCTACGACCGGGCACTCTGTGGCTCTTCTGTCCAACTGCCAGGCTTTGTGAGTATAGCGGAGGTTTTGGTTGCGCTGATTGGTTCTACGAGTGTTGTGCGGGAAAGTTGTAGTGCGGGAAAGTTGTAGCGCGTGCTTTTTTTAGACTGTAGTAATAAAACAAGGCTTGTGGAATGTCTCGTATTAATGGCGGTGCGAGCGTGTGGTGCACTGACAGTACACGAAAACCGATTACTCCGGTGCTCAACTTCAAGACTTATTCTCTCGCTTCAAAAAATATTTCCTCCGATAAAATTTGATTAGCTGCAAAGTAATAAACTGATGCACATAATGAGCCGGCCCGAATATCTTTATCAGGAGGTATTTGATGCTTAATATGGGTCTGAATCTTGAGCAAAAGTAAGTTTTACACAACGTAAAGATTTATCCTTAAAAACGTGTTTGCCTTATTGTTCTAAAAAATGTTTTCTCTATAAAGTTAAAGAACATCCCAGTCCAGATCATATTTTTAAAGATACCTTCAAGGTCAACCGTGTTTTAAGTTTAAAATGCTTAACGTGACTCGTTTTGTGCTTGCTTACGCCAGAAAATTCAACACAACTGCGAGGAGCGAAAGTGCGCAGACTCAGCGCAGGATTTAAAAATAATTGAGCTATCTCCTTTTTATCATTTATATTTTCAGAGATGTTTCAGAAAAGTTCGGCTTCGCCGCAGACTTTTTAGAGAGCGCTCACGTAATCAAATGTGTTTAAAAAATATTTTTACCGCGATTTTTCTTGAGGAAATTCACGATGGTCGGTGTCACGCTCTGGGATGTCTGGCGTGGATGGACCCACCGGTGGCCCTACCCCGACGCGAGAAGTTGGAAGTATCAAAATGTCGTTTGATCCTGCAGTTTTGTTTGTTTTTTCGTGCGATTGGTGTAGCCGGGGAAAGAAAACACACAAAGACCAGAAGCGTCTGGACCACGCGGGTCTCCAACGCGCGGCACGAAAGCAGCATGCGGTCCGCGACTCTCTGCAGGGATGTGGCAAACAAGCATCTCGCGGCTGTGAGCCCTCGTTCCCATGCTTCGAGCACCACATCCACCATAAATATTAGCTTTTACGTCGTTGATTCATTTCCGCTCGAAAAGGAGCTCGGCTCTGTTCAGGTATTTTGCACTACTCTGTTTGTTTGTTTTTGACGAAGTATTGCTTCGTGTAAATATTTCCTTCTCGGCTGTTTCTCGTGTATATCAACCGGGTATACGTGTGCGCGCACTTTGTTTGAGGAGGCACCTCGATTGCTGGAACTCTTGCTCAGGAGGAGCAACGGTCGAAGGTAAAGCTCCGAATCTGGGTTTCTAACTTTCAGACAATACCTTAAAAATTTAAGTATGTTCTTACAGTGCTGCTGCAACAATTGTCAGGAAAGCAAAACATGCCCTATGATGAGATACTTTTTGCAATGCCTGTTGAGCCTAGTGATGTGACCAATAGGGCAAGGATGGTGTGCTTGCTCTTGTGCTATTAAAAACCGCGGGTATCGTGGTATGGTGGTGTTTGAAATATTTTTATAACAACATTTGTGGGCCTAAAGTAGTTTTATATGCAGATAAAAGCATAAGAAAGCAAAACATTGAGCTTGCAAAACGCAGAAAGGAAGAGGTTTGTTATAATCTCAAGAAAGATACATGGGGTGTCGCAGAGACAGTCCGCTGTCTTGCAACGTAAGACTACACCAATGTTGTTCGTTTGTTTTTGTCCCAAAATTGCAAAATATCGCCCCTCCCCCCCCCCCCCCCTTCCCCCCGGCCCCCCGGTTGGCCCCATAGTCCTTTCAGAGGTGGGCTATCTGCCATTATTTTTGCCTGTTCAGATGCAGAAACATCTGCGCGACTGGAGCAGCAACCGCGTGTACAGATTATGAAACGCAGCGAACAAAAGGAGCACGCAGGCGTTGACAAAGGGTACAGACGAGCCACATATAAGTGCTCCTGAAACGCGAAAACGAAAGCGTGCTGAGTCAGATATAGTTGACAGCTTAACTCAAGAAGCGTAGGGCGTGGCTTATTATTTTCATGCTTCTTGCTCGATGATTCGTACACTGGCCTTCTTATGGGCTATCACCGAAATTTTACATTCTGTGGGGCGAGAATAAGACGGCCTGGGCAACTAATCAATTAAGTTTCTGATTAATTGTTTAATGTTTTAATCGTGATTATTTTTGGCCGTTTAATTGTACGGGTGCTGAGTTGCAAATATCATTTTAAAAAGTACAAAGGCCCGCGTTGTTTCACAGTGCGATTTATGCTAATGCGGCGGCAAGCAGCATTAGCATTACCCACGACGCTCCATCCAGGGTTGCTGAAATACTAACGTAAAATATAGTTAACTTCTAAAATGTTTTACCTGGGCTTTCCTTTTGCGGTCTGTGCAACGTTACGACTCAGGTAAGGCAGGATGAACGTTTCGTTATTGATGACGTAACAAAGATACGCAAAAAGCAAAACAAAAATGTGTAGTTCATAGATCAATTAGTTTATTATAAAGTAGCAATTAATCGGGTTATGCTTAATCGATTTCCAACCACATTCTAATAAAATGCCTGGGACACACCTCGCCCTCTCTTTCCTGAAGCTGTCAGTAACGATATAAGAGTGGCCACAACCCACGCAATCCTACATTGCGATCTGAACGACTCAAGTTCAACCTACGCCACCGATTTATTTCGGTCGTCACTCAGTTGTTTTATCACACATTGTCCACTATTTTACTATGTTCGTTTTTTTTTGTTTTTTTTTTTCAGCCATACTCAATCACTTATGTGTGTAGATAGAACTTAACATAGCAATCCGAGTTTGTTGCCCAAACGTCAAGGTTTCTTCTGGGCGAGTACATGCACTGAAAACAGATAGTTGTAATAAGTGCTTCCAGATGTTACTTTGTGGATTTTAACTCAATACATACAATTGAAAATTTAAAAAAAAAACATAAAGATATATGACGTCGATGGCGTCGAAACAGCAGGATCGAACGCTGGGGCGACACTGACTGCTGATCGCCACGCGGAGTCCCTATGTATGCGCGTTGGCTTCTGGAACAATCAGCCTAGAAGTTTCGGTGACTAGAACGTTCGGAGCTCGATCAGACGAAAATGTTCTCGAACTCACGAGAACGCAGTGTTGAAAGAATAAATAACATTCTCTGACTGAGAATGGAACCTAGACTTTCCGCGCGACAGTCAAGCGCGGTAGCCACTCGGCCACGCACGCGTTCGCTCGCCGACGCGCGTATATATATATATATATCTTAATGGGATTCATTAAAAACGAATCCCATCAAGTAAATTAGAAATGTCAACCTTAGTGCGAAAGAGAGTTCCCTTTTCTTGTTTTCTAGTTCTCTTCTAACTCCAGAAAAAAAAAAAATGCCGTTAGACGAAACATTTAACTCCCTCTTCAACTTTATTTTTCACTCAATAGCGCACAGTTTGGCTACATTCATTGCTTTCTTTTTATTTCCATCATCTTCAGCTGCGAGTCCTAGTCTAGTTCGCACAGATCAGCTAGCCACAAGCGAAGGAAGAAGAAAATGCGATCGCAGTTGGAGTCATCAGACAGGATTTAGTTCCTCCACTCGTCGATTTTGAACCCCCGCTTTGTCCTTTTTTCCCTCTTGTTGATTTTCTTTTTCTTATTTTTCAAGAAACACCAAGCAAATTCAAGTAAACATCCACAAACCCACGCTCTCTAGCTTCTGTATAATGCGGCAGGATCTGCCGGACACTTCTGAAAACAAGCGTCGGCCTGCCTGCTTCGAGCCGCCCCTCTCCATCTCTCGCGCCTTCTCTTCTCCGTGTTTTCGAGTGGCAACACTGTGTAAAGCCTCTGTCTCTTTTTCCGGCTCGTCCAAACAGACCAACCGTCTCTTCTCTCATACCGCTGGTGCGGAAGACATTGGCTTGGCAGGAGAAAGCTGGGAGTGGAGGCTCTTCCAGTTTCGAAATCAACGAGAAATTGAGTGACCACCTTCATTCCTCTTTATATTTTATTTTTGCTTTGATTGGTCTTAGAAGCATTGATAAAAAAAAACTGCTCAGAAAAAGAAGGAAAAGAGGGTGTGGTGATTGGTAAAAATAGGTGGGACGAAATAGAATAGACTGAAGGAGAGAATCCAAGGGAACAAAGAAACGGAACGAAAGAGAAAACAAGAACAAAGGAAGAACGGAATTCCTTGAAGAAAGGGGCGGTTGACAGCTGGTGCGGAATTGAAAAAGGGAGAATTACGAGAAAAATAAATATATATAAAAACACAAAGGGGGGACATCAAGAGGGCAGACGTGAGTGAGCTGTACCATGATTGCATTTTGTGTTGTTTATAGTAATGGTTATGTTGGTCTTTGTTAGATTTATGGTGTTTGTATGTCTCGTTGTTGTTTTGTTTGTTTCTTCGTTCCTCGATGGCGCTTGAGTGGACCAGTTTGCCGGTTTGGCATGTTTTCGGTTCGTTGTGTCGATTGGAAGTGCCCGAGGGACGGGGCACGAAGTAACCAGGTTTTAGCAGACTGCGTCGTCTGCTCCTCTGACGCTATTATTACCAAAGGGCGAACCAGACTGATATACGAAGGACTTTGTCGGTGCGGTGTTAAATGTACCAGTGAATGAACTGACGTCCGTCCAGGGATTAGACAAGAGACAATCAACTCTTTATTTCCCGTTCAGACTGCGCTGGCTCGCACGAGCAGGTGCGCTCGCTGAACCCTGCACTAGCGTTCTCTTATTGTCCAGCTGTGGCTCTACAATCCCCCCCTCCCCCCCCCCCCCCCCCCCCCCCACACACACACTTCTATAGTCGGTTACAAGTCAAGAAGGTAGGAGAAGCTCCTCCCACAAGTGTGATGCACCCGTGTCAAATCTCTCCGCAGTCGAAAGAAGAGTTCACTGGAAACGCTCCTTGTTCCGCTTCAATGGATTCCCACTTGTCTCCGATCCCACTTTTTAAGAAAGCGACCTTTGTATTCATCGGAGAGGGAACCGAGCCCCTGAAAGCAGCCTTTGTATCCAACGGGGGGGAAGCTAATCCCCGAAAGTCGTATTTGTTTCCGTCGGTGGGGGAGAACTCTAATCTCCCTCTCGTGGCTTCCACAACGCTAAGTCAAAGTCGAAAAATAAAGCAAATATGTACAGAAAGGCAAGACCCTCCTCGCGCGTTGGCCGCGACGTCAAGGAAACGGTGGGACGCCATTGGATGCGGAGGTGGCGGAGGGATATCTGATTCCCTTTGAGGGGCTGCCGCTACCTTCTTAACCTGTAACTGACTATAGTTGCTTAAAGCAAAATATGTGGCTTTCCTCCACGTAGCGATCTTGAGGGAAGATGGTGGGCGCGGATGAAAAGGGCTAGAGACTGGCGCTGTTTATTCCCGGTGGCGGCATGTTAAAGTATACGAGATCTTTCGAAGGAGCCAACTAGGCTGGTTTCATTCTGTCCAGTGTGACGACATCCTAAGACGTGACGTCCGTTGACAATGCCCGTGCAAATCTTTTCTTTTCACGAAAACGCTTCAAACGGTTCGTCGATAGGCAGCACCAGGTAAGCTCGTACTGCATCCTTTCTCGCAAATACGTGAGTCCACGTTTGAATATCGTGGCTGATGAAGATCTTCCGTGCAGTCTGTTCTCTTGATTGGGTTGGTCGTAGGCAGGCAAAGAAATTTATGTAATCTTGTGGGTATGACGACATGCCGGTAGATGAAGATGTTGTAAAGGTGATAATTTCTCATGGCAATCGAAGCGTGGTACCGTAGACTAATGTACCTCCACCTCGGCTGTGGTGCAGGTGATATCAGCATTGAAGGTATTACAAGTTGCAAGAAGTACAAGAGGCGGGGGACTGAACCAATGGGCGCGATCAACTCTTGCCTTCACTGCTGCCTTTAGTTGGCGATGTAGCCACTCCACCTTTTAATATAAGGAAGGGTGGAACGCGGTGGTCTGTATATGGTGTACGCCAAAGATACCTATGAGGGCTTTGAGAAATTTCGAATTCGCCCTGAAGCTCTCGACCTCCTTCGGTTGTGACGCTGGAGTGACAAGGGCACCGTGCGATCCATGTAGAGATTAAGGGGTGCTCAGCGGTTTCCGCCTTAATGCCAGTTTGTGAGTGGAACTGCTCCTGCCCATTCCGTGAATCTGTCTAGTCTACGAATGTCAAAATGTATCGAAGCCTGTTTAAGGATAATCGAGAGCTTACTATGTCAATGTGGAATGTGGACATGATCAAACCTGACATCTGGTGGTTGCAGTACATTCAGCGACGTATTGGCAAGCCGAAAAGCATTGGCCCGTTGGCGTTTGCAGCATGTTTTGGAACGCGGTCAGACGTCGGTGTTGATTTGGAGCCAGATGTATCGCCACTTAGTGAGGCCTAGCGTTGAACGGATGCAGGAATGACTAACGTCGTGGAAGGCGTGGAATTTTTCTCGTCGAAATTGTTGAGGTATATATGGTCGCGGTGCGTCAGTCGACATGTGACAATTGACCTTGCCGTTGGCAAGTGTCGTGTGACAGGTTGCAGCTGCAAAGATATGGAGGACATGTAAATTCTGCAGCTCGAAGTCGCCTTGTTAAGATCACGCCAGTTCCGAGAAATCGAGTACGAAAGACTCGGAGAGAGAGTCAATACGAGAGTGTGTCTGCTGTCATGATGGCTGTTCCGGTGAGATGACGGAGATCTGTTGCATATTCTGACAAATAGGCGAGGTGGCGAATCGTTTATTGCGGAATATGAGTTCAGATTCCCGACGAATGATTAAATCAATGGTGTGTGGTCGGTGAGCAACTGGACTATTCAACCTTCCAGGAAGTACTGATGGTGGCGGATGGTCGCGTAGATTGCGAACAACTTACCTCCAAACTTGCTGTACCGGGTCTTCGCTGGATTATGGTTACGAAACAAGAGTTCAAGTGGGCGCCGCTCATTTTCATTGTACAGCCTCAATGACGACGTCAGACGCGAAGACCATGACGCTCGTTGGGGCGTTTGGCAGTTTGTGCACCAGAGGTGTGGCGTCCGTATACGAGCACGTTTGACCGCTGTGACGGCACCAACCACGCTGTTAATCTATGGTATTTTTATTAAAGGTTTTTTTCGGAGCGCGCAGCAAGTATGAGTGACTTGATGAGTTGTGCGCAATGTGGAGTGAAGCGCCGATAAAATTTGTTGAACACCAGAAACTCCCGCAGCTTGCGTAGAGACGTTGGTTTTGGAAACTCTCGAATCTACTCACCTTCGACTGAAGATGTTTAATTCCAAATGTGTAATGCAATGCCCGAGAAACTTCTTGTAGCAGGAAATGTACACTTGCTCACATTGATGGTGAGTCCGTACTCGCGGAGTCGTTCGAAGACCAGGCGCAGATGTCTGGCGTGCTCCTCTGGTGAGTTGCTCGCAAATCATGAGGTCATTCACGTAGGAAAATGTGAAAAGTAGCCCATAAAGGACTCCGTGGATGAACGTCTGAAAAGTCTGTAAAACATCTTGTAATCCAAAGGGCATGCGGATATACTCGAACAGGTCGAACTGAATAGCGATGGTTGTTTTTGGGACATTCGCAGGCTTGATTGGGATACCGCGATAGGCCTTCACCAAGTCAACTTTGCTATAGACAGATCTTCCAACCAGATGTTCAGCAAAGTCGTGAATATGGAGTTATTATTTTCTCCTTTCTCTCTCTCTCTCTTTCTCTGGTGTCTTTGTGAGAGGTTGAAGTTCTTTATTGGCTTGGCCGCCGATGTGATGATGACAACCCCAATGCCACCTTGGCCAATGGAGATGTAGTGGCAGAGGGACACCCAGGTGAAGGATACGAATAGATATATGTGATTTATTTACATATATAGTTACGGACTGGTTTACGGATCTTAGGAGCTACGCGAGACCTCTCGGAGTCCTTGTGGCCTATCGCCACCTGCAATGCTCAGCGTAGACTGCCTTTCTCTTTTACGCGCGCCCCCAAAATTCCAGGAATTGTCCCCACTTTCTCGAGCGTCTCGTCAGCATCACTTGTCACGTCGCCGGGTTGCTCCGCACCCCCCGCCGTGTCGTTCCGACCCGGTGGTGGTTCTCGCCGACTCCCCACATTTCCAACCCCGGTGCTTGAGATTCGGGTTACTTCGGAATTCGTTAACTGCCGTCGCGTCCGGGACTCATAAACTTTGCGGGCCCCTGATTCCTTTCGAGCCCGTCACAAAAAACAAACAAACAAGAATATATGTATAGAACACAGTTTCTCCGAAAGTCCTGGGACGTAACATATGGGGTAGCGGGTACCGGTCAGGTTTAGTCTGTTTGTTCAATGCCCGGTAATCGCCGCATGGTCTCTAGTCTTCTAGATCTTTCTGGGCCACCATGTGGAGTGCTGTTGCCCAGGAGCTGTTGTATAGTCGAATAGTGCCTAGTTCAAGCACGTGCTCGAGCTCCTGTCGTGCGACTTGGGGGCGTTCGCCAGACAGACGACAGAGGCGCGCAAAAGTGGGTGGACGGAAGTGATGATCTGGTGAGTTAGCCCGCGTGGCGTTGGCTCTCCAATTTTGGATGTTTTCTTGCTTTCGGAATATATTGAAAGGGTATCCGCAAATATTGAAATATGCAGTATGTTCCGAATGCAAGGGGAAGTAAGGGTTCTGGACATGCCGTTAACCGCGAGATGAGTCCTGTTCTCAATAAGACGTCAGTGTTGCATTCTGGCATTCAAATCAAAATGTGACAGGAAGTCTGAGCCGACAAGGGCTGGCTACTTAAGGAATTAGAATGACCCACAAAAATCTCCTTTATAACGTTAAATACATAGTGAGAGACCGCATTCCAGAGGTTGGAGTGTCTGACCCATTTGCAGCAGCGAGGTTGCAACGAAGCTGCGAGAGTCGTCTCCCAGCTGATATAGGTGAAACTAAAGGCATTTCCGCTCCGATGTCGACAGATGATTGTTAGCCGGAAAATCGATCAGTTAAAAAAGAGACGGCTTGCTTTTGTGCCAACGCCACTTGCCGTGTCTAGTGACGGACCGTAGAGGTTTTTTGTAAACCACATGACTTCTGACACTTACTTGGCTTCTGTTGAATGTCTCGTGATACCAACAGGAACCGTCCGCTCGCTGTCGCAATGGACTGCGAAGTCGAGAAGGGTTCCGACGTCGCGATCGGTTGCGACATCGAGAAGTACTGCTACATCGAGATGAACTTTTTGCTTGGAGGGCACTTTGATCTGCTACCTGTTGTTTGAGTGCCGCGACGACAGATGTCAGGGCGTCTATGCAGGTTTAGAAGGCTCGCATAGGGGAATACTGATTGGAGTTATCCGTTACGCTTGGCCAGAGCCGTGTATACAGAGAGTTTGGTCAATGGGAGTCGTGGGCAAAGCCAGGGCGTGCACCAGACATAGAATGTGGGCTTGACATGCTCTCTTGGCCAACCAGAAGCCTGAAAGAATCCCCTAGCGGTGGTAGCGAGAAACTGTTTTATTCACAGATATATGTTTGCATATGGTTTTAGTAAGCGCATAAGAGTGTAGTGTAGTAACCCTTCGTGGTTGAAAATAGGGTGCTCGTGATATTTCTATCATGATCATGCAGAAAGTTGTGAGGAACGAATGCGCCACTGAACTCTGTTTTGTTCGGACAGAGGTTTACCGCTCGGACGGAATATTCCGGCCCCTCGGCGCTTGGCATACGGATTAGGTCGGTCATTCCGCTAGTCGCATTTTTCCACCATGATTTTGGATGATCGTGATTGAAACATCACGTGCACCATATTTCCAGTAACCGAGAGTTACTCCGATGCACCTATCAAATTGTTTCTCGCGACCACCGCCAGGGTTAATATTTCCGGCTTCTGGATGGCCACAATCAAATTTCTGAAGACGCTATGAAACACGCTCAGCCCTCTGTCGGCCAATGGCGTTTCCTCATGTGTCTCCATACTTGCCGTCGAATGGCCAAGCTCTCTATATATACGAATCTGTGCTTGACAAGTTTGGTGCAGCGTACTCAGCGATGCAGTCTGTCATCTCTTCTAGGTGACCTATCACTAGGTCCGTAGTTGGGGCAAGGCTCGCGCGAATGCTTTGAAGTAAGCGAAAAGACAGTGAGTGTGCAGGCGAGCTGCTAGTAGCTAATCATGTCATATAACACCTGAGACTGTGGTGGAACAAATTGGATACTTTTTAGTAGAAGGAACAGACACAGAAAGCGACATCTCAAGAAGGAAAATAAGCCTGCTTTGATGTAAACGCTGCAGGAACAATTCTCTAAGGATTTAATTTAATTGTTCCTGTCGGAAGTTTGCTCACCCAGTAGCTGGCGCATGCGACGGTGTAGTCAGGAGGGCCGACGGTCGCCCAGCTCCTCGGTGCTCTGGAGCTGTTGTCGCCATGATGCCTTTGGTTCTGTCTTACTGGCATGGATATTTCACTTACTGTTGCCGTAGGCGTCGTCAGGAGGTAGCGCCACCAAAGACGTCGTCCAGCTCATCAGTCACTTATAGGAGAAGGGCGGCACCAGATGATTGTATTGGGACGCCTCAAATTAAATCGGACTTCCACTTGGAAGAGCCAGGCCTGTGGAGTTTTCACCCAGAAGGGCGGAAGACGGATCTGGACGGTGGACAAGGTTCCATCGTCGTTATAAGAGTTGCCTGCGTGGTCCTGGTTTATGATGGTCGGGCGTTCCGAGTCACCAATTTGCCGGTAGGGTGTTCGACATACCAGAGTATGAACTGACGACCGTCCAGAGTTTAGGCAATACAAAATCTTCATTTTATTTCCCGCTCACTCGGCACCGGCTCGAACAAGTCGGCGCGCTCACTGGCTTCCGCACTGGCGTGCGCCACTTGTTCAGCTGCGGCTCTACAGCTTACTTCTAGGTGCGTTTGCGTACCGAAATTCGTTAATTCGGTTTGCAGGACCTAAGTTTGGTTATTAAGAGCCTTATGGAGCATCATAATCGTCCAACGTGTTGAAGTCCCGCGCATTTTTTTTATGCTTGGGATTGCCCACGTTATCGGCTCGAAGGAACAGGCTTTGAAAGTAAGATTTATAAATCAGGTGGAAGCGTTGTAGGAAGACATGATACACAGGTAGACACCGACGACTGCAAATTATTTGAAAACAAAAGGACCCTTTAAATATAGAATATTATTTTTTCGAATAAATGCCGAAAATAAACAACGAGTAAAGTGATAATTAACGAGCTGATTGGCTAAACTCCCTTTATTGAACTTCTAAATATTTGCCCTATCTCCCACATTTTAGTGGGATATCCTTTGCCCGTCGTTCAATTATGCCATATCAAATCTGTCAAGCCAGGAAAATAAATTCTTATTCGTACTTTCCATTGAAGGAGGTAGTTTGCTTAAAGTCCGCCAAATCAAAACAGTGAAAGAAAAAAGTCGTATTTTTAGACCATAATGTGAGAAGAAAGGAAATCGATAGCTGTAGCACGGTGGCGCAATGCAGGTGGAGTAGTTCCGTCACGTACCTGAGGACGGAGGCGTGACGTGGTTAATTCTAATAGCGTCGAAGTTAGCGTCATGGATGCCACTGACGGCAACCACCAGGGCTCGGTAATCACTGAAGTAAGAAGGTAAGCGCAGTGGAAGTTTCTAAAACCATCAAACAGTACGCGTAGCAACTGGATACTCTCGAAGTGAGATTTCGCACAACGCGAGCAGTGTTTGAAAACAAGTTTTCAAGCAGCCGACACGGAAGGCTCTCTTTTCGTAGCGCCGTTACTTTCGTGATGCCGGGCCGGTCGGCGCGAAAACCCACTTCCCTGGCCTGGTGCCAAAAGCAGAGAGAAGGGGTTTTAAATAGCGGCGACGACTGAAGACAAGGTTAAAATCTCCGCAAAGTGTCGCCCCCGTAAAACTATCGCGTAAAAAAAAACACCGATATCTGCATGCTCGGGAACTAATTAGTGTGTGGCTCCTTTCTGTGATTAAATTACCCTGAAATAACATGACGCCGTGAGACGCTACTACCTAGAAGACAATGCCTGCGAATGGCGTCACCGTTGGTGGATTCCCGACTCACCTTAAGCGGCAAATAGGCTGAAACTCTACGAGAGTCGCCGCAAAGCGGCAGACGCGTCTGCCGCGGCGACGTGGTGTGCTACCGCGTCATGGCGCCGGTCATTATGAAACGCTGAAAGACGCGCTGGAGGCGATGCAGACGCAGAATAGGCGGGGCTGTGTGGATGGATAGATCGATAGACGTCAGAGCCGTATATAGAGAGAGTTTGGTCAATGGGGGGAACTGGCAGTGCCAGGGCGTGCACCACACGTAGAAAGGGGGCTTGACATGCTCTCTTAGCCAAGCAGAAGTTGAAAATAATCCCATGGCTGTGGTAGCGAGACACATGCCTAATAAGCGCGTAAGAGTTAAATATAGTAACCGTTTATAGTTGAAAATATGGTGAACGTGATGTTTTGATTATGATCACTGATCTCTCTGACAATTGCTAGATCGCTCTTCCCCGCTTGGTCGCTACAGCACGAGTGCGGCCATCGGACGGCCATCTTGCATGCGGCTAAATCGCGTTTTCGCCAGCATTGCAGAAGCTGGCGGCAGCATGCTCAAGTCACGATTTCTACTCCTTCGTTGCGATTGCCAGAATAAGGGTTTAAAACCCTGTGTAAGCGGTCTGTTGAGGACACGTGGAATGTTTTACGAAAGAGCAATGCCGCTGAAAGGCAGCACAACTCGTTGAAAGCAAGTTTCGCCGACCTCGCGGAGTGATCAACGCTAGACAAAACGCGATTTTGCCGCAGGCACGATGGCCGTCCGGTGGCGGCACTCGCGGAGTGGGGAAACGCGACCCAGCAACTATCATACAAAAAGAACTAAGAATCGAATGATGTGCCGCTCGAACTCTGTTTTGCTCGGACGGAGTCTGACCTCTTGAATGGCGTATTCCCGGCGATTGGCGCCTGGCAAAAGGATTATGTCGTTCTGCTAGATTTTTATTTTGCATGATCGTGATCAAAAAGTCACATGCACCATATTTTCAGTCACTGAGAGTTTCTCCGACTCACTTATTAATTTTGTTGCTTGGGACCACCGCCAAGGTACTATTCGCAGCTCCTGGCTGACCACATTCGAATTTCTGAAGACACCCTGCAACACGCCCAACCCGCTTTCAACCAATGCCACCTCTTCAATTTATGGCCAAACTCTTTCTATATACGGCTGTGATAGTTGTTATGGCTATACCCTTTGAAACTGGCGGTAGCTTGCGCCACCTAACCAGACTTCATCCCTGGTGTACCCACCAGTGATGACGTTTGAGAGGGAGAGGTGGGGGGTGCGGGTTTTATTTGTTTTTCTAGTTGGTATTGGGGGGGGGGGGGGGGGGGGCGGGGTGCAAGATCGTTTCGCGTTGACGCGCCTCCCGCGCCCTCTGCGGAGGCTCGCACCGTTTCCGGGTAGGGCTTCCGTCGCTCTTATGAGTTTTATGGTGAATTCCGCTCGCCGATTTAGAGCGCGCCAAAAAGCGCTCGTTTCGGCGCTCGCATCTTCTACTGGCAAATCCGACTCAAGTTGGCCATCTTCCGCTCGCAGGTTTTGGGGCAGCGCAAGCTCCGTGGAGCGCTTACGACCACGTCGTAACAGCTCCGTCAACTTCAGGATACCTCCGAAAGTCGACAGCAGCGCGCCAATACGCATGCGCGTCGCGGGTCCCCAGCATGTTCGTTCTGGTCCGGTCGGTCACCGGTTGGTTGTTTATGCCAAAGTCCCACTAGAGCGACAAACAGAAACAAACGACAGCGAAAAGCCTCCAACCTATGCTGCACGCTCGCGATAGTACCTTTGGCAAACGTTTTCGTTCGGTGCTCGTGAAGTAAGCACGAGTGGTTGCAAGCCTGCCAGAGATACCCTGGCCTGCACGATGCTCGTGCTTGAGCATAGCCTTCTCTGTCCTACAAAGCCTGCCAAATCGGTAAAGACTCTGGTTTCAGGCTAGTCACTGTCGTTTGTTTTTGTTTGTCGCTCTAGTGGGACTCGGGCATTACGCGCGTTGTGAAAGGGCAGCACGTGCGGTGCGTGTATCGCGTTTCGTAGGCTGCTACGTCGTATGGTTCGGGGGGCGCGGAGGCGAGACTGGAGGAGCGTCGCAAATTGTAAGCGCTGACATCTGCGATCCCGCGAGGAGGAGTGAGAAAACGAATGAGAGAAAATCCGAAGGTAGCAGACGCAGGGTTAGGCATGTTCATTTTTTCCGCAACTGGTTGTGTTTACCTTTGCATCATGCATACCGCCGATTTTTTTTTTTTTTTAGGAAATAGATAAAAAAAGAAGTCTAGGCAACGGCCGTGTAAGTGAGGGTTTGCTACTTCTTCGTGTTTATCAAAGTCTTACCAGCAATCACCTCCACCGACGGCGATCGCTGTGCGTGCCCCGCGCCACTCCAAGGTGGCCGAAAGGTATGGCGGTTTGGGACGGCGGCGAACGCGCACGTCTTCCTCGCTATTTGGGACACATGGGCTCCGTGGTACAATGCGCCCGGCCGGTGTCGCGTGTTATTTCCGCTGCTGAAAACTGAATGGGAACTGTCCAAAACCGGTTCCTATTCAGTTACGCTGCCCAAACTAAATTTCCACCCGGTTTCCCTATGCAACCTTTTTCGGTATAATAAGTATTGTGTCAAGTTACGGTCATGTCCAAGTACCTGTCTGCCGAAAATCGACAGGTCGCACAACCAGGTTCTTACTCAACAGCTGATCGCAAAAGCCTTTGACGGGCAGACGGTGTGTTGGCCGACAACTTTGTTTTCTCGGCTTTTAAACCACCTTTCCGAAATTTGTTTCAATTGGAAGTATAGTCCCCACTGGTCCCTTCCTACCTGTAAAGTCTCCTCCTCCCATGACGAGTGATATTATCTTGACAGCCCATGACGACAAAAATCGGTTCCCATTCAGTACCACCGCCCAAACAAAATTTCCATCTAGTTTCCCTATGCCACCTCTTTTTGGTATAATAAGTGTTATGTGAAGTCAAGCACCTGTGTGTCCAAATCTGCACTTCGAACAGCCCGGTTATAACACAGCATTTCGGGTCCAATACTGAATATCCCGTACAGCTTTATTCCTCTATTCGTTCGAAACATAACTTTCACACCTGCTGTCTTAATGAAACTTGGCACACTTAGTGCACAAACTTAGTGAACATCTCACTCGGCTCCAAATGTCATCGTCCCAGTAGTCCCACGTTTACAGTGACGAGCTAAACAAATTTTCCACTGAGAGCAGCATGGTGGCGGCCATCTTGCTTTTCGGAAAATTGCTCCAATCCCTTTTTTGACCACAAGTAGAGAAATGACCCCTATTAACGACTCAAACTCGATATATGAAGCGGAGAACAGCTAGATGCCCTTCTTAGGTCCGCCCCAGCCCTCATACCGGCTCAAAATGCAGAAGTTCCGTCCGTGCACGCTTCCGCCGCCACAGCTTGGCATGCGAAAAGGTGCCGCAGGCTGCTGAACGCGCTTCACTGTCGAACGCCATCTCCTCCGCTAGCGGCGCTACGCGCGTTCTTCAAAACGCCCCCTATAGTTCCCGCACG
The DNA here is from genome assembly GCF_016920785.2 of Ixodes scapularis. Taxonomy (NCBI): domain Eukaryota; kingdom Metazoa; phylum Arthropoda; class Arachnida; order Ixodida; family Ixodidae; genus Ixodes; species Ixodes scapularis. The sequence continues at coordinate 111,667,337 of NW_024609846.1, read as the reverse complement.
GAGCGTACACAAGTTCAAAGGGATGTCTTTCGGACCTTGTTCAGCACCAGCCACCTCCCAGCGTGCCATGGACACCGTGCTGACAGGTCTTAAATGGCGAAGTTGTCTCGTCTACCTCGACGATGTCGTAGTTATATTCACGCGATTTCGACAAGCACTTGAGACGCCTTCCAGCCGTGCTCCAAGAAATCAAGACATTCGTACTCACCCTCAACCGACGAAATTCCGTTTTGCCTATGACGAACTGAAGTTCTTAGGCTACGTCGTGAACAACTAGGGTGTTCGTCCTGACCCCGAGAAGATGCGCGCCGTGGCCGCGTTTCCTCCGCCGTGGGACAGAAAGGCGGTACAAAGGTTTTTGGGTCACTACGTTTACTATAGGCGCTTCGTTCGAGACTTCGCCAAGCTTTCTGCGGAGCTCACGCATCTCACAAAGGACGTTGTGAAGTTCCAATGAAAAGAAGAACAAAAGCGGGCATTCGACGAGCTCAAACGCATCCTCCAGACACGACCAATCCTAGGCCATTTTTGACCCGCCTGCAGACAAAGAAATCCACACCGACGCAACTAATACCGGACTTGGCGCGGTTCTGCTCGAAATGCAGGAGGGCACGGAGCGAGTGATCGCTTAAGCAAGTCGAACTCTGCCTAAGGTAGAGGACAACTACTCAACTACAGAAAAAGTGTGCCTCGCTGTCGTCTGGTCGATAACGAAGTTCCGCCCGTACTGGTACGGAAGTTCATTCCGCGTGGTCACAGATCACCATTCGCTCTGCTGACTCGCCAATCTGAAGTACCCATCACGACGCTGTGCTCGGTGGAGTTTACGCCTACAGGATTTTGACATGACCGTAGTTTACAAGTCCGGCCGGAAGGTTCGAACATTTTACGCCGATGGTTCCAGAAGCGCACGCGTGTACATAAAGAAGTCCGCGTGGTGAACCGGAGTCACTTCTTCACTTGCGCTCAATTCTGCCATTACGCCGTCATTGACGCCTGCGACGCCAGTTATTCGCCATTCATTCTTATTTTGTTTTCGCACAAGTTCGCCAGATAAACCGTTTAGTTTCTCCGGCCTTATTATTTGTCATTCGTGACAGTATTAAGGTTTGAGATATCAAATTGGGTACAAAAATAATCCGGGAATAACAAAGCAAGGATGTCAAGTAAACTCAAGAACGAACTCCAAACGACGTTCAAATATCTGAGAAAAATAAACAACCCAGGCTAAACACCGCCGGCATGCTTCTGTAAAGAAACTAGTGAAATTCGCTTCCTGTGAATTATACTTGAGGCGTTGGTGGAGGTTATTTTTATTTTATTTTTTTATTTTATTTATCAATACTGTCAGCCTTCTCTCGAAGGCTATTACAGGAGAGGGACAAACCTCCAAATGATAAATTTCCCTCCGAATGATAAATTACAACAGAAACTAGTCTGGGATCATTTTTCTTTTTAGAGCGGACATAAAATAACAATATATCTATAGCAAAGAAACAGGAGCCACGCATTTTATTGAAAAAACAATCTGCAACTTTTCCCATTTTCGATATATTCCGTTTCAAAAACGTCTCTCCAATTTCAATATCAATTCGTTTTTTTTTTCTGTTTTTTACGTGCCATGCAAATGCAACAAAATGCTCTCAATGTATATTCTTCTCACTAGGACATATAAAATGCAACAAATGATGACTGATATTGCCATGGTTAAAGCTGTATCACCGGGTCACAGGCAGTGACCTTTCTGGGAATTGAATCCGAGAAGTAAACAAACGCCTGGGAGCGCCTAGAAGCGATTTTATTCATTCAGTTGATTCTTCGCCAAGCTTTCGTCTTTGAAGGCAATCAAAACCGGTAGCCAACTTTTTGATTATTAAAATTCAATATCAAACCAATCAAGTTGCTTTTAAAAAAAAGTTTTGCAGGCGAGATTTTGTTACTCGGCTCGTTTAAGGCTCTAACGTTACTTATTCCTGTCTTGAGGCGGTGATTATTCCCATTCAAGGTCAGGATGTATAGCACTTGCCCTACCCTGAAGAAAACAAAGTTCATTCCCCTGGATTACACGAAAACAGTCCATCACGGCAAGCAATAAATGGGTTTCAACAAAGAAGCAAAATGAAAATTTGACTACTCGAAAAAAAAAATGGATGGGGGTGGGAATACTGAGTCCTTAGTCATAGTCCATGTGTACGTCGCCTTTTTCAAATCAAGTTGTATACTGAACTTGGTCATTCTTTGGGCTCTATTGTTCTCTGTGAATGCCTGTCTTGATGTTTTGTAAAAAAAAAACAAAAAAACTTAAACCTTTTGTTTGTTTTCCTTTGTAGGTTATATCTTGTATTAGCTAGCTTCTAATGAGAGTCTACGGGATAAAATAAGTTAGCACATTTTATGTAATTTGACTGGAGATGAGTCGTGACGAGCGTTCCCTGAAGATCCGCGCCATCTTGTGTGAGGTTCAGTTGTATAATGGTTCGATCCCTTTGCAAAGGTGTACGAATGGTAGTTTCAATAGGATAACACACATTCATATTTCAGTTTCCCGAGTGCATAAGCGATAGAGGTCATCTCGGCTTTTATGTGCTATGAAAGCTGAGAATGGCAGATGAAATATTAAATTATGTTCATTATGTGCACAATTTTATTTACTTACTAATTACCTGCACGATTGAATATTTAAAAGCAAACGTCGCGATCAAATTAAAATGATTAGACTGCGCAAAAAAAAAACAACAAAATGAAATGGACCAAGTATATCCAGACAAAAGTGAAACCAACAACAATGAATAAATGCAGTTGATAGCTATCCGCAGAGGTAAAAAACAAACAATAAAAACAATAAAAAACTAAATATACATTTTAAAGAAACAAATTGAAATGTTTGAGAGTTCTTCTTTTGGTTGAGGGTTACACTTTAATTCAGTAAACACGTCCGATAAGTGGAATCTATTCGATCTCTATGTGATGGCTGTTAGGAATAAACTTCTAGCGTAAATAAGATCATACTTATTTTTGCAATTAGTATTGTTGTGTCCACACGCACCAATCTTTTTGCGAGCTTTCCCGGTTTCTGGCCGTAAAAATGGAGCGGTGCTTAAAAATATTCAAAGACGTACCCTATGAAACGCTCTTTCTCAAACATATAAACCAATATACGTCTTTTGTTCATGACAAAAAATTGAACAAAAAAAAAAACATTCCTAACGCGAATGTAAAAGTCGGCATATTATTTACGCAAAATGAATATTTTACTCTCGTCAGAGAGTTACGTCTTCAGGCTTCAAAACGACAGCCATCACCGTAAAATCATGTGGTTACTACGTCATGAATATCAGATTCTATAATTACATCTTTCTCCATGTTTGTGCATCATTATCAAGGCATCAACAGTTCATGAGCAAACAAAAAATAAGCAAACAAACAAACATACAAATCAATGAACGAATCGTAATTTCGATAACAATTAGAGCCCAAATTTGACCCTAATACTTGTAAGCGTACGCGCGACAGTCCAAATGTTAATGGTGTATCGTTCATCGACCTTCAGTAGTTACCACTCCCGTGTAAAGCTGACAAAATTTGTCTTTTTTTTGTTATCTTTAAGGAGGGCGCGTGTAATCCTCCTTGGTCTCTCCGGGTCAAAGTGACGCGTCGTCTGAATTCCACACCGACGAGTTCACATCCGCGCCGAAGTAGCGTAATCTGACGCCGGCTTATTTCGGCGGAGGCACCATGTAACGGGGATTACGCTTCGCTCCGTCGAAGATTCCCAGGAGGTTTCAATTAGTCGTCGGGCCGTCGTTGGCGCGTACCGGATGCACCGAGTTGCTTCGAGATGAATAAGCCCCTGAAGATTGCATTCAATCGCACAAAACTGGCGAAAAACTCTGAAGTCTTTAAACTTGAACTCCTTACTAGCCATAGGAAGGAAACTTGGGATTGCTAGATTTCTAGATTTTGGATTTTCTTGACTAAAACTGTCATTTATAACGAGGAAATTGTGTCGCAAAAAGCTTAAGAAACAGTCTATTAATTACGGCACTAGTGCCGATGGAAATTTTCGCGCCCTTCACGATTCTCAAGATTAGCGTTTTGAAGGACGGCAATCGGTTACCAGAATAAATTAGGTAAGACAGACAAGCAAACAAACACTATGGCACCCTAGCCAGCGAACCAAAAGGTGATTTAATGTGCATGCGTTTGCTGTAAATTGTTCTTCAAGTCAAGCGCAGACCGTCAATGAACATTCTGAGCTTGCGGAGGTGCTCTGCGTCGATATATATATATATATATATATATATATATATATATATATATATATATATATATATATATATATATATATATATATATATATATATATATATATTGTGGGAGAGAAGAAAACGAACACCAGTTCTCGCGGTGTTCAAGCTCCAACTCCCCCAGTGCTCGCTCGCCTTCCGGTTGTCAGTCTCCTTTACTCTCGTCGTTTTCCGTTCCCCACACATCCCCCCCCCCCCCCCCCCTTCGGGGGATGGGAGCGCTTGGTTTTAATGGTAGCGATGGCCACCTGCGGGAAGCGGTCGCCCTCTTTGAAGATGAAGTGGTCGTCGAGATGAGCTGCTGCTGCGTCTTCTTGTCCATGCCGGTCAGTGGGTAGTAGGTGGCCTTCAGCTCGCCCTCCAGCATGAGCAGAGTCAAGTTAACTTTCTCCTCCATCTCGCGGTATTGGGCCTGCGTCAGGCACGGGTTAAAAAAGGTAGCTCTGCAACGATCGTCCGCAGCGCGCGCCCGTGGAAATGACGCACTGGTCGTCGGGGTCCACATTGACCAAGATGCTGAGATCTCCGAAGTTTGTGAGCGGGTGCTTGTCGGTCGCCTTGAAGCCGCCGTGGCCGGCGAATAGCGTGTAGGGCTCGGCATCCGGGGCTCACATGCCGACGTCGCTGTCGAGGTTCTCCACGCCGGACTGTATGATGTCGACCAAGGTGGCTAGCATGGCGGTCTTGCGAGTCTTGAGCTTTTCGAATATGAACGGAGGCCCGTACGATGGTAGTGGGACTCTGAACGGTAGCTGACGTGCGGTTCAAAAGACCTTTGAAAGGGCGGGAATCGGAGAGCTTGGGGCGGCGCGACGGCTGGCGGGAAGGACTGTGGAAGCAGACTCTGAAATTTGGCCCCACGTTAGGCGCCAAATGTGGAGACAAGAAAACGAACACCAGTTCTCGCGGTGTTCAAGCTCCGACTCCCCCCGTGCCCGCTCGCCCCCCGGTTGTCGGTCTCCTTTATTCTCTTCTTTTTCCGTTCCCCCCGATATATATATATATATATACAGGGTGTTTTTTTTAAGCTTAACAGATTTGTTTAAAAAAAGCCGTGTAAATTACACTTATGCCGCTTGTGGAGGTGAGTTATACTGCCAGGGGGACATATTATAGGGGGCTAATCGTAACGATCAGTCGTCTAATTAATTGAAATTTGTTAATTAACATTTCAATTAATGAAGATAGACATGTGGTCCCCATTAGAAACTTGCTCAGCGTCATGGAAAACCACTAAATCAGTCATTTCACAAAGAATTTGAGCGCGTGAGAAGCGTAGTAGTGCACTAAAGTTACCACTTGTGGAGCAGGTACAAAGCTAGCGCTTGTGATAAGGAGCCCGCGCGATTTTCCATCTCTTATCTAGCCCCAGCCTTGTACCTGCTCCACGAGTGGAAACTTTAGTACAATACTACGCTTCTCACTCGCCGAAGGTCTTTCTGAAAATGACTGATTTAGTGGTTTTCGACAATGCTGAGCAAGTTTCTTATTGGAGCCATATATATATATATATATACATATATTTTTTTTTCGCGTTTTTGTAAAAGGTTATACAATGCGATTATGAAAAGCTTTACAAGAAACAAAGATATGAAAAAGGTTAAATCGTACGCCACGTTGTTTCTGCACTTCTGTTAGTTTTGATTACCAAAACCCGAACTGTAGATTTTAATGTCCGGTTTTGCATCGAATTAATGTGTTTTTTTTTTTGCTTTATAACGAATGCATTAGTTTTTTAGCTGAATATTATATCAACGCACGACTACGTAAATAAACTAGTACTTTACACAATTAGTTTACCGTCATTTAATGGATTATATGTTTGGTGAAGATTAAGGCATTAAGAATTAACGGGCCTTTTGGCAAAATTTCAGCGGGTCGCTCGCAAATATGACGCCGGCTTACTTCGACGGAGGTACCCTGTAACGGGGATTTCGCTCCTCCCTGCCCTCGCAGCATCCACCAGGTGTCACTGGAGAAAGAAAGAGAGAGTGACATAGGGAGTGAAGCGCAGTCGATGGCCTGTCTTCTCCCGCACGCCTCCGTTTCCTCTGTCGCCTCCGTTGTCTGCTGCAACTGGCTTTGGACCTACCGTGCACGGCAGGTGCGGCTCGTTTTGAAACAAATCTATTGGATTGTCCGTTGCTTACTCTATCACAGGGGTATCCAAATAGTATGGCAAAGGGGCCGGATTACATGCTTGTAGCGGCCTTGAGGGCCAGAAATCAAACAAGTAAGCTTGAATTAGAAAAAACAAAAATCCAAAATTAATGTAGTTAGAGAGGCATTTAAATACAATAATTCAAAGTAGAGTAAAATGAAAAGTATATATTTAATAGAAAGCATACATCCAAATAACAGGACTTGCGTGACAGAATACATCTCGTTTCTTGTGCGTTATTAAGACTGATAGGAAAGGACAGAAAGTCAAGTTAACCTTTCCTTGTTTTTGTTCAGTCCATGGACCTTTCTTATATGTATATATATATATATATATATATAGATTCAGTGATGTCTCGTTAATATGGACACCTCCGTTCCCCCTAAAAATCGTTCATAGTGTGAGTTGTCTATAATAACGAGACAAAAATGCGTGTATTTCCCAGTTTGTTCCCGAAATTGGTGTCCATATAGCGGGGCATTCATATTAACGGGGTCCATATTAACGAGACATGGCTATACATTATTTAGCTAATTATGATATCCAATAATCGTAGCCCGGAAAATTATCCAGGCCTAAATCAAAACGATTATGAACGTTGGCATAATCGCACAGGGCAGAAAACTATTGAAAATGATAGGACTTGTGATTGCAATACGCGATACATATCACACGGGCCTTTGGGCACAGCATACGCGAGAACGCCAATGACTTTTAACGCAGTTACGCAGACATGAAAGAGGGAACTAAGGATGGCGATGCAGGTGGTGACCATGTGCAATAAATATGGCACCCAACTGTCAGCGGGATAAGAACCGCACAGAAGCGTTTGGTGAGCGCCGCGACGCCGTCCCTTTCCATGGGCTCATTTCAGCACCAGTCAGCTGGCCTGTTGCAAACGGGCCGTGGACCACTGTTAGGGCCGCGGTCCGCCGCGGCCAGGCAGGAAGTTCTCTGTTGGCCGGATCGGGCCCACCTATAAGAGCTCTAGCTGCGATAAATATTACGATAATATTACACACAACTCACAATTATGTACGTTGTACTTAGGGGTGTCGTGAAGTTAGGTAATGAAAATTAAGCATTATTATTGTTACACTAAAATAGTCTCTTGGACGTACGTCAACTTTCGTCATAAGAACTTAACTCTTACAAACTTGAACAGACAGAAGATCGTTTATTTCCTTGTAGTTTTCTGTGAATTCATTGGCTAGGGAGGTTATTTTTATTTACATTTTAATTTTATTAAAACTTAAGGTTTTAATTAGAATTCAGTATTGGACGCTTTAACCTCTATGAGTAAATGATTAAAACACGGGAATTCAAGTTATAAGCGTTGCTCAGTGAACCTAAGCCTACAGCATGTAAGCTAACGGTTCTAAACCAATTTAGACGTTTCGCAGACGGTCCATTATTTATATTATCCCTGCCAGCACGTTTTATATAACAAGCTCGAAAATGGGTTTCTTTATATATCGCGCTACGATTTACTACAGAGTTGCAACTAGGTGGTGGAAGCTTGGAATGAAAATATCAACTGATGAACTTACCTAGTTTAAGAAACAAAACAAACACACTCACTAAAAACCTCCTTTGGGCTATCTGCCACGGCATTCGAAGACGACGTCATGGTCGGGCTCGCCCAGTTGTCTGTGCTGCCGAAGGATGGCGCAACCTGAGACAGGAGAGTAATAGATTCGGAGCAAAGGACCAGGAAACTATAAGACTGTCCTCGCGCTTGAATCCGGACGATGAGGGGGAACATCCGCTTAGAACTAAAAATGAAGTCTGCGCTGCGGCATTTCGCAATACAAAGCGTCATGCTTGCATTGCGTAATGCCATAGCACAGACTTCATTTTGAGGTCTAAACAGATGTTCCTCCTTATCATTCGCTGAGCTGATTTCGTAGATTGCAAAGATTGGCTCTTCGAGTGTTTTGCGGGTAAGTAGACGCGCAAGCATTTCTTAGGGTGTAGTTTCTTGAGGCGGGAGAGGATGTGCGTACGAAGACTTCGAACTGCAACGGCCATCACACCGGTGTGGCAAGTCAGGTCTCGTAAACCAACGTCCCCCGAAGACGTCGGTCTGGACAAATCTTGCAAAGCGTGTGGCCAAAAAGCCACATGTATGCATTTGGTCCAGAAATGCAAGGACACAGAGAAGCGAAGACTCTACGCCATCGCAGAATTACCGCCAAAAGCAAGGCCTTTAAGCTACCCAGAGTGGACCCATCCAACCATCAACAACGTTTAGAGAAAACAAATATTATCATCACTGGTCAGTTTTATTCGCTCCTAAGACCTTATCCCCTACAGCGGATTCCCCCCCCCCCCCATCCCCCTCATCCCCCCCCCCCCGGGCTTGCCATATAATATCAATCAAGGGGCGACGACACAATCACCTTTTCTTTTCAATAAATGCTTTTACTACTACTGCAGTGCCTCGACCGATCATCTCCGTACCACAAATAGGGAGCCATAAGGGATTTAAATTCCTGTCTTGTTCATAAGGTAATTTGCATTTATAAATAAATTATCGCGCAATTTGAATTTAACACTAGAGAGACGCGTTCCGGCATAGTGAGAACTTTCCGAAGTTTCGTAGGCTCGGCGCTGACGCGCTCGACGCTTCTGACAGCTCTCGGCGACATACTTAACTAGGCGAGCCCGGTCAAGACGTCGTCAGCGAATTCCGCGGCGAATAGCCCGAAACAGGTTTTTATTTTCTTCTTCTTTTATGCTAGGTAAACTCATTCGCGTGTATTTTCACCCCATGCTTCCACCGCCTCGTTGCATCTCTAGTAAATTGCAACGCGATACGACGAGAAACCGATTTTTGAGGCCATCGAAAGTGCCTGAGGAGCGTAAGTTTACATGCTGCATTTATAACTCTCATAAAGTACCATAATATGTAAACAATCAGGCGACAATTCCTGGGCAACTCGTAACATGTCTTCTTTATTGTTGTATATCAGATCTGGCATATCCGTGTATTCAGACGTGCAGTTACTTTCCTAATTCAACACATACCATTTTGTATCTATCATAAAAAAAAAATAGGAAGAAAACAAGCGTTGAGCGATTCCACTTTGAGAGACGGTTCATTTGTCAGCCTGTTAAGAGTCGCCAGACATGTGCACTTTCCCTCCTTTTTTGCGCCTCCTTTCTGGCGATAGCGAGAAAGCTCGAACCGGGGAAGCGACGATGATACTCAGGAGTCTGAGAACAGAACACTGCCGCAAGGATCGGAGAGGCAGCGGCATTGGCGCCGGGCCAACAGGATAGCCCTCTTTTCCGCGAAATTGTCCCGCGGGAAAAATCCCGATGAAGGCATTAGTCCCATTGGCGCCTGTCACAACACTTCGTGGAAAGCAGCCGACCCCGCCGAGCCGCGTCAAATTCGGCGCTTTTTCTTGGTCGGCTGGGATGCCCTGGTTGCACTCTGCCAGCAAATGCCGTGACTGTTGTAAGACAATGGAGTTTAATATTCGCCCAAATGAATTGAAGCTAATTAAGTTATATCTATACATAATTTTTTTTTTTTTGGGGCGGGGGGGGGTGGGGGGTTCTTGCTCCCTGTTTTAGATTCGAGTGTACGGGCACGGGGGTTTTGCTAGAACGTGAAGAACCGTTGTGTGATTTGATTTCACCAAGGCTGAAAGCAGGTTCTTGACGCTATACGCTATCTAAAGAGAGCGATCGGTCACAAGAAATTGACATAATCAGCCGTCGTTTGTGTCAACTGGTTGTAAGCACGTGTAACACTCGACTAAACATGTACATCAAAAGGGAAGGGTTTGCGTGCTATAGTACGACACTCAGCGATCGTCATTGCCGCGGGAGTATAAAAATATATTGGCTGATCTGTTTAGATCTTTCATGAGGTTGCAAAATAATAAAAAACGACATCTTCTAGCAGATTGGTCGAATTGCTTAATCCAATTGATAAATAATGACCTTTATCCCAGCTCCATAAAAATGTTTCCAACCCACTCTCTCGATGTGTAAAATCGCTTGATTGCGTGGCCAGTTCGCTATGTTTCAGGAGGTGCATTGGTCCTTCGCTCTAAAGAGCCGCACGGCTGGCATAAATAGCCCCGTCTACCTGAGATCCCATGAACTAGTCTCATAGCTTTGCTTGTTTACGTTATATATTTTAATTGATAAATTGTCGCGAGCGCCAAAAAATCTACGCTTTTCTTTTTTTGTTTTTCGTGCAGTAATTTTACATTTGGTATAACAAGTATCGTGTTTGTCACTCGGTACAAACTTCCCAAGGCCAGCTTGCTTGTCTTTAGCTATCTGAACTTGAACGTTTAGCTTCCTATTCATATGCACCCAAAGTTTCTAGCTTGTTCGACCTTATTTATCCAATGTCGTATGGTCAATTTGCGTTGCCACAAAACCCAATAGAAAACCGAAGTTCCAAAAGGTTACGTTTATGCGCTGCATAATTTTATATGCCCGAGGTCATATGCTAGTCAGAAGTGCACTTTGAGTGGCTTCAATGAACAAGAGAAGGCCCTACAGGGGTTCCTGTGGTGTTCCCGAAGTACCATTGGGTTCGAGTGAAATGCGAACATTGTCGGAATTTCGAGCCCACTTCCGGGGCAGCTTTCAAGCTTGGGTTGTGCTTGGCGAGGTTCAAACACATCGGAGTAGGGCGCTGCGAGGTTGTGCGTCCTACTCCGATGTGATTCAACCTCGCCAAGAACAATCCAAGCTTGGAAGCTCCGCCGGTAGTGGGCTCGAAGTTCCTTCACTGTTCGCATTTCATTTCAACTCATTGGTGCCTTTCCGTGCCCGAAAAATGAGCTCTTTCATTATATGGTCACATTGGGGGGAAAGGAGAGCTCAACTGTGGAGACAGCAATAAACGTAAAGGGGTCTTGACATATGCATATACAACACTTGAGGTGTCAAATTTATCTTTACGCCAAAGCAATAACGCCCCTTTAGATCAGTCAACTGTGTTTGTTCAAGGAGCAAGGCGAGCCCCTCCATTCGGTCACTTGTGCAACTTTGTTGCCTTCGGCCAACACAGTTTCAATATTCAGGAATTGTCAATTTTCTAATAGTCCTTCGAACGATCATTGCGGTAAGCTTGGAAGCTCCGCCGAAAGTGGGCTCGAAATCCCGTCACTATTCGCATTTCATTTGAAGTCATTGGTACATTTCCATGACCGAAAAACGTGCTCTTTCATCATATGGTCACATTGGGGGAAAGAAGCGCTCAACTGTGGAGACAGCAATAAACGTAAAGGGGTCTTGATATATGCATATACAACACTTGAGGTGCCAAATTTATCTTTACGCCAACGCAATAACGAGAACCTCCATTCGGTCACTTGTGCAACTTTGTTGCCTACGGCCAACAGAGTTTCAACGTTCAGGAATTGTCAATTATATAACAGTCCTTCGAACGATCATTGCGGCCGTCAGATTACTTTAACACAATGTAAACAAAGTAATTGGGTATATGTCAGGTTTTTTTTTTTTTTTTTTATATCCAAGAAAATACGAAAACGCACCACGATAAAAATTTCGTAATTTCGGTTTTATCCTTTAAATTCCGGGGTCACAGTGGTTATACAAAAAGAAAAATATGGTGTTTTAAAAAAAAAGTTCGGTTAGGGCACATGGTCAGTTCTCCTGAGACGAGGCCATTTCAGTTTTCCTCTAAATCTCAGACGATTGACCAACGGGAGCTTACCGTTTATCCCCGTCAGGGTTTGTTCAGGACAAGTAATTATATTTTTGTCGCGAAAAAAAAACAGAAGTGTTTCGGTTTTCATGTTGGATTATATATATATATATATTTTTTTTAGAGGGAAGTGGGGGGTCGTGTTTTTATAGCGGCAAAAGCTAAGAACCCGTAGCTTCTATAAACCGTTTTATTAAAAGAAGGCAAGAGAAAAAGAGAAGATGGCTGCCGGCGCCCTCCTCCTTGCTGGATCGTTAGGACCGAAGGGAAGACCCGGATGAACGGCTTGGGCGCGTGAGTTGCTCCAAGTTTGCTGGTTTTCTTCGCGTTTTTTTTTCGATTTATTTATTTTTATTTACAGATTAAATTAAATATAACGGATTCAAGGACTACAATGCTCTGGTCATTGAGACATCATTGTTCGGTACTAGGCTGCACGAACAACCGAAAGCGCATATTATTATCGGAGGACATGTGTGTCGTGCACGGGACGCGACAAGGCAACTGCGGGTCCCGTGCGATGGAGCTTGAAGACAATGACTTCAAACTCCATCGCTTTCTAAATGACCAATACCTCCGGCGGCAGTGGGTTGCGTCCGTGAATCGACACAAATATTCTACGACGCCTTCCTCTCAAATGTGCTCTGAACATGTCGTGAATGGAGAGCGCATGAAACTTAAACCGTCAATGAAAGTGGGCTACGCTCGCAAAGTGGATGCAACTTTTCTTGTGAGAATCACTGTTTTAGCTTGTAACTTTTTGGTTGATATTATCTGCAGGCAACTGATATTTTGAAGTGGTGATAATCACTTGATTTTATCATCTACAGCGCTTAGTAGAAGTTTCGTTTCTGACGCCGGGTATGGCTGGAAATAGTCGAAATCTTAGCATTTTTTTGCTTTTTCTCAATCGCGGAATTCTGCGCAATACCAGAGAGCCGTGAACTTACGTTTGACCGTCACAATACGATTGAGTTCTTCTTGTTTTTCAAATTATTATATAATGTAGCTGGAAAGAAATCTTCCATTTCTATTGCTGAAACATGCTCATGCATTGATTTAAGATTGTTGAATCATTGATCAACACGCTCCGGCATTGGGCCTATCCCGATTTTGCTGCTTTCAGTTCTCGACGAAAGACACACTCGTCGACACGGAATCCTCAACTTAAACTTTTATAAACATCTGTAAGCCGGCCGGAGAGGGGGGGGGGGGGGGGGGGGAGCTGCCTTCGATCGTTGCCTGCAGTGCTCTTCTTTCGCGCATCCTTGTTCACAATACATTTTATTTTTGTGTACTCCACGAAACGCCTAAAATATTCTCGGTGTACTTTATCTAAAACCACACGGAAATGAAAGCAAATTCATTCGCTGCTAACTAATGCAATATTTTGTGCACTCACCTTCCGATTTCTATTGGTGGTGCGTTCAGTGCCGCTGTTAGCGGCCTCGCTACACTGGCGGATGCCATAATGTGGACAGGAAACGTTCCCAGTGAGTTTAAAAACACCAACCGCCGCACACACGAACAAAAGACGTGCCCTAACTCGTATACCCAGCACTTTAGAGCATCCAACCAACACACCCAAAGCAGGAGCGGCACCCCGAATAACAGTACAGCCAACGTTTATAACCACTCAGCATGACCGATGAACCTGGCGCTCGCTAGATGGCACTACGGCATTTAAAATGGCCCTACCCACGATAAAACGGTCTACAGGAGGACGGAAGGGCTTGCTAAAGTTTCTATGCTTCACAGCGACTACGTCCACGAGTTTAGTGATTTCAGTGGACTTTTATTCAGACAACTCTCAGACAACTCAGACAACAGACAACTCCACCTGTAATGGAGAGGTCCCGGGTTCGATACCCGGACCAGGCGGATTTTTTCGGTCGCGCACCAGTCACCTAGCTGTGTTTGGAGATTTGAGTTTGTCCTTTGTCCATCTTGTTCCCCTTCTCCAGGGATTATTTTCATCATTACTGTCCAGCTCGCTTGCACCTTTGCATTTAACTGCTTTATAATCACAACTCTTGTTTGCGAGTTTTGTTGTGTTAGAGTTAGTTTTTCTAATGTGGGACACCAATCATATAACACCAACGGAAGAAATATCATTCGGAACACTTGAGTTCTTACAAATATATTGTACCTTTGTGTCCGGATGTTAACAATCTTTTTTTTAGAATTCTTAAAAATTGGGAACACAGCAAAATTAGTTTTTGAATTCAGGAGTATCGTCAATATAGCAGAGATAAACTCAGAAAATCCCGAATTTCAGATGAAAATTAAACTTCGAAAAATACCATCTGAACTACAATAAAATCGGCTCCGATGAAAGAGAACCTTTTATATATATGTATATATATCCCTACCGAAAATTCCGGTATAGTTTTTCGCTATCCGGATTATGGAACCGGAAATCTATCTGGATTCTATCTGGACTCTATCTGGAATTTAGGTTGTCAGAAATTATTCCTTTGTTCTCAATCTGGATTTTGTGTTTCCAGTAACAAATTTTCGGTTCCATATTCCGGATAGGGAAAGTTATACCGTATTTTTCGGTAGGGATATATATAGAGAGAGATATAGATAGATAGATATATAGATATATAGATATGCAACCAGCCTCTGCTGCGGTGCGCGAGGACAGCGAAGCAAGGTGTTGGTTGCACAATTTTGCCAAGGGCCGCGATGCCGTCGGCGCCGAGAAGCGCTTCAATTGCAAACCGAAACTTAAAAACTCGTCGAAGTTGTGAGGTTTTTCAGAAAACCGTAAGATGCTGCGCGTGCCTTCTATCGGTCTGCAATTTATTGATTTAGTGTTTTTTGATGATGCTCACCAATTTTCTAACTGAAACCATGCCATTAAGCACAATATAAAAAGTTAATTACGCAAAAATAATTTTAAACTTAACTATCCAAAATTTTATTAATTTTCTTAAATGGGCCCCTGGCCCAAGACCGAACCGGCAAAAACTTTTTTTCGTTGCGACGCGTAGTTCCCGCAATATCGAATTTGTTCACGTTTCGTGAAACACCCTGTATATATATATATATATATATATATATATATATATATATATATATATATATATATATATATATATATATATACACGACGTAGTGGCTCACGACACGTGACGGTTCATGTCGAATCACATATTGTGTGTTTCGGGCCTGGTAGGCTCTTCGTCAGTCAAAGTAAGAACACTTCGTTCTCCTTTTTTTTCAATCAAAGAAAAAACGGCCGTAATAAAGAAGAAGTTAATTCGAAAAATGCTTACCGTTTAGCGGGTATCTACTCAACTAAATTCTCGCTTAAAAGTTTAATATATCCTGATACCAAAGCAGCAAATACTACGGAAATAATTAAATATAATATTATTACTGCCATCATTTCTTTCAATATATGTATATATATATATATATATCAATGATATTGAAAAAATTAGTACGGAGGCAACTTTTGTGATATACGCCGATGACACTATTTTATTTTTTTCTGCTCAAGATAAGTCAAGATAAGGAAAAGCTCGCGCAAGTCGCAAATCATACTCTTGACTCGCTTCACAAATGGAGCTCTCTAAATTCACTCCCCATTACACTTCCTAAACTAAGCCAGTGCTTTTTAAACCGAGGAAAAAGTCTATGGTTTTCAGCTACAACCTTGTTTTTGGGTCCTCCACCATTGAGATAGTACCTAGTACTAAATCCCTAGGCGTAATTTTTAACGAAAATGTGTCATGGGATTTTCCTATTGAAAGTCTCATTCGCAAGATTTGGAAAGCCGTTGGTATTCTTTAACAGGTTTCGCTTCAACCTCAAAATAAAAACTAAACTGCTTTTATACAACTCTCCATTTTCTTCACATCTAAATTATTGTCATCTGCTTTGGGGAACCACACCAATAGCCAACTTTCAACAATCTTGATGTCTCTCAGAAAAAGGCCAGAAAAAGGCATCAATGCCCCATATGATTCTCATACACAGCCCCTTTTTTAAGACTCTGCATATAATTCCAGTTACCAACCTGTATGACTACACAACAATTTTAAGATACGCAGCGAGCATTTAAACTGAACAATCCTTTATTTCAAGAGATCGCTGGCCTAGCACGAAATAAAAATGTTCATACTACTCGTAATGAGGATGTCTGGAAGGTACCATACAGCAGAACAAACTATGGAAGGCAGAGGTTGAGACACCACCTCCCATCATTATTGAACAATCTAAGAAGCAACAACTTCACCATAGAAACACTAACACCCCGTGCCATCAAAGATATGTTTCTTTAGCTCACTTATTTTTATCTAGTGCTGTGAGGAGGTTCGTTATTTGAGGTCAAGTTCTCATTCATTACATTAAATTATTGACGAGGCAAGTACTGTTTTTGTGGGAGCTTTAGTAGTTCCGTTGAAAAACAATAGCGATACAACTTTAAAGAAAAACATGAAATACGTTACAGGATACACAATTTCTTTAGGGCACTCATAAAACAACTAGTTGATGAGTCACTGAGAAATAAATGAGAGTCTCAAGTCAAAAAGGTTTGTGGAGGTCAGAGTGAGACACTTCACTTCACCTGACAACGACGGTGGCGACGTTGTGGCAACAATATGGTGACGTGGCGTTGTGGCAACGATGCGGTGATGTCTTCCATGGTCGGTGCAGCCGCCGCTGGGAGTCGTCCGGGACAACGGAACATCGTCTACACGATACGGCCCGGTTTGCCCTCGCAGCTACGCTCAGTCGTTTCTGTTTGCGTCGACGGCTCCCAGGAAGACAACCCCCAGTCAGCCGTCGTCCCCCTCGTTGTTCCAGCCACACTTCTTTTTCTTTCCCTGTTGTCTCGTGCTTCTTTTCTTTCCGAGTCCCGACGTCTTCTTCTTTCTTGCATTTCGTTGAAATGCCCGATCACAGTTCACCACGCAACCCCCCTTTAAGCCTTTTCTTTTTCAGAAAAGAAAATTCAGTTGCACCGGTGAACATAAACATGGTAAACTAAAACAAACCAAAACAAAGACCATATTTGCTAGATAACGCATGCAAAATCTCAGATCCTGCGCATAAAATCTGCTCCTACATTTTCGCTACCCTTAATATGTACAACTCTAAAACTATATTCTTGAAGTAAGAGAGACCACCTTAACACTCTACTGTTTATCAACTTCGCAGTGTTCAAGTACTGCAGTGGGTGGTGGTCCGTTTGTACCGTAAACTGTTTACCATATAGGTACATGTGAAATTTCTGAACCGCCCATATTAGGGCTAAGCATTCCCGTTCGACCGTGGAATATTTTTTCTCCCGTGGGGGAAGTTGTTTGCTCGTGTATGATATGGGATGTAGCAATCCCTCGTGCTCTTGCATCAGGACGGCGCCAATCGCAGTCTCTGACGCATCCGTTCGCACTACAAACTCCTGTGATATCGGGTGCTCGTAGAACAGGCCTACCGGAGAGAGCGACTTTTAACATATTAAAGGCCTCTTCTTTTTCGTCTGTCCAATGCACCTTGTTGGGCTCTCTTTTCTTTGTCATTTTCACTAGGGGTTGGGCGATCTGAGCATATCCTGGTACGAACTGCCTGTAATAATTTGCCAGGCCCAAGAATGATTGGTCCTGCTTCTTCGTTTGTGGTTTTGCGCCTTTATGACCTGCTCTAGTGTGCGCAGCAAAGTTCGAATCTTTTTTTCCTCAGCTCGTGGCCCAAGAACGTGATCTTTTTCATGCCGCTCTCGCATTTGCTGGGCTCGATTATTAAGCCTGCCTGGCGTACTCGCTCCAGCAAACACTGCAGCGTCGTCAGGTGCTCTGACCAAGTATCGGTGGCAACGAGAACATCGTCGATATAGCGTTGCACATGTGGTATCCCGTTCAAGAGTTCTCTCATGAGTGTTGTGAAGACTGCTGAAGCGGTCTTTAATCCAAAAGGCAAGTATCTGAACTGGTACAAGCCAGAGGCTGTTGAAAACGCCGTAACTGGCTTGGATTCTTCCGTCAACGGTATTTGCCTGTCGCCTTTAACTAGGTCAAACTTGGAGAAGTATCTCCCCTTCCCCACTTCCGTAAACACATCATCTGTGCGGGTCATGGGTTCTGCGTCACCTACAAAGATGTTGTTGATGCGACGAAAGTCGACGCATATGCGGAAGGTGTTTTCTGGCTTCCGCACTAGAATAAGTGGAGACCTGAATAGGGATTTTGACTTTTCAATGATTCCTCCCCGCAACATCTCCTGTACTTCCTTTTCAATCGTCGCCCTCATGGCTAAGGGCACGGGATGCTGCGTTGTTTGGAGCGGCACTTCGATTGTGAGTTGAAGTTGGCAATCAAGGATGTTTGTCTTCCCGAGCCGGTCTGAAAATGCATCATCGTACCCGTTCAAAAGGGCCCTTAGCTCATCGTTTTCTTCTTTTGAGAGGTCTTGGCTTAGCATTACATCCTTGGCTCCTTGTGTCTTTTGAAGCGACGGGGCTGATAGTAAGCCATCCTTTTCGTCTTCTACGGCGAAAATGGCCGATGTCTGGGGTTGAGGCTGTTCTTGCTTTCCCTGCTCTTCGTACCGCTTGAGTAGGTTGATGTGGAAGAGCTTTTGCGTGTGTCCCAAATCGATGAGGTAGTCGTAACCTCCCTTAGTGCCGACAACTGGAAATGGACCTTTACAAGCCATAAGCAGCTTGTTTTGGGTGGTCGGCAGCAAAACCAGTGCTCGGTCACCAACTCGCAGTTGACGGTTTTGGGACTTTTTGTCAAAATATTTCTTTTGGACCTGTTGCGCCTCAGCAAGATTCTTGTGGGCCAGCTCCATCGTCTCTTCAAGGCGATCTCTTAAGACCAACACATACCCGTAGGCAGTTTTGACCTCTTCGGTGAGACTGTCGTTTGTCCACAGCTCCTTCAGGATGGTCATAGGGCCTCGAATATGCCTCCCGTATATCAACGTAAACGGCGAAAACTCCAGACTACGCTACGATACCTCTCTGTATGCGAACAAGAGGGGACTGATATAGCGATCCCACTGTCCCGGCTTCTCTTGGCACATCTTTCGAAGCATTGTTTTCAGCGTCCCGTTCAACTTCTCCGCCATCCCATTGCACATGGGATGATACGGCGTGCTGGTTAGCTGTTGTATGGACAAGAGGCATGCTACCTCTTTCATCAAGGCTGAAGTGAACGTTGGAGCCTGGTCGCTAAGTATTTCCCGTGGTACTCCAACGCGCGAGAATATCTGGATCAAACCCTCGGCCACGGTTTTGGAGTCTATCGATGGAAGCGCCACTGCATCGGGATATCTTGTAGCACAGTCTACCATGGTCAAAATGAAGCGGTTTCCCGTGTCTGATGAGGGCGAGAAAGGTCCGATCAGGTCGATTGCGACGCGCTCGAAAGGCGTTTCAATTATAGGCATCTTCCCAAGCGGAGCCTTTGCTATCTTCCCCTTGGGGGTCACTCTCTGGCACCTGTCACAAGAATTCACAAATCGCTTGATTTGTGCCTGCACTCCTGGCCAAAAGAAAGCTTCCAAGACGCGATTTGTCGTCTTCTTGATACCCTGGTGGCCTGCCATTGTTCCTTCGTGAGCCACTTTCAGGATGTAGGGCCGCAGGTCTTGCGGTACCACCACCTGGTTGAACGATTTTCGATATGTAAGGACATACCGGCGAAACAAAACCCCTTTCGATAGGTAAAACTCCGATGTATGGCCCCCATTCGAAGTCTGCCTCTGCCCGACTTTGTTAAAGCATACTGCCAAAGTAGGGTCGAGTTTTTGGGGCTGACTCGGATCGTCTCTCGAAATCTCCCTTCCCGCCGATGCTATGCTAGGCACACCTTTTTCCTTGCTGGTGGCCACTAGATCGGTTGGGACATTGTTTTCTTCGAGCTGCGTGCACCCAGTCCCAGTCTGCCAAGTAAAATCTGGTTCTCCTGGTAGTAAGCATCGTGGTATATTTCCAAGTACTACATCGTACAGTGGATTGTCCATTACCTTGGCTCGGACTGTGCCGCTGTAGTATGGACATGAGACCTGCACTTTAGCCTCTGGTAGTGTCTGACATGATCCGTCGACAAGGTATATTGGCCCTTCTGTGCCAGTGAACGCTTCAGATGGCACCAATTGTCGTCTGACTACCACAGTATTGCTACCCATGTCCCTGAGCACTACAACTGACTCTCCGCTCAACGTGCCTTCAGAGATTGGCATATCAGCCTTAACCATGCCGACAACTTCCAGACGATCTTGAACGACATTGACCATTTGTGATTGGATTTCCCGGGTGTTGGAGCACCCTTCCGTACGCTGCCTCGCCTTAGGGCTGGTAGTAGGCTATGGTGCAAGGAGACAAAACGCTTGCAGGTTCGGATGGTTTTTCTGCGGACAGGTTCTTGCCTGGTGCCTCTCCTTGTTACATATCCAGCAAAATTTCTGGTTTTCCATCCGGGATCGACACCCCGCTGACTTGTGTCCGGTTTTGTTACACACCAAGCAACGTGGCTTCTCCACAGCGGAGGTATTGTCCTTTTTCTTTTGCCCAAGCTCTCCAGATGCGATGGTTTCTTTTCCCATCCAGTTGAGGTTTGATAGATGTTGGGCATCAAGATAGTTGTCCGAGTTCTTAGCTAGTTCAACTAGGCTTGTGCAGTTCCGCTCCTTAAGAAAAACCGCCAATTTAGGGTGGCAGTTACCAAGAAACTGTTCAGAGACAACCAGGTCCCGCACGGCCGCGTACGTTTTGGGAGTTTCTTTCATCGCAAATGGCCTCCGGTTTCTTCATTTTGTGGTTTGCAGGAGCGAAACTTTTCCCTGTAGCTCTCGGCTGTAAACCGGAAGCGTTGAAGTAGGGCACGCTTTGTGCACTCGTAATCTAGCGACTCCACTGGAGAAAGTCGTCCGAAAACGCGTAGTGCTTCCCCTATGAGGCACATACTGAGGGCTGTAGCCCACTTCTCCTGTGGCCAACCCTGTCCGACGGCTATGCGCTCGAACCTATGTAGGTAAGCATCTAGATCGTCCCGTTTTTCATCGAAAACTGGGATGAGCTTGTGGGGACTAACGGCTGCAGTTCCTGGTGAGGTGCCTCCTTCGCCTGACGATCCTGAGTTAACTGTTTCCACATTACTTTGTTGCCTTTCCAGGAGTTGCAACTTCAGTTGGAGAGTTTGTTGTTCAAGCGCTAAGCGCTCGCGTTCTCATTGAGCCAGCGCACGCTCCGCGTCAAGCCGCTCTTTCGTTGGTTCCCGCTCCGCTAGCTTTTCGTTGCGTTCACGCTTCCGCTCCGCATCAACCCACTCGCGTAGATCCTCTCCACTCAGACCGAGTACCTCGCCCATAAACATTAGTTCTCTCCAACCATTTTTTTCTTCAGGTTACAAAAAAGCAGAACACGACTTGCCTCGCTCTGTCGCGGGCGCTAATGTGAGGAGGTTCGTTATTTGAGGTCAAGTTCTCATTCATTACATTAAATTATTGACGAGGCAAGTACTGTTTTTGTGGGAGCTTTAGTAGTTCCGTTGAAAAACAATAGCGATACAACTTTAAAGAAAAACATGAAATACGTTACAGGATACACAATTTCTTTAGGGTACTCATAAAACAACTAGTTGATGAGTCACTGAGAAATAAATGAGAGTCTCAAGTCAAAAAGGTTTGTGGAGGTCAGAGTGAGACACTTCACTTCACCTGACAACGACGGTGGCGACGTTGGATTCCACGTCAAAATGTCCAACGAGACGAAATGTCCAACGTGTCAGAATGTCCAATATTGGACATTTCGTCTCGGTGGACATTTCGTCTCGTTGGACATTTTGACCTGCTTGGACATTTCGTCTCGTTGGACATTTTGACTCTTTGGACATTTCGACCCGATTGGACATTTCGTCTCGTTGGACATTTTAACTCTTTGGACATTTTGACCCAATTGGACATTTCGAATCGGTGGACGTTTTTACCCGATAGACATTTTGACCTCTTTGTATCGTTGGCCCAGACTCTGGCACTGCATAATGCTGAGACGGACGTCTTTAGAATTCCGAATAGTTACAGGCGCCCCGGGTTTTCGCTAAAGCGGTAGTAGGGTGATGACTTGAAGAAATCTGACAAACATTTTTTTGGGGAAAACAAAATATTTCTAATCGCAAAAAAAAGAAAAAAAGAAAAACTAATTTACGTTGCGGACGCTGGTAGTCCGCTAAAATGTAACCCTAGCGGTTGGAAGAAAATGTCAAATTTCAGATTTGTGCTCTGGTTAAAAGGTGGGGGGGGGGGGGGGGGGATTTTTTTTTTAATTAACAAATGAGGCACGTTCCCGGCGACGGACGCTGTTCATCTTCATGTATTCCCGGCTATATTGACCACCATTTAAGCACTGAAAATTTCCAAGCATTGCCTAAAATGAATCAGACTACGCTATATGTTCCGAAAAATTGACTTAAGTTGCTCCAGCTTATTTTTTCGATGCTTAAAACAGGGTTTCCTTCCTTAACCTGCAAATTAGGAGACACCTAAGGCAATATAATTAAACGTGATGAATAACGGCAGCAAATGCAATAATATATTTTGTAATTAGGATACGGTGATGGATTAGGTGATTGAAGCAAAGTTAAAATAGCGCTAACTAAAACTTTGGATTAGGTAGTTGGTTCATGACTAAAAGCAATGAAAAACGCAAAAAGACACCAACGGAAAAAAAGAAAGGTTGTGTTTTATGTCTTCTTTTTCGTCTGTATCTTTTTTCCTCTACAATGTTATCTTATATTGCGCCAATTTTAATGTATAAAAACCAAGGAGGGTGCTTCGTGCCCAGGTCCACGAGGTTCACATACGGACGTTTGCAGCAGAAGCGTTTAAAACGAGACTCAAGAGGAAATTACTCATTGCACGTGCATTCGTCATTACGTTATTTAAGTCGTCCACCCCGAATCTTTCCCCCGGATAGGGCGAGCACATGAATACGCAGTGTGCACGAAGAAACCCAGCATGTTTCAGATTCGGCATCGCATGCTTTGTTCGCTGCCATCCTAGCTTCCTTCCCTCGATAAAGGGGACAGATGACTGCACCCTTGTTATAATAAAGTCACTGACAGTGGCATTAGTCAGAAGGCCTTGGACAGGGGTCGGCGCATTCTGTGCCTCCCGCAGTTTTTCGCGCGTTTCTATTCCATATCTGACTCGAGCATACTTGATATAAGCAACATTGAACAGGGTTGCAAGAACTTTCATAATAAGCATTCTTAACGCAAGCCATACAGCGTGTATACAGCATGGAACGGATAAAAAATGACACGTGGACATTTCGTCTCGGACATTTCGTCTCGGACATTTCGACTCGATGGACATTTTGACCTGATTGGACATTTCGTCTCGATGGACATTTCGTCTCGATGGACATTTCGTCTCGATGGACATTCTGACCCGATTGGACATTTCGTCTCGATGGGCATTTCGTCTCGATGGACATTCTGACCCGATTGGACATTTCGTCTCGATGGACATTTTGACACGGGTGTCACGTGGCCTATTGGACATTTTGACTCGATGGACATTTCGTCTCGTTGGACATTTTGACCAGAAGCCGCGACGTTGTGGCAACGATGTGGTGATGTCTTCCCTGATCGGTGCAACCGCCGCTGGTAGTCGTCCGGGACAACGGAACATCGTCTTCACGATACGGCCCGGTTGTCCCTCGCAGCTACGCCCAGTCGTTTCTGTTTGCGTCGACGGCTCCCAGGAAGACAACCCCCAGTCAGCCGTCGTCCCCCTCGTTGTTCCAGCCACACTTCTTTTTCTTTCCCTGTTGTCTCGTGCTTCTTTTCTTTCCGAGTTCCGTCGTCTTCTTCTTTCTTGCACCTCGTTGAAATGCCCGATCACAGTTCACCAGAAGTGCCTTATTATATCAGTGTTCTATTTCCCGGTTACAAGTGTTTACATGCTTTTCTCACTCGTCTTTCTGCTACATGATTATCGATTTTGTTTACATTTTCTTACAATTTGCTTATCTGCCTCTTCCAAGAAAACGGGGGTGGGGCCCAGTCGAGCCAAGATTTGTTGGCTTTCTACCCATGCCCCTGTCGTCTGTACATAATAGACAAAATAAACTGATTCTGATTCTGATTTTGTTATGATACGCGAGAGTAATTTATGGGGGTTGCTTTTATGCTCAGGGCACTAGAAATACTTCATCGCTGCAAGTGTTCTAGCGCGAATTTCAGTTAGAAAACTTCCTTGATTATATTTTTTTAACTTAACGTGACCCCATATATGGTTACCCTATAAAATAAAATTATCATTACCTGGCTACGCGCAAGAGGCCACGTTGTCTGGAGCCCTCTAAAAATTGCGCGTTATTCTTCCTACAATAACTGACAGTAACGCCAGTATTGTGATAAAAAAATTAAACTATCTTAATTCCCTGGCATATCGTGATCGGTTAAACTGGACACAATAAAATAAATCCCGGCTGTTCAGCACTATAACTGCTTAAATATTTTTGCGTAAATATATAGACTATTTATGCAGACTATAGTTTGCGGCGGGGCCATATTATAGGAACCCCAGAAACTCTCGGAGCAACTTGCGACGGAGTGTAATTCTGAGGTCATAATGCTAAAGGTAATTAATTGTTATACCACGTGACAGGTCGGATGACCCTAAGCTTCGTTGGTGTTCCAAGATTAGCCTAGACCTGTTTGCCCTTTTACTTCGCTCACCCTTAAGCTGATAAGCCGGTGCAAGCTATTTACTCGTTGACCGGGTCAACCGTCGGCCTTGAACCACGTGATCCCGTTCTCTGCGCGTACATTCGGTCAGAGAGCGTGGCCATACTGTAGGAGGCAGGCGATTAGTTTGGTCCGGCGAGTGTGTATCTCCCGCCGCCCCTAACAGTCAACTAAGGTTTAACAAGTAGAGAGTTTTCTTGTGGCTATGATTGACATGGCGGCGCAGCTTATAGGAAGTAAAGGGTAACATATATATTCATGATCAACTTAAGAAATGTAGGTTATCGCGAGCCCCCATCATCTTGTTATCGCTTCGGGATGAAGACACTGGGTCGAATGCCTCTCCTAAACGCTTGTCACCGTTTCATTCTATTCCTCTAATTCCTAAACGGAGAAAATGGCTTTTATCAGACAGATGTTGTTGTCGGCAAAAACTGCGTAACTCTGACGTTAAAAAACGCATAAACAACTGTAAGACTACTCAAAAAGCGTGCTCAAACCACTAACTCTAGTGAGCCGAGCTGTGGTCGCACATAGTGCTTGGTGGCACTTGATGGTACTGCAGAAATTGATCGCCCGATCAAGCGTAAAAGACAGGCGGCAAACGTTTAAAGCACCCATTTTCTTCGCAAACAGATTTTTATGCACACAGCATTTAGGAGATGGACGGCTTGCGTTTTTTTTTTCCATGAAGCGTAAAGAAACATGTCTAGTTCATGTGTGGCCTCGATCGCAATGATGATGTTTCAAGAACGTGCGCTAGCGTCGTGCCACCAGGCCGTAGGCCCCAGCTAAAAATCGACACAGCTAGCTTAAAAACAGAACCCATTCATCCTTATTCTACTCCATGCAAAGGACATCTAATTCCATTCCCATTCGATTCCTTCACGCGCTGCCGCCATTTCATTCCCAATTATTTCCGGGGTCCCGAAAGTGTAAACTTATTCGGAAAGCATTTCTTCAACTCCAGTGTAGTAACTCCACAACACTGCTGCCGTGGACAGAATTAGCCACGTCTCAGCTTTCTTACGCTGCCAGTAACTTTAGCAGTAAATAACGTAAAATCGAAGATTTGATGTTCTTAGTGCAAAATATGCTTCGTAATCCCTGTTGGTTCCAGTTCACAACATGAAACTACGGTGCAGGATGTTGCTACAGTGCTGAATTACCGAAGTACATGAGCAGGTTTATTTGTTCAAAACAGCTTGCACTTCAAGAAATACCGTACTCCCGACTGTGTATCGTTTTTTACCCGTGGAGTGCGAACAAAAACGGACCGTGTTTATAGCTTACACAAATGCTCGTTGCAGTTTATCGCGCCTGTTTCTCAATTCCGCTCAGTCGAACCCTCATTGAAGAACACATCGTGTAGAAACACACAGCGCGCACGTTACTAAAACTTTCATTGCTGATCTGATCATGTTTCCCCGGATTGCTCTGCCAACGAGTCTGTTGTTCACAAGCCTCTATAAAATCCTCTGTTAGAGACAACACCGCGGTACGTAGAGAGGCACTAGAGTGCATCCTTTTAAATTTGCAATCAATGGAAACGATTGAAATAACAGCATACACAAAATTGAGGTCAGTTATGGCACCTCTCATGCAAAGCTACCTAAAAGCGTCTATATCGACAAGTAGGAGATTCCTTTTATTCGTGAGTTTAACACGGTCGTGTTGCCACAAACTTGTGAACAAATCTTTTTTTTTTTCTTTCTACTGCCTAAAAATACCTTCGGATCAAGACTTTGAAGTAACTTCAAGGAGAAACACTTCTCGTTCCTACAAGTGGTAAATGGAAAACATCGATCCGCAGTTGTTAAAAAAAGAAAACAGTTTTGGCACCATGGAGTAGGTGTGAAAGCTAGGATTACCGGTCGTCAAGCTTTCGACGCACGTCTTGTCATTTAGGCCCGCAATCCGTCAAGATAACGGGGATTGCAACCTCTGAGTGAGCAACACTGAAGGTGGGGAATAAATAATGCATATCTTGTGTTCTCGAGCAATTCCAGCGTCTGACATTTCCTATTTCCATGAATGCATTTATAACATTCACATTTGTAAACCTTTATTCAACATTCTTCGCTGAAAATCCCGGGATTCAAAATAGAGTATTTTGTTATTCTACTTAAAAGTGCGAAACTTGCCGTAGCCGTCAGACGTTCTTTATTTATTTATCTCTACACTATTTCAAGACAGATTTGCACCAAATAAACTTTTCGCAGAGGATTGCAGTATTTATTGCGAGGTAACATCACCGTTGAGATCGACCAAATCTCAATGGTGAGCTACTGAAGGTAGAGAAATAAAGCAGAAGATGGCAGATTAAAAAGGTACGAAAAAAACTAGATCAATGTCAAAAAATAATAGAAAAAGACCTCTGAAGCTCAACTCGTTATTAAATAATAAAAAATTTATAAAACACGTATACCATTATAAATATCCGGACGTTAACCTCAACCTCCCAACTCCAGTGCCTCATATAATACATGGCATGCAGTATTTAGAAAGCGAGAGTTTTCGATTATTTAGAAGATATTAAACAGTCGTTTTAGATTTCTCGACTAAATGAGAACCTGAATTTCTCCACTAAATTTAGCGGGAAACCGCTTAGGCAAACAAAGTTTGGGGACTAAAGGGTTCTGTTAAAACGCATTCCATGCTTTAAAAGTGGCTTGGTATCGGCATGCTGATAACGTTGAAAAAAGGTAAAAAAAAGGTTTGTTACTGTTAAGTAAACTCTTTAATTTGTAGAAACTTAAAAATACAGTATAGCATATAAAACGTTAATGAGACCTATAGTGGACTACGCCAGCCTCATTTGGTTTGCCCACGTGGCAGATTGAGTGAGAAAACTGGAAGGCGGTAAAAGGAAAGGCTGTCGGATTCACCTCCAATAAATTCAGGAACCTAATTTCAGTACTGAGCTAGCTCAAACAAGCAAACATTCAGTCTCTGGGATCTAGGTAGAGGATAAATAGACTAAACTATTTTCCTCTCCTCCACGGCATATGAGGACGTAAAATAATATGGCACTCTTGCATCTGAACATCAAAACAACATGGTGTTGTTTTGAACCCCGATCACAACATAGCGTGGTGAAGACATTTCATCAGCTGCAGTCACCAATTTGCTTTTGAGTAGCCGGCCATAGATGAATATTCGGGAAACTGAGTGGCGGCGTTAAGTTTGAAGAGCACTGTACGCACCGTTACATAAAGTATCTAATAATGCAAGTTGACTATAACGTCTATTGTGACCACAAGCAACGTTAAAACGGGGTGAAGGTTCACTCTTAGGGCATAGCAAATTGTATTAGCATAAAAGTGAGGGACCATACCTATTTCCAATTTTCGCCTACAATAAGACGCGTACCGAATGTCATTCACAGGACTAGAGCCTCCTGCTCTTTCTTGCATCGCAGCAATGGGCCAGATTCGCTGTGTCATTTTTCGGAAGAATAATTCCAGGCTTCAGGGGCGACTATCTGAACGAAATCATCAGAACGTACAATTGATTTAAGTTATGTCGTTCTGAGGTTGCGCAAGGAGGCGTGTTGCTCGGGTGGTCTAAACACCCCGTGACACGGACCAGGCACTCCCCGAATGCTGTCAAAGAACTTAGGGCTAACCACCTCGACGCCAAGAAAAAGGAACAAAATTCTGTAAGTTTTGCCAAGAACATTCAGTCATGCCACTTATATACGAAATCTCAAAACAAGGACCGGTCTGTCAACACTATGTTAAACAAATAGCTAATTATTGAGAGTAACGTTGTAGCCCGCTTCGACGGTGCTTTTCAGTCACTTTGAACGTTCTCGTGAGCTTGCGTTGCCAGATACTTTAGATCATGATGTAGAAAACCCGAGACTGTGGTAAAAGCAGGGAAACTTGGTCGAAGAAGAAAGACAGGGGAAAAGGACGTCCTTTTCCCCTGTCTTTCTTCTTCGACCAAGTTTGCCTGCTTTTACCACAGTCTCGGGTTTTCTACATCATGATCAACATCCACCAGCTCGCCTGCGCACTCACTGTCTTTTCATAGATACTTTAAGTGATTGTATGTACTTCCCGCGGTGTATGCAAGCGTTTTATATCTAAAAAGAAAAGAACGAATATCAGTAGGTTTAAGCAAGCCTGCCTTCTTGCAAGGCGTAGTATGTGTGAATAAGCGAGAGTTGGAAAAAGCTGAAATTTCGTGCTAGGACTATAGACACATTAAAAGTATTTTCTTTCACCTCATCACTCTATCACTCCGCGTAAATATTTTGGAGGAAGTATCTAAAAACTTTTAATTCTCATTAGACGATTTCAGAAATCTACTTAATTGTGATATCAGAACTTTTAAAGTTAATAAATCGGACCCCATCTGTAAAAAACCTCTCATATATTAATCATAATAACATCCTGTCTACGCATCAGCCTTACCTTACTTAACTGTGCGTTAAACTAAAGCCAACGAATCTATAATGTCCGAATCATGTATGTCATGGGATTTTTATTGGATGTTCTAGACCATACAAAAAGCAGCTCATATAAAAGAAAAAGTTAAAAAGCGTTTTTTTTTAAAAATTGATGTTAAAATATTTATTTTTAGTTTCCCTTTCAATTCAAATTCGTTTTCACCAAGTTAACTTTATTTGATTATAGCGATATCCTGCTTGTTGAATAGGTATTTCTTTATTATTTTATCAAATGTATAATTAATGTCATAATATTTATTATTGCAAAAGTTATCATTATCTAAACCTGGTAAATTAGCTTTAAAAAAAATCAGGTACTGATTTTCTTTTAACTTTTTTTTTACAAAAATGAGCAAAATTAGTAAACAGAACAAAACAGTTTTAATAATGTCTTATGTTTTAATGTAGTTTAAAGAGACATGTAAAATGTTTCTTTGTTGTACGGAAACTATCTGAGCCTGGAGAAGCTCCCAAAATACGCAAACTGTGACAATGGCCCGTATCTCAAAATCCATCTTTTGTCCTTTAGAACTCAAAAACTTGAAAAATAAAAATAGGACACAAAAGTCCTTTTCAGTTTCATCCTATTGAAGAATTTCCCCAGCATTTATGCTTTTCGTGAGTTTTTGAGACGTGACAGCTTTTTTCCTGCTCGATTTGAAATGAAATCTCCCTGGTATACTCTCCGCGTTTTTTTATTTTAGTTTTGTTGCGTGTTTTCGCCTCTTGGCGATATTTTTGCCTTGGTGAACCTAAAAAAAGAACTGTTTAATCTGTTTAGTTCCTAGTTTAGTTTTTCTCTCCACATCTTATAAAGCACTGAAGGCCTCAGGTCAATGCTGAAGTGCATGCGCTCGTTTTGCCTCGTGTTCCTCAAAGGTCGACGTACATCCTCCGTCCTCTGCAGGGAAGACAATCCTATTAGAGTCCACAGCTTCTAAACTACGAGGGGAGTCGTGTTGAGGAGAGTTTATAAACGGAGAGAATATGAGAAAGAAGAAAACGAGGAAAAGTGGAAAGCGCGATGTACCTCGGCACTTAGGACTGCAAAATCTTCTTTCTTTTATGGCGGCCACAAGAATAAGCAGCACCATAGCCAGCGCTGCGCATTCACTATCATTCTCGAGAAAATAGAACCTTCAATAGCAGCCGCCAAGACCAGAATTCCAAGTGCTTTTTTTTTTTTTTTTTTTTTACCACGCACGACCTTACTAAACCCACGACATAACAAATATACTATACCGTCATCTGGGAGAGTCCCTTTCTCAACAGTTCTCATACGCTATTTAAAAAACTCTAGTTCGTGCGACGTTATAAGATTTAAGAAAAAAAGATAACGTGCCATTCGCCCCGATAGCAATAAGCAACGAAGGAAGCGACATCGTCACCCGAGCCTCGGTTGTCGCCACAAAATTGATTTGTCCGAGGTCTGCCGTCGGGCATCTTCTCGGTGCCTTGGACACGCGTCAGGGGGTCTTCAGGGAGCAAGCGATCAATCAGAGAGGACTGCCACGTCACTAACGACGTCTGCTCGAGACCACGCATCTTCGCTGCCTTTCTTGTTGCCGAGAAAGCAGATTCCGACGAGGCGAAGGCCGTCATTGGGTTACACCGTGCGGTGTTCGGCAGGAAAAGGAAGGAAGCAGGCCTGACCCCCCCCCGCCCCCCCTACCCCTTACCGTCCCCCGGTCCTGTTTCCTGTTTCCGTGTCCGGCATGAGCGTCCATCAGACTCCCGGTGCCTTCCATCCTGATGGAAGCATCGCCTTCCGCGTATTAAATGTGGCACCGTTAGGCTAAACGTTAGACGATTGGTTTCGTTTAAAGCTACAGCTTGACAGTCGGTGAAGGAAGGAGGTTATATTTCGTTTCACATTAAGACAGACCGCAGTGAACGCTACGTTCTAAAGGAGCCAGTCAGGCAGGCAGCGGCAAAAGTGCACAGTCACGGCGCTAGTCGTCTTTGTGCGTTTTCTATAACCGGCTAAACCAATCAAGCACATAGGACGAAACAATCAAAGCGGAATTACGCATCATTCACACAAAAGTTTTCGGGAACCGTTTTTTTTTTCACATCTTAAACGGTACACAAGGGGTACTCCGGTACAAACTGCGTATGTGTGAATCTTCTGTGTTAGCGCATGCGCAGTTCGTACCGGAGGGCTCATCGTACCCTATCGGATGTGCAAAAACAACGGTTCCCTAAAACTCTCTGCTGTGCGTGAACGGTTTAGACGACGACAGAAAATGCTCCAAGACGACGAGCGGCGTGACGACGTACCTTTGGCGCTGCTTGATCGACTCCATTGGATTGTAGCGTTGGCTTGCGGTCGGAACAAACTTCGAAACGGAGTAGAGTCTTAAGACAGGTCGCTGGTAGGCCAACTGTACATCGTTAGCCGTTAATCTGACGGCGCGCTGGAAGTATACGTGCTCGTTTGGCCATTCATGCGTCTCTTCTTTTGCCACGCGATCACGTTCCTGCCTATACCAACGCGCCCAGAGCGGACTCGGGGAATAATAGGGAAGTGGTTGATTCGTCTGGCGAGCACGTCTTTGCAAAAATTGCCTTTTGCACGCTGCCATCTTTGTTTGCTCGGCTGTGCAACGCCTTCTGAGCATGCACTGTAGCTCTGTCGTGCTGTGTATTAGACGCTGCGCATGCGTCCATAGCTCAGTGACTCAGAATTTTTCTCCCGGGTGATAAGCGATGCAAAGGTCTATAGCTCCCTCCCACCGCGCTGTCCGCTTATAACGGGAAAGCGAATGATGACCTCTGCGTAAACGAAGCACGATGAACTTGGCTAGCTGAGTTGTTGTCACTCAAGATGGCGGTTGATGGAGGCCGGTGTGCGGTTACGGGTAAGAGGTGTCTCTTCTTTCTACACGGGTCTTGATGGCTTCAACTACTGCGGTCAGATAGATGGAAGGAAATATATATTGGAGGATGTATGCAACTTCGGAAGGCTTGCTTAGTACGCATATCTGTGAGTACCAATAGTGAGGGATGGGCTATTTTGTGCATCGTTCCTTATGACAAAAGCGCCTTAAGACAAGGACATAAAGCCCATCTCTCACTATTGAGAGCTTGTGCCGTGTCCCTTACTTTATCTCCTTGTCTGGTGGCGCTTTTGTGGAAGGGAAGGATGTGCGAGTCATTTTGGTGGACACGCGAAGAACAACAGCTTTATACGGGCTATTATTCGTTTGCCCGCCCCGACGGGGAGCTTGCAATGCGTGGATGCTTGCTTGTAGGAGCGAATCTTGACTCCGGACAACGTGACCGGTCTGAACAGTTTGATGTTCATTGATGCATCGGTTTGTGCTTACTTTATAGCTGATGCGAATCAAGGAATGTAACTGGAATGAACGAAGTGATTAGTATAAAAAATAAACAAATAACCTTTACTAAATAGTTATAGAACGAGAGGGTGTTTATAATATACCGAACTAATTCAAGTTCGATTTTATTTTTTATTCGGCTAAAATGAAAAACACAGCTTTTGCTTAATAATATTGATTATACTTAACGTTCACAAGTGAACAAGTAATGCGTAAAATAATATCGGATACTTTTATTCAGCCGTGTATGTAAATATATGCAGAGCACATATATAAATAAAGATGACTGGAAGACATTAAAAAGCAGGAGCTGCAGCTCAAGTTAGGCCAAGAGGCAGCGTCTTCGGGGACAAAAGAAGCGATGTTTCTTAGGCAAACATCGGCTGGCACTCTGAAACCTCCAGGGGGTTAGGTTTAGTGTATACATTAAAATGTTATTGATCTATGCAAGGAGTCACAGATTCCAGAAAAAAACTGTTGTGATAATGAGCCTCAAATGCGCCGCAGTTAGGCCTCGAGAATGATGGCAGCAAATGCCTGTGCACGCCCGTGATCAGTGGAGCTACAAAATCGGGTGATGCATTTGTTCTTTTCGTATCCGACAGCAGTGCGCAAAATGAGGTTGTTTTGACGATTCTTGTTTCTCGATTAAACATTCACGTTTGTTTATCCCAGCGAAATCAGCAACAGTTTCATTGATCTGATCCTTAAAAAGAAAAAAAAAATCGTAACTTAGCCGGTGAATACAAAATTAAATGCTTCCATGTGTAAACTAATATTCGGAATATTGTTTTATCGACTACGGCCACTAACAAGTGGCTTAACAAACGTGGGGCGTGGTTTCTTGCTTCGTGATTCGTTCTTCAGCGTTATTATAGGCTAATGACGCGTTCTCATTGGATGCGGAGCTGTCAGTGACTATACGGAGCGCAAGTTCGTCTGCTTCTTGTGCAGGGGGTTGCGGTGACGTCAGAACGACGCCGAGCTTTGATTGGATCCGATGGAAGGGATAGGTGGTAGACCTCAATGCTAGCTGCCTTCAGGTCTACCCATTATCTTTCCAAGATGAGCCAATCAGAGCTCGGCCTTCTGACGTCATCGCAATCCCTACGCAAAAAGCAGACGAACTTGCGCTCCGCGCACAGTGTCTGTTACGGGACTTTTAATAGCTAATTAAGATTTTTAATGCAATCAATATACAGGATATGTATTCATTACCATTTAAGAATGAAATCACACGATAAAACTGGTTCATGAGATAAATGACTGCGCAGAATTCACGAGAAAGAAGAAAAAAATTAAACCCGGTTTTTTGCTTGCTTAAAAACATTGCTAGGACGACACATTGCAGAAAGCTTGAAATTTTTATGATAGTGACGCTTATGAAAATCAAGTATAAAGTGAACGTTTGAGAACATGACGCTACTTGGATTAAAATATTCAAAAAAAAGAACATCGTTTTTTCAATGAGCGGATGGCCGTTTCCAAGAAAAAAAAAATGACATCTTAAAACCCAAATGATTCATAGGTGAAAAAAACGCTTTCTTTTTGGTTGTTGCGCAGCTCCATTTTCGCACAGATTCTTTGTCAATTAAATAGGCGCATAATTGTTCACCAACTGAAGTTTTTATTATTAAAATGAGACTTAATAATATTATTACTTAATAATACTATATTTCTTTGAAAAACTATACAAAATCTGAAAGTTTGTATTAACAAAAACGCAACACTGGTACAACAGATTCAACCGAGATTTTAAAAAAAAGCGACACTAGTACGCTTAATACAACAAAAAGCGCGTAGACATAACTGATGAATTTTATGCTTGAAACAAACAATAAATTGACATGGTCTATGTTATGCTCCAGCATTGAAGTGAGACTCTCGTAAAAAGAGACTGCTCTGATGAGCTGTTTACTATTAGTTCTGGTAACTTATTAAAGTTATCGATAACGCCAGAAAGAAATATTGTTAGACGTGTTGAGCTTGGTTGAAAGCGGTCTGTTTTTTGTTATGGTTAATTTGCCTTGAGTTTAAGAAGCTAATTTTATGCAAAGTTTGTTTTTGCAATAAAAAAAAAAACCTGTCAATCATTTTTTGGAACACCCTATACAACCCACTGGAATGCGATGTTGTCGGCCTCTGTGTGAGTCCCCGTGCTCGCTGACGCGTTGGAATTGTTGATTCTACGTCTTCCTGGCAATGTCTGACAACTTTAGCGGCTGCAGCGAAATTAACGAGGTTCGCTACACCGCCAAACTCTCCGTGAAAAATGTGGCATGCGGAGATTCATTCCGCGTGGACGTCGCGGAATGGACGCTATAAAGCCTGATTCGTGCGATGAACATTTA
Source organism: Ixodes scapularis (assembly GCF_016920785.2). Lineage (NCBI taxonomy): Eukaryota > Metazoa > Arthropoda > Arachnida > Ixodida > Ixodidae > Ixodes > Ixodes scapularis. The sequence goes on along the minus strand of NW_024609846.1, from coordinate 111,632,304 downwards.
CTCGCTATTTTCAGTCGCCAAGCCGCTCGGGATGCAAAAGCGTGTACCTGTAGCTGAGATGGGTGACATCAGTACTGAAAGTCAGATCAAACGTCAGATCATTCGTCAGATCATACGTGAGTATGATCAACATATATCTTGGTATCTGCTGTTTGCACCGAGCCTACGTACCCCAACTAACTTTCACACTTAAGTATCTTGAGGCCTGCACTTCTTATCACAATTACCGGGTCAACGTTTGCTCTACGGGCCACTATAGTACGAGCGGACGACAACAAGCAGAAACGTCTGAAAGAGCAGATGACAGTTCGAACGATCAGGCGGCCATTTGAACTTGAAGACTCACTGAACGTAGTCTGCAGGTATAGTTCCTACTACTTGGTGGTTTTCACTTGGTGGTTTTCCCGCGTTCATGTTGTAAGAAAACAAATAAATCTGACGATACTAAGTATCTTTGAATTCAGCACACAAAGTGCTTCCCGCACAGGTAATCCTGATCCAACGGCGTCTAGTTTTTCTTTTTCACATCCCCTATCCACGTTCTCTGTCTAACCGAGCAGGCAGTAAACACATGAAAACTGACCTTCAAACCTTTCCTGACTCTTTTGGTGCGGCCACAGTTGAAGCGATTTGACGAAAAGGCAGGTTTTTGTCTGGTTTCTTGCAGAACAACACAGGAATGCTGGTACCGGTTTTTGATTTCTGGTGACTTCCCTTCACAGCCCCAGACCGAAAGTGCGTCCGGCGAGCCACCACCGCGCAGTGACGTAACAGAGCTGAGTTCGCGTATATTTTTGCGCGTCAGAAAAAAAAAAAAAAAAAAAAACGGGGCTTTAACATAATTTCCCTCTGCTTATATATTTTTTTTAGATAACAATGTCGGCTGCGGCGGACGCCAAAGTTTAATTAAACGCCATAAATGGAAAGTAAATACGTAAAAGAGAATAATTATATTTCGGAGTATATTTGCGAATGGCGGGTCTCAACTAAATATTTGAAATTACCCGTCAAAATACTTTACACAGATGACAAACGATTCGTGAGCTTAAGGTGAGGGGCATATTTTGTTTTTGCTTTACTCGTCTGAAAGTAGGAATGCCGCTCATCGCCTCCTCAGGGATGTCCCCGAAATTTCTATGCTTCGTTTCACTCTACGTCCGAGTGCAGCCGCGGCCTTACGATCTAATGGGGTCGATCTAGCAGCGTCCAAAAATACGTCTTTACGGCGCTTGTCTTCTATGTGTGCCTTGGCTATCACCAATTAAAATTATCATGCACAAAACAAAATTTAAGCATCGCGGCTCATTGACTGTGCACAATTGATGTGCCGCTGACAGCAAAGCCGCTGATTACAATGACGACGAGACCCATGTGACGAGGCAATATTGACACTACTCGGTCGGCTCAATCCAATTGTTGCGTCGGCTGCACTTGGACTTAGGTGTGAAACGAGGCTATATTATCTCTAGACTTGAGAGTGTTTCCGACAGCTCCATTGGAATACCGTGGTTTATGGGCCGTGTTTGCAACACGAAACTGCGGGTAGGGGACGAAAACGTTGATCATCTGCGAACGTCTCCGTTTTTCCGCCTGCTGTTCTCCTCGCTCCGCCAAAACGCCGCGCATGCGCACTTGCGACCAATCTGTGCAGGAGGCGTCCGCCATTTAAATGGCAAACGATCTCCCGTTCGATTGTCATCTCTCTTAAATATGCACTCTCTAGGGAATCCTACAACTTGTGGCGAACACAATGGTTGGTTGTAGAAGCAACGGCGAAAACATCCAGAGGACGCAAGTGTCGCCTCCGTACCGGCGTCCCATCTCACGAATGCTCGAGTTTCTGTGACTGCTCGGCTGCTGAGCTGCAGTCAAATAGAAGTTTTTGCGGTGTTCACCTTTGGTACTGTGTTACCACCATAATCGCGGCGGAATTCAGCATTCTTCAGTTGTGACGTCGTCAGCGGAAATCGATTGGACAAATAAATAACACGCTGAACGCATCAGTCCGAGCGTTCGCAGAGTTTTTATTCTGTCCAATCAATTCCCGCTGGGTGATCAGTCGGAGAGGCGTTTTAAAAGTGGCAAATTATTAGAGCAACCGGACTTCGCAGTACGGCATGTGGTAACAAAATAGTACACCTACGGAGACCAAACACCAAAAACATAAAGGGCAGTTTTAGAATAGCGCACGCTAAAGCTTTGCGTATGCGAAGAATAGCGTCGTCGCCACTGCGTGTGCGCCGAACGCTAACCACGTGTTACGCTTTGCGTACGCTACTTTAGCGTACGATATTTTTCGGAAATCAAGCGCGTACGTAAAGAGCCTTTGCACTCCCCCAAGGAAGATTCGTGATGAGAAGCTGGCTGAAACCACGACGAGCACAGTTAAAAAATGGCGGCTCCCAGGCCTCAGGACCGCGGCTGCTGCCGCTTTGGCGGCGTAGTGAGCGCAACGCCGGCGGCATCCTCGCGACTGCAATTTTGAACCATGTACGACATCGCATTCGATTTGTAAAACCCAGTAAGGTGGGTAACAATCGCCGGCAACTTGATGCTTGCGACGCGCAAACATTTCTCGGCGAAGGTGCGGTGTGTGAAATTAATTACACGAGGTCTCTCTTGCCGAGGCGACGCCAGCGGACACGACCGGTCGACCGCTCGCGTCGCATCCTCATGTTTAAACAAACCTGAAATGTCACTCCGGACCAAAAAGCTAGTTTTTTTCTCAAGTTAGAGCATTTCATGTGTGAAATAAAAATTGTGCCTGTATCTTGGTGCGTTGCAACCACGAGATGCTTGCCTGGGCTTTGGCGTCGCCGGCGCAGAACCATTTATTCTAAAACTCTCTTGCGTAGCGGGCACTAACGCGAGCGCTAAATTTAGCGATAATGTGCGCTAAAATTGAATACGTTAAACCAAAACACACTATGAAATTTCGACATTTGTTTTTAAGATTATAATAAATTGCAATTAATATTATTTCTGACGGTATGTTCAGGAAAATTAAACACCTTAATTACGTTGTTCATTTTGGAGATTATATACCATTATGATACATGTTTTTGTTTACTTTTATTTGCAGTTTTTGCCTTTTTCGACACCCCCTTCTGGCGTGAGCCATCAGCGGGCTTGGAACCTTCCTTATGGGGTAAGTTGAATTCAAACTCGTCAAGCACTCCGAGAAAGCTTGTTTTCAGGTATGCTTACTGGGGTTTTAAACTCTGCAAGGATTAAAGCATTGTCAGATTACCGCGGTGGCACTGTACACTGGTCCACATTTCACGTTTGAGTAGTCAGAAAAATCTAGCTATTCAAAGTTATGATTTTGGAAACTGAGAGTTGTTATTTGCAATTTTTTTACGCACAGATTGGGCATTTTTCCAGATGCAGATCTCACAAAGAATAAAAAGAGTGTCATTTGAACCTTTGTTGCGATCACCCATTCCAGGATCACTTGCACTTTTATATCAAGAAATCCACTGGGAAGACCTAAGACTGTTAACTTAAACCATTAATCTTCCAGTTAATTGATTACGAAACGGGGTCCTTCTGTGAGCTGTCACGGGCGGCACCCTTTTCACTGGCGAACTCAACATAATAAGGTTTATTCACATAAACACCGGTGCATCACTAACAACCTGTGCTGAAAGATTACTGATAAACTTCTCTTTAAGATAAACAACATATTGGCTTCGAAATGTGTGCGTACTTTCATGTTGCCCAAAATATAAAAGAAAGCGAAACGGCAAACATTGGTTATTCTAAATCTAGATTACACTTGCAATCATACAAAACATTTTTTTATATAAATCGCGAGCTAGCCACTAGCGGTGATCACGTTTTCAACTCTTTCTTTTAATTTTCGGGGCAAGGTAAAACCACAAGGCTTATTCACATAAACACCGGTGCATCACTAACAAAATGTGCTGAAAGAATACTGATAAACTTCTCTTTAAGATAAACTACATATTGGCTTCGAAATGTGTGCGTACTTTCATGTTGCCCCAAATATAAAAGAAAGCGAAACGGCAAACATTGGTTATTCTAAATCCAGATTACACTTGCAATCATACAAAACATTCTTTTATATAAATCGCGAGCTAGTCACTAGCGGTGATCACGTTTTCACCTCTTTCTTTTAATTTTCGGAGCAAGGTAAAGCCACACAAAGAACTGTAAATTACCAAAAAGGAGCGCGCTTCTTATTCAACTTTATGACTAGCGTTGTACAGCGAGTGCGAAAAGTTGCCGACTACTTTGCTCAGCCCTAGGGATGTGCGACTCGCGATACTGAATCGAACGGATTTTCTCTAGAAATTGCATATCAGGTACGCGAGGCCTCGCGCTCGCATTGTCTATTTTGTTTTCCTGAGTACTGTATGTACAACTCTTTTGAGAAAAGATTTCAATTCCGACGGCAATAAAAACCACAAAATAATTTAAAGTGTATCGATAAATGGCAAAACAAAACCGATTCAAAAGATCAATGCTTGCCGACCTTCGAAGAAAATAATCGAAAACAGACTAATATTCCTCAATCCCAAGTGTCCGAGTCATCTGACGTCTTTAAGTGATACTTCAGTCCTTGGTGTTTGTTCTGTGTGGACAGCGATGTCATGACGTCGGAAACTGCTGACGCCTTTTAGCGGTCGTGACCCCTTCGGGAAGCGCTGATTTAAGG